>NC_137771.1:151953808-152542059 GCF_963455305.1 Plecotus auritus | reverse complement strand
CAATCATTTTGGGGAAATTATCTCCCAAATTTACTTCCAGACCTCAACAAAACTGAAAAATTGAAAGTGAGAGATGAAAAATGAAGAGAGGAGTTTTATAGGGCATCAGAGGCAATGGTGTTCAGATGTATAACACTACATGGAGCCACAGGGCTAGTCTGCAAAATGAGATCACTCATTTGGAAGATTCATTTATTTGTAATTTGTGCTTGGTCCACTGCAGGCACCAAGTACATTTTCTCACTTTCGAGTCAGGGTTTAGAAATCATTTGAACCAACATAATTAGAAACCACACCCTAATCTCTCTTGATATATTTAAGGCATCTGCAAACCTCACTAAAAATCTTTTCCTTATTAAAAAAAATGTGTCAAAAAAGATTAGGAGTCAAATTAGTTAAGAATGTCATCTTCTAGGATAGAAAGTGTAAAATGAAAGTATGCAAGTAATAAGAAATATTGAGAAAGAACACATAGTAAAAATTTTCCTGTCTCTCTCACAATCTTCATGGAAGAGACTTATTAGTTATCAACCCAAATATTTCTAGGTTGTAGAAGATCAATTAAACTAGTACAGGATGAAAATATTGCCCTTTGTTTACTTCTAAGTTCATGAAATAACTATTTAATCTGTAGAATGACATTCTGAAGGAATCTACCCAGCAATATACCAAACTTTTATTAGATAAATATTACTGTTCTCAATAGAAATAAAGACAAAGAAAACAATATTAATTTTGCATGTAATTCATTCCAGGAGGGGTTCCTATGTACTTTTTTATATACAGTCTCTTTAATTCTCAGTGGAGTTCTGAATAAGTGTTATACTCATTTAACAAATGGGAAAATTAAACTCCGAGGGGCTAAATTATATTTCCAAAGCTACACAGCTGTTAAATGGCGAGGATAGGAATTAAACCTCATTCTATGTATGTCCAAAGTCCATGTTCTTTCCATTCTAAGGCAAATTGACAAAATGCCATTTTGCTCTGTGCATCAGTTTCTGATGAGCTTGCTTAGTGTATGTAAGTGCTCCTTCAGGACCTACTCACTCTACTTGGAACTGATAAAATCCAAAGTCTAACTCCAAGCTAATGAGATTAGACCCTGGATTTCCTAGTGGAAAAATCCAACAGCCAGGTCCCTAGCATCTGAGGCTAGAAGTCAAATATCTGATTGCTCATTTGACCTGGATCTAGTCAAAATCAATTCAGGTCATTTGTCACTAATTAATATGTGCTGAAACAATGTCCTAAACATTCAGGGTCCATAACCTTTTCATTCTGCATGGCTCAGGGATACCAGAATACAGTCACCTCTTGATTAAACTGGATGGACAATTTAACCTTTGAGTTGCATCCTGGCACATGAAAAGGAATGGCTTTGATAACCTAAGGAGCTGGGAAGGTTAAATTTTTAATATAAAAAGAACAAATGGATATCAGAAAAGCACTTAAACGCTTTTTATTCAAGAAGCGGAATCTCCAGAACACATATACCCTTAATAAATGAGTAACCATTAAATAAAAATGTGAAGATGGCACAATGTTAAAGAAAGCTTTTGCCTGATCTCTGGCCCCTGATTGCTGATTTGCACTTAAGAGCATAATCACCCTGGCCTGTTCATCTATGCTTTCTTGGAGAACTTTCAAGATGACCAGAAAGGTACTTAATAGGTATAGAAGTACTGGAAATTAAGGAAATCTAGATCTACAAGGACAAGAACTCCCCCCAAATGTTGAAGAGTTAAGAAACTGTCATCATAAAGTAGGAATAAAAGGACAGTCATTGTCACATTCTTTGAGTTGGCAATCAAGCACCAATAAATAAATGGTGGAGTCATTTTTTTTTAAAAAAAGATAGAAATTAGAACCCTGGTTGAGTGGCTCAGTTGGTTGGAGTATCATCCCATACACCAAAAAGTTGCATCGCTTTGATTGTTAGTGAAACCAACAGCTGGGTTGTGAAGGATAAGCAATGCCTTCTTGTTGTATTTTTCCTGGTGTTTAAAGTCAGAACCCATTTGCCTCTGTGGTAACATGCAGTGGTCTAGATCCCTGATCAGGCTTAATCTGAAATACAGATGTGTTCCTGAAAGATTAAAGCTGCAACGTTTCCACAATTTTGAGGTATTTTATTAACAAATGCATTTTAATGCTTATCTACAATAACAGTAGGAGTATAAAACAAAACGAAAAATTTCTTTAACTTGCTAAAGGATTATCAACCATGTTGTGTTGAGATAAACATGTTGCTTTAAAAGCTTGAATAAGATAGAATAAACTGGAGATAGCTACTTTCAGACATCGTGTTGAAAGGGGTGACAAACTATTCAAACCACATATAACCAAAGAGTGGGTGTAAATATCTGACTCATAGTAATGGCCATTCCCATGACCCTTACCAATTCTTTTTCTCTATATTTTTTTTACCATGCTCCAGTTACCATTATATTTTTTATCACCTGCTACACCCATTTTGTCCATTTCCAATCTTGATAAATCATGTCTCTGATTCCCCTGAACCTATTCTTTAGCAGTTCAGAATTTTCTGGGGGGGGGGGGTGCGGGAATCATGTAACAGTGTTGACTGACACCACTATGAATGTATTTTTACATGTCTTTTTGTTATCTCCAGTTCAGAAAATATATGTTTCTACTCTTTGAAAATGACATTATTGCTTATGCCCTCTCTATTGAATCTTCTAGCTCTTTCTCTACACAGGTTCTTTTTTCCTTAGCTCATGAACAAAATAAACAAGACTATTTTATCCTGTCAAATCTTGCTTGCCCCTTGTGACTACTAAGAGTTACTATTTTTTTCTACAAAATTTTGAAGTTTTTACCATATTATTGCATTTCTAGGAAATGTAAGAACAGACAACATTATTCTGTGATGATAGAAATTTAACACTGATTATCCCTCATGTCCCTTTCCAGGGGATAGAGAACAACTGGAAAGGGACATGAGGGAGGAAGGTGGCTGGGGCAATGGAGATGTCTGTATTGATTAGGTTGGTGACACATGCTGAATGTATCTGTCAAAACTCATCAAAATCTACAATTTAGAACTAAATGCAAATTATATCTAAAATATTCAGAAAGTGTATCATGTATTCTAATATTTCTGCCACCAAACTATGTTCCTTTTTCTATTGTTTAAAGTATTACAAATAGTAGTACATGTGTCTCCTTTTTTTCCCCAATTGACCTTCCCCCAGCCTCCCCTACCCCCCAGCACATGCCCTTACCCCCCTCCCAGTGTCTTGTGTCCATTGGTTGTGCTTATATGCATGCATACAAGTCCTTTGGTTGATCTCTTACCTCCACCCCCCCAGACCCTCCCCAGCCTTCCTGCTGTCGTTTGACAGTCTGTTTGATGCTTCTCTGCCTCTGTATCTATTTTTGTTCATCAGTTTATAATGTTCTTTATTATCCATAAATGAGTGAGATCATGTGGTATTTTTCGTTCTCTGACTGGCTTATTTCACTTAGCATAATGCTCTCCAGGTCCATCCATGCTGCTGCAAATGGTAAGAATTCCTTCTTTTTTATAGCAGCGCAGTATTCCATTGTGTAGATGTACCACAGTTTTCTAATCCACTCATCTGCTGATGGGCACTTAGGCTGTTTCCAAATCTTAGCTATTGTAAATTGTGCTGCTATGAACATAGGGGTTCATATATCCTTTCTAATTGGTGTTTCTGTTTTCTTGGGATATATTCCTAGAAGTGGTATTACTGGGTCAAATGGCAGTTCCATTTTTAATTTTTTGAGGAAATGCCATACTGTTTTCCACAGTGGCTGCACCAGTCTGCATTCCTACCAGCAGTGAAGGAGGGTTCCTTTTTCTCTGCATCCCCTCCAGCACTTGTCGTTTGTTGATTTGTTGATTATAGCCATTCTGACAGGTGTGAGGTGGTACCTCATTGTTGTTTTGATTTGCATCTCTCAGATTAGTGACTTGGAGCATGTTTTCATATGTCTCTTGGTTTTCTGAATGTCCTCTTTCGAAAAGTGTCTATTTAGGTCATTTGCCCATTTTTTTAATTGGGTTTTTTATCTTCCATTTGTTAAGTTGTATGAGTTCCCTGTAAATGTTGGAGATTAAACCCTTATCGGAGATAACATTGGCAAATATGTTCTCCCATGCAGTGGGCATTCTTGTTGTTTTGTTGGTGGTTTCTTTTGCTGTGCAGGAGCTTTTTATTTTGATGTTTTTTCCTCCTTAGTTTCCATTGTCCTAGGAGCTGTATTGTTAAATATATTGCTAAGACAAATGCCTACTATTTTGCTGCCTATGGCTTCTTCTAAGATTTTTATGGTTTCCCATCTTATTTTTAAATCCTTTAAATCCTTTATCCATTTTGAGTTTATTTTTGTGTATGGTGTAAGCTGGTGGTCTAGTTTCATTTTTTTTTTGCAAGTATCTGTCCAGTTTTCCCAACACCATTTATTGAAGAGACTGTCTTGACTCCATTGTATGGTCTTGCCTCATTTGTCAAATATTAATTGCACATAATGGCTTGTATTGATTTCTGGGTTCTCTGTTCTGTTCCACTGGTCTATATGTCTGTTCTTGTGCCAGTACTTTCATCTCCTGTAAACTATTTCCATCACAATATTATTAGGTAAAGACTTTCCCAAAAACAAGTCTTCATATTAAAACCTTTTTTAAAAATCCTCACTCAATTATATGTTTATTGATTTTAGAGACAGAGGAAGAGGAAGAGAGAGAAAAAGAGAGGGAGAGAAAACACTGATGTGAGAGAGAAACATTGATCAGTAGCCTCCTATAGATGCCTCAACCAGGGATTGAACCTGCAACCTTTTGGTATATGGGAAAACCTTCAAATCACTGAGCCACCCGGCCAGGGATTAACACTTCATTAATCAGCAAATTTAGTCACCTCTTTTGGATAAAAAATTACTCCTTGATAAGATCTTTTCCTTTTCTTTTGATGATAAAATACAATTTCCGATAAAGTAAAAAATTTAGTATTCCAAGGACAGCCAATGCAATAAAATTTATTATTTAGCCTAGTGTGTTTATAGTTACAAAGAAAAAATATAAGAAAAACTAGCATAGTTGGGGTGGCTCAGTGGTTGAGCATTGACCTATGAACCAGAGAAGGTCATGGTTTGATTCCCAATCAGGGCACATGCCAGGGTTGTGGAATCAGTCCCCAGTAGGGGGCATGCAGGAGGCAGGTGATCAATTATTTTCTCTGATCATTGATGTTTCTATCTCTCTCCCTCTCCTTTACTCTCTGAAATCAATAAAAATACATTAAACACACACACACACACACACACACACACACACACACACACACACAAAACCCTAACTAGGCCCCTTATTCTGTAATCCCTTGTAGGTAGCTATTTGTCTCGAGTAACCAAAACACATCTATACATTTTTGCTAAATAAAAAAAGTTTCCTTTCTAAAATGATCTCTATTTCTTTTTCTAACTAAAAACTCTGTATACATAAATTTTATATTTGGGAACCAGGATTATGCACAATATGAACAATTGTAACTTACTAAATGCTTTCAATTATTGTTCCATTATATTGTATTTCTTAGAGTCAAATATTCCTCTCAGAAGCTTCCTATGAAGATTTTGGAGGAAAAACTCTGATTTTATAAATACTTCATAATAACATACTTGGACAAAAAAATGTATCTACCTACGACATAATTGTCCCTGTTCATGCACTACCTTGTACTGATACAGAGGTTGACTGATTGGCTCTTTGAGAGTGAAGATATTTCACAGGCACTAAATGTGATAAAACAAGCTGCACATTGTGTAAGCTTATTTTAATCTTGCTTGTAGTGAACAAAATATCTGCGCATTATTTAAAAAAACAACCCTTCCTTATGAAGGATGCAAATTTTATGAATTGTCAATCATCCAGATGAGTACTTTGCAGTTTCTGGGAAATTGCTTTTCTTTCTATTGACTAAGTGACTTCAGGGAAAATACTTCAGTAACAAAACAAAATCTCCCAAATTTCTAAATAGCTTTATTGTATATCTGAATCCACAGTCTCAATATTCCAGTTACATATTTTAACACATTTACCATGAAAACATAGTAGATATATGTGTTGTCTCTAAAAGTCAACAAGGGATTTTTAAAAGAGTAATTGCAAATTTTAAACTTTTCAAGAGAATTAGTCTAGCCTTGTGATGCAGTTGTTAACCATTGAGTAATCTTCTTTTTCTCAAAATCTCCAAAACTCACAATTATTGTAAATTAAAAATTTAAGAAACCTTAAGAACATTTTAGTTTCTATCAAAATGCCTTAAGAAAGTGTGCTAAGTTGTTCACTGTTGGAAAATTCTGTTATAAAGTTATGTAACTTAAAAGACTGCTACACCTTCACCTTCTTAACATATAGATTTACTGGACACAGAAATAGACAAATGAGAAAATATATTTGTGAAGATAAAAATTCTATCAGAATAGGCAGTAATATGTACACAGGAGAGCCAGCATTAGAGAGACAACTACCCAGTGTCTGCTGCCCGAGATAATGTTGTGCTGACACAGTAGAAAGAGCACTGAGGGAGGTGAAATATTACTGAAATTCAAATACTGGGATGTTCCTTTTGGGCATATATTTTTTAATCAAAATTAAAAAGTGATATTGATCTATAACCCTTTTCATGATTGAAATATAGTTTTGCGACACATATACAACAAAATAAGGTTAAATTGCATTATATTTATTATGTAGTATGTCAGCTATGAAGGAATAACTTTTTAAAATAATATGCAAGATGTAGATTTAAGATGGTCATGCTGCCATTTTATTTTCCTTGTACATATGTATCTGATCTCGCTCAATTTTCAAGTTAAATTTAGAGAGTGCACAGCTAATATTCTGTGTGTTTTGGAAAAGTGCCAGGATAAGACTGTGAGAAACGGCTGGAAAGGTTTAGACCAACAATATAGTATTTTAAACTGTATATTATTATGCAATACAAGCTTTGTAAGGACATATTTAATATTAAACTACTTAGACTTTAACTAATGCTTTTGTAATGGCTTTCAACTATTTGATCATGTTTTTGTTGTTGTTGTTGTTGTTTTGTTTTTCTGAGTTTCAAACATCAACATAGACTTTTGTTAGCTTTGTGTTCTGCAACATTTTTGCTCTGGGCCATGAACACCTGATTGAAGATGTTTTTTATCCAAGTCTAGAACTTACTCATATGCACTGATTCACAGTATAATTATGTTTTTAAAAATTACACATTACATTTTACACTTTTTAAAACACATTACACTTTGCACTGTTAAATACAGGCCTTTGATATGTACTTTATATATAATCTGTAAAAACAGATGGGTATATTTTAGTAAAAGGCATTTGCTGAAGATAAAATACCAAATAATTTTATATTTATACATGTATATTATTTTATCATAAAATAAAATATACATAACCAAAAATCTTTTGAAGGACATACCAGTATTGCCCTCCCCCAAATAATTATTTCTCTCTTGTATTCTCTCTACCTGTCTCTCTGCAAAATCTATGCCCTATGTTCTCAAAAGCCATGAGAGGCAAGAAAGCAAGGTATAAAAATATTACTAATAATGATTTTAATATTTGTCCTGATGATAAGTATTCATTCAATGGCTGTTGAATGGAAGGTATTCATTACTGACCAAACTGTTATTTTAGTTTAGCCACCCACTTTTAATTTTTTATGAACTTTTAATGAACATGAGATTGTTTTATACTCATTTGCTTCTAGAAATATGTGACATAAGTATTCAACACTTGGTAGAGAATGTCATATTCAAAATTACATTTTGATTATAATTTCTCAGGGTTATGGAAATTCTTGAGTAACTCCACTTCCTTCTGGAATAATCAAAATATATCTAGTGTGACTGTTCATGTAATCAATGCATATGTAATAAGGTTGGGTTTGACCCCTGTGCATATGCACAGGAAAGCGTGTATAGAGCATTAATAGACATTGTCTTCCAGAGTCTGGAGTAGAGCTTGGCACATAGTTGGTATTAAATAAGTATCCTAGGTCAAAGTATGTGCTGGTAGTGCATGAAAGAGAAAACAATGAACTAGTAGTTAGAAGAAATTGTTCTAATTCCCACATAGTATAAATTATTCACTATCTTCCCAAATTATCATCTCTGGGCTCCATACTACTTTTCTCACTTGGAATATTTTCTCCCTTGCTTTCCACCACTGATAGCCACCCATCCTTCAGGTTTCAGATAACTCCCACTTCTTCACATAATTCTGGTTTAACCTCAGCCAACACCTATCTCTCCCCTGCTACACTTATGAGTTTGTCAATTGATACCTCATTTTATTTAATTTAACATCTAATTATATAATGGCTTATACTACTTTTGAATCACTTAACACGTTTTAAGTCTGTCTTCCCAAATTAGATTCTAATTTGAAGGTCTGGAACTTATAACTGAATTTTTATCATATACATGTTTTATTTTACCATCGCAAAATTTCAGTGTTTAGCTAGCTGCAGATATTCACATGAGAATGCATAACAAAAAACAAATTTACAGGGTCTGCATTCTTGTTTGGCAGTAATCAATGAGAACTGAAAAGCTCCTGCTCCTTTAGTCCACACACATACTTCTGTCAATCACTCCTAGACTGCTTTATTTATGTTCTCTGCCTAGAACCTGTGGGATGTGTGATATTTTAGCCCCTGAATGACGATACTCCATGCTAATATACCCATGCCAACACATACACACACACACTCTCTCTCTCTCTCTCTCTCTCTCTCTCTCTCTCTCTCTATCTCTCTCTCTCTCTCTCTCTCTCCAAACGTACTTGAAGTCTCTAAATAGCCCGGAAGTCTCCATCTATACATCTCTTAGGCATGTAATATTCGAGATACTAAAATTTTTTAAAAATTATTTAAATTATCAAGTTATCTTCCTGTTTTCTACATATCTGTAAAGTGTGTTTCAATGAAAATTGATGTTAAAACTACTTTATCTATTTTGTTAATTCTCACCCAAGGATATTTCCCCCCATTGATTTCTTAGGGAGAGTGGGAGAGAAGGAGGGGGACAGAGGGAGCTACAGAAGGAGGGAGGGAGGGAGGGAGAGAGGGGGAGAGAGAGAGAGAGAGAGAGAGAGAAATCCAAAGTGGATTGGTTGCTTCCCACCACAGGGAGCAAACTGGCAACCCAGGTGCATGCCCTTGACCAGGAATTAAACCCACAGAATCAAACCTGAGACCCTTCTGTGCACAGGCTGATGCTGTAACTGCTGAGCCCACAGGCCAGGGCTAAAACTACTCCTTTAATTTCTAGCTTCATTAATGGCACTTGGTGCAATTAGAAATTGGAAAGCCATTTTGAGTTCTTCTATATCTCTGTATCCAAGGACTTCCCAAGTTCTGTAAAATTTCCTGGCAGAGAGGACATTTAGGATGGTGGAGAGCAGTTTATTTCCTTCTCTCCATCCCTATCGCTTCTGCCCTCAGAGTGTGCATTTGGTGAAATGATGCCCTTCTCTATGGGAAAGTACCTGTCCTAAAAATTAACAGAGCCCCATGAAGAGACTCCAGTTAGTTTTGACTTCAGATTCCAGAAACCAGAGTCAATTTATAGCCAATAGTAAAAAAAGTTGTTTTGGAGTCCAAATTCACTTTCATGGAGCTTGCAAAATGACACTTCAAA
Organism: Plecotus auritus; assembly: GCF_963455305.1. Taxonomy (NCBI): domain Eukaryota; kingdom Metazoa; phylum Chordata; class Mammalia; order Chiroptera; family Vespertilionidae; genus Plecotus; species Plecotus auritus. Next base: position 152,532,354 of record NC_137771.1, on the reverse strand, counting down.
ACATTCACAATGATCTAAGAGACGAATGGTGAAATGTTTTGGCACCAGCAAGTCTGGCATGCAGCCCTTGAGACAAGCAGCATTTCAACCTACATCCTACCTGACTTTATTAGAAGCACTGCGCGTGAGAGAAACAGGAAATCTGTGCTGTTAAAGCAGTGTGGTGAATTATAAATTAATGAGGGTTTTGTATGGGAAGGGAATAACATCTGCAGAAGAGCGGATTTCATAAAGACAAAAGGGAAAAAGGTTTCCCTTAATAAAACATAACCTTTCTGCGTGCACAATCAATTCTCAATTAGTCAGACCAGAGAGAGTCTCCACCACACACTGTCAAAATGGCCTCACTTTGCTTCCTCCCCCCTATTCTCTTCTCTGGTTCTGCCTCCTCTCACCCAAGATGTTCCTTGAATTAATATTCCCAGCTATTTTCTTCATTCTCTTTCTGCTGTCAAAAATACCCTGTTGACTTTTTAAAATTTCCATGGAGTCTCCATTGCATGGGACTGCCTTTCCTCACATAATTCCTTACCCCTTCTCTGCCCCAGCCTAATGCTTAATCAATGAGCCTGGGTAAGAAGCCAGAGGAGAGCAGGAACTAAGAGGAGAAAGGGCCCAGCCAGTGTTGCTCAGTGGTTGAGCACAGACCCACGAACCAATAGGTCACTGGTTTGGTTCCCAGTCAGGGCACATGCCCGGGTTTCGGGCTCGATTCCCAGTAGGGGGTGTGTGTTATAGGCAGCCTATTGATGTTTATCTCTCATCAATGTTTCTCTCTATCCCTCTCCCTTCCTTTCTCTTTAAAATCAATAAAAACATATTTTTAAAAAAGAGAAAAAATGGTTTCCCTAGTAAGTTTTCTGATTCCTTCTTCACACCTCTTTAATGAGCCTACAACAAGGATATCATCATTTTGGAAGTTCAAACAGACTTCAGGGAAATTTGTTGGAGTAATTTTAAAATTCAATTCAATAATTATGGATTGAGTACTTACTAAGTGCAAAGCCTTTTGCTGGGTAGCACAGGAGAGAGAACTCCCTGCCCCACAGGGGCTTACAATCTAATTGGAAGGGAAAGTAGAAGACACTTTTACAAATAACCATGACATACATGCTTGGATTATGGTAGTACCAACAATTTACTGCCCACTAAAGTAGGTAGGGGGCCATTCAGTAATTTCTTCAGAAGACACTAACTAAACATTCACAATGTGTCAGATGCTGTGTAAAGTCTTGGGGAGTATCAAGATGTATAAGTTAATACCGGCCTCCACAGTCTATTACGGAAGAAAACAGTTACAAGCATCCTGATTAAAATGGTTCTTTAAGTACAGAAAGCCATGGCTATATGGGCACCAAAGAGAAAATTTCTACCTCTGCCCAGAAATAGGCAGCAGTCTCAAGAAAGTCCTCACTTACCTGTGGTTTGTTTACCATTAGTTGCCACTAAATGAGACATGGCTAATAGATAATCTGTTAGATAATTTTGTGTGTGTGCGATTTGTTTCTATGAGTAGGAATAAGTTATGGGATGTATTATTTTATTATAGTGTGAGTTGACAAAAGCAAAGCATGTGTCACAAATTTGCTAAAATTTTCAGGTTTAGATTTTAAAATTATAATGTTATCTCCCTTTTAAATAGGGTCGGTATGGCTCTTGAGCAAGTCATTTCACCACCCAGTGTCTCAGTTTTCTCATGTGTATAATGGGTAAAAAAATGCAAGATAGGGATGATTTGAAGATAAGATGAAATGAAATAGTAATACATATTTTTGTATAAAAATTCAAATTGTACCAAGCAAATTAACAGGACTCAAATATAACACAAATTTACTATTGGTTTTCTCAAAGGGGCTTATGACACTCACACAATTAAAAAACCACTACCTTATGCTTTCATGAGGAATAATAACAATGATTGATTAAAAGTATTTTAAATTCTTCTTGGGATGCTAAGAGGGTCCAAGTGAGGTGGCAGTAGAAGATGAGAGTTAGCCTAAGACATTGGGAAGATGAAGATGGTATAAGTATATACCAATTCTGGAAGAACTTCTACCAAAATGCCTCTGCTTCTGCAGAGCAAAGGAGAGTGACATTGAGAGAAAATATGGCATTTCAGTTGATATTAAGAGAAAAGGAAGGAAAGAAGCAGTTCCAATTGCAGGAAAGAGATAAAGTGAGCAAAACCATGGTAGAGTGTCACAACCACGTGTTTTAATTGGTGGAGTATCTCAACCATTACTTGGAGTGGCTACCCTATGTTACAGATGGGGCACCTTCAAAGTGATAAATCTGTTGTAAATATTGATGCAACTATTACTGGAATTGTTATTAGTACCATTTGGGAAATAATAAGTAGTGCCCAGAAGACAGTAAACATGGAGAACACTTTTTCCTTCAAAATACATAGGGAACTGTTCATGCCTTATTTGTTAATGAGAGATGTGGCAATGTAGTATAATATACCAGACTATCTTTAATTAGCAGTATTTTATAAATTCATAATTAGTGAAGAGATGAGAAAAACAATCTTGATGAAAATAGTATACTGCTGTTTAAGTACACAAACAATGCCACCAATCTCTGGGTAACTTTCCTTCTCTATTACTCATTATTTTTAACCCATTACAATTTTTTGACAAATGTAGATTCTATAAGGCTGATTGGTTTGATTAACCTAATAAAGAAAAAAAAAGTCAGCCACTTACCAACCTTCACCTAACATTGGCATACAGTCTTTACGTGGCACAGTTCCTGGGTTCTGGCATTTGAAATGGGGCTATGGATTGCTAGGAGAAGTAATGGGATTTCAGTGCAATAGATTAATTAAGCAGCTCTCAGGAATGATATTGAAAGGTAACTGATTAATTGAACATTGAGGCCATCTAATCAAATAGCAGACACAATAAATATGTTTCTTCAAAGATAAATCATACCCTTATTAGCATATTCATTTATACAGTTGCATTAACTCTTTAAGTGCTTTTTAAGCTTTGCTTAGCCGGAAATAGCCACTTGCTACAGATTTTTTTCATGTTATTATAAAAATGCCTGGTGAACATGCTAGCATTCCTTTAAGATTTGAGCAGTTTAATCATGAAATATGCAAACTTGCTGTTCACACACACACAAAGAAAAAGGTAAAAATAATCAACAGAATCATTATTATTATTCCACACAACCTGCAGTGAGCCAAAACATGCAATAGTGTTGAAGATGCAACAAGAATCTGTTTTACATTGAACCCAGGGTTTAGTAAAAGAACATATTGCTGTGAAAATGCCAAAGATCCACCATGCTATTCATATATGAAAATATATCTTTATAGATGTGAAAACCTGGTTATCCTTAGTTTTTTCATATAAGCCTATAAAAGAAGATAGTCACTTTACAATGATAAAGCTTTAGTAAATTAAAGGGTAGATCTTAAACCAGGGCAACTGGGAAAATATAAATTCAGAGGTCCTAAAGCAGTTCACTTGTATTTAGGACTGTTTTCCCTTTGGCTGAAACTGAAGCCCTGGCCCATTTTTGACACCAGGGCAGGATCCAGTTGCCACAGCTGTGCAGCTGGATGAATAGAAAGAGCCTGCGTCCTGTGCCTTCGGATGCTCACCATCAAAGGGGGTCTGTCACTCTCTAGTCCAGAGGCGAGTTCCCTGCCAGCCTGAAGGAACAGAGCTGCATGGGGGAAGGGCAAGAAATCACAAAAATAAGAAACATGGCCTTGTCGCATCTGAGCCCAGGAAGCTGTAGTCCTAATTCAAGTCCTGACTGATTCCTGTGTCAATGGCTTTCTTACAGAAACCCAAGCTCCACCTAAGGGAGAGCTCTCCGGGAGCAAGGTCCTGCAAACACCTCCACTGCACAGATGTCATGTGGAAAATTGGATGGAGCCATGTTACTCATCTCTCTAAATTGAAATTGGCTGAAAGGGCAGTATCGTGTGGAGAAGCAAAATGTTACAGAGCTGTTGGCTGAAAAGGGATTCGGAAGATTACTGGAATTGTTTTTTCTTAAATGGAGACTAAAGAATGCAAGTGTCATTTTTCTTTTAGCTTAAAGGAATTTCATTGGATCAGTCACTAACTGAACAATAATACTTTATGCTATATGATATTTTACATATTCTTTCTGTTTATAAAACTTTCAACTTTAGGATTGTATAAAAGGTAAAATATGGTTAAGTATATGTGCATATATGTAAACTGAGTTATATATGGTAAATATACTAGTATATATCTGAAAATAGATTAAAATTGATCAGAAAAGCAGGTCTCCAAATTGGAACTGAAGTGCTTTTATTACTTCACTGAATCACTGATAGTTCAGCTTCAGATGACATTTAAATAACTAACCACGCTTCTGGATAAAAACAAGTATTCCCCATAAGAACTTCAAAATCCCAACAGCTTTTTTGTTGTTGTTGGTGTCTACATATCAAGGATTTATGTTAGACACATTCAATTGCAGAAATATAGAGGTCTATATGAAAAAATACAATCAGAATTATCAAATATTTTCCACCTTATATTTTTATGTACTCCTTAGACTATTATAAAGAGAAAAATAAATATATCTTTTCATTCTATTCATGTGTTTATTGGTAACAATGTTATAAAAGATTCCATGGCCAAACACTAGTGCTATTTGAGTTTTCAGAATCATATTTTAAAAATTATAAATACAAATGCATTTCCCTTAAAGTGGGGGGGGGGCATGTACCTTTAAAAATATACTTAGTATTTCATAGATACAGAGAACAAACTATTGGTTGCCAGAGGGGAGGGAGTCCAGGGAGCTGGGCAAAAATGGTGAAGGGATTAAAAAGAACAAATTGGTAGTTACAAAGTAGTAATGGGAAGTAAAGTACAGTACAGAGGATACAGTCAATAATATTTTAATAACTATGTATAATGCCAGGTGGGGACTTGAAATATCTGGGAGATCACTTTGTAAAGTATATGACTATCTAGCCACTATGCTCTATTCATGAAGCTAAAGTAAAATAATGTTGAACATCAATAAAATATAAACAACACAAATTTGTTATCTTAAAATAAGTGAAAAACAAAGTAAATTTGTAAAATTCTGAGAGTCAGTCCTGTAGTAAAATTATAGCCCTTTTACTTGTTTCCCTCTTAGCTTTCATTCCAAAAATTAAAACTACGTGTTCATGTATGAGTTAACCAATGTTTACTGTATATGACTATGTAGAAATTGTGTGATAGAGTGACTTAATTTATTTTATGTTTTCAATGTTAATTTCTCCAATTATTTCTGTTGTTGTTGCACTTTGAGCTCATTGTCTCATAGACTAAGATAAATGAAAGTCACATAAATAATTTGCTTCATATATCCTACGTCAAATAAACCATTGGTGTCTCCTGGATGTACTTGCAATATATGAGCCATTAAAAAAAAGAAAATATACATATATAATATCTCTCTAGGTATGCCTGGAATAATTTCAGGGAAAAGGTCAGTGTTCATATTTAGTAAGACAAAACAGATTGGTACTATGATTTATTATGATATAAAACTGCACCCGTGTTCCTTAGCTCACTGCTTATCTTTTAAAAAAAAAGATAGATAAAAAAGCAGGAAGATAAAGAGCATAAATATTTTTAAAAATATATACAAACTGAAATAATACTACTAAGCATTTTGGTTCTAATTGAGAAGCTAAACACCTTGTATTCTGGAGGGTCCTGATTTAGGTAGTTGTGGCATTTTAAATAATTTTTTTCATGTTCAGTACAAATTTTAAGATGTACTTTTAGTCTTTTTAAAATTAATTTTACATTATGTTTCTTCAAAATTTTTTGTTTCCTTATCTATATAAAAGCCTAAGCAACCATTATGACCGAACCACCAGAACAACTGGTCACTATGACACGCTCTGACCACCAAGGGGCAGACGCTCAACACAGGAGCTGCCCCCTGGTGGTCAGTGAGCTCCCACAGCTGGAGCATCCTTCAGCTGACTGACCTGTTCCAGTGGCCCACCATCCCAGTGGCAACCACTCACTCCCTCAGTAGTCCTGCAGGTCCAATCTCTGGAGAATGTGCCAGGCACTGATGGACCAGCACCACCAGCACAATCCTGACAGTGCTGCCAGCCTCCTGGAAGTCGGCCTCAGGCACCATGGCCACTTCCCCTCCCTAGATGCTCCACAAGGAAGAAAGGACATAAAAGTGGCCACCAGGTGGCTCCTGACATCCAGGCGCAATCTTCAGCAGAGGGATCCGGATCCCGGGCTGGCAAGGGCATCCCACCACCAGCCCAGAGGGCCAATCACATCCTGCCCTCCCCACCAACTCCCTAGGGACCCCACCAGTGCACAGATTCATGCATTGGGCCTCTAGTAGAAAATAAATTGCAATACCATGCCCAGCCAGTGTGACTCAGTGGTTGAGTGCAGACCCATGAACCAGGAAGTCACAGTTTGATTCCAGGTCAGGGCACATGCCTGGGTTATGGGCTTAGTCCCCAGTAGAGGGTGTACCGGAGACAGCCAATTGATGATTCTCTCCCATTGATGTTTGTATCTCTCTCTCCCCCTCCTTTTCTCCCTCTGAAATCAATAAAAACATATTTTTTTTAAAAAAAAAAAAACCTTTAAAACATTGCAATACCATTATAAAAGTAAACATAGCCACCTCTATTTTGAATGCATTATAAAAAGCAGCAAGCATATCTTGCTCTATGATAGACAAATCATGCTGCTCTTATGGTGAATTTTTTAAAGGTCCTTTAATAAACTAGTGGTGGTTAAGTTTTATTTGAAAGGATAAAATGAGTTCAGCACTTATACTGCAATACAATTGCCCTGGATTCTCTTTATCATTATCAGCAACATTATTAAACTTTTGGTCTATGTTTCTGGCATTGTGACAGCAATCCTGCAAAACTGGGTGTGGATGAATAAAAGTAGGCATTAAATAAACATTTGATTTATCTGCCTAATACGAGAGTTTTGAATTTATTTCAAAGAATGAAAGCATGCACCAGTTTTATATGCAGAACCATTGCGAACTCATCTACATCTATTTTAAACAGCAAAGACAATTTCATTCTACTTTTATTCAGTACTTAAGATCCAAGCCTACGTGTATATGTTTCATTATAATTTCAAGAGAAACAATTTTAAACTACAGATATTTTGTATACATTTCCTGATTTTAAAGTATGTTATTTTAGAAAATCCCAGCTGTGGTTTTAATTGATGAATTATTAAATTCTACTGTACACCTCTTGCTATAATTCAATGTTTTTAGATAGCCATGGTTTAATTAATTGATTCTCAATATTTCTTCATCTTTAGAAAGCTCATTTGCACAACATATTCCACTCAGAAACACTGCACATGAACAGTATAATTTTCAACACAGTAGAAGTGGAGGGAACCAGGAGGAGAAATATTAGATTTGGAGGAAACTGGGAGGTAGGCATGCAGTTTGAAAAAAATTACCACTAAGGATCATGATTTAAACCCTAGGAATGTACACCTATCCTCATGTGAAAATCAGTGATTAAATGGATAATGTTTCAATTTTGTTTTCTAATATAACATTTTAATAGTGCACTTCATATCTCAGAAAGGGTGCACTCAAAATAGGAATAAGAAAAAAAATATCTTCAACTTGAAAGAACTATTTTTATTAAATGTAATTTCTGCCTCTTTTTAATAAGTTTTGACCTATTAAATGCCTCTTTCAACCCAAGAACTTGGAATTTACTCTTTTTCACAAGTAACTATTTTTAAAAGCTAATTTTTTTCTCCTCAGATATTTGGTATTTTTCTCACTTATCCTAAGGAACAAAGTAAAAATACATTTTCATTATTTCCTTACAGTGGAAAAAGTGGTTTATAAGTTATTTAACCAATTTCCTGCAATGCTTTAATATACTTGGAAAATAATAAAGTTCTAAATTTTACTTAAGTCCATTTGGGCCTCTGAGTTAGGATGGCTTGAACAAACCCAAGAGACAAAGAAGTGGATAAAGGTCCAAGGTAGATTGGTTCTGGTTGTATTCCAGCATTGGCCCACCTCCACTCTTACTTTTCTCAATACATTCACAAATACATTATATACAAAGAAAAAGAAAATATATTGGTGTATGTTAAATACCCTTGGTTATTTTTCAAAGCTGATAATGAAAAAGCTTCACCTATAATAAATAACAAAAATTGAGGTGTAACTAGAAAGTATTGAAGCTTGAAAATAGGTTCTAAATGCTATTCCAAAGGAACAACAGCAATAACCTACATGGAATGGCAACACCCTTGGGATAAATATATTGCCATTCAGAGTGACTCCTTAGAGGGATGCAGCCTCCATTTAGACATTTAAGTAGAGCTGGATTTCTTAAATATCAATCTTGTAAACTCATTTTTATAGTAATATCTTAATATTGAAGGTAAATGCTAAGCCCTTCTATGAAACTTACAATATAAAGAGGATTGATTGGAGCCTGTTACAGACAGAAAAAAAAAGGAAGTTTTACAGAAGCTTAGATGATGTGTGAGAAAAACAGACATTTGAAGGTGAGTGTGAAGGGGCTAGAATACTATTTCATTTATTGATCATAGGATTTACAAGCAGCAACTTGGGAAGGATGCATGGTCAAGGTCAGCTGCACCTTTAAACATAAGTTCACCCATTACTGATGAGCTACAGCTCCATATGTTTCCTACTAAAAATCTGTGAAGCCTTTTTCTCTCAATTGATTAAAAGCAAAGAAAGTTGACAAGGGAACTAATGAGCTATACATAATAAATGAGGTGGCAATGTTCTCTTCTAGTCAATCTTCCCTTTTATAAAAAAGGGAGCAGAAACCTGATTCAATGCATTGCCATAGACACTGATCCAAGAACTTTGGCCACTATAGCAACTACACAGTTGAAACAACTTAGTTACCTTAGTTAAATACGTGCAAACATGAGAAACAGAGGCAATGATCTGGTTCTAGGCTAAAAAATGTAAGCCCACAAGAAAAATTAGATATTCAGAATTTATATATTTCCTTTTAGTCTGGTTTGGTAACAAAGTATCATGGGCTTTGGCAAATGTTCAAATAATATCTGGGCTTCTGTTCATAACCCAGTTATTATGGGTGATGTAGAGAATCAAGTCAGATCCAGGTCTTATTATTTTACATTAGCTCAGGCATCAGCAACTTACTGCAAATGTTCTTGAAAGGATTTTCTAACTCACAGGAAGGCCTTAGGTAAAAATAAAGACTAGAGAAACTTTCTTTTCAGTGTTTTCTCTCTGTTTTAACTTCACCTTTCTCTCGGGTTTCCATATCCTCATTCTGTTTCCCCAAGCAGATTCTGCAAGATCCAAATGGCCAGGACTCCCAAAGAGACTCACACCTCTCCACTGCTTGAAAATAATACCCTGGGGCAGAAGATCTGAGATAGCATAAAAAGAACAGCAATTTGTTTGGTTATCTGATGGAGGTAATTTATGGAGAAGTGTGAATCCACTTAAATTTCCTGCCTAACTTGCTTTTAAAGAAGACATTATTAACATAAATGATTCTTTATAAGTGACAGGAGGTGGTAGGCCTAGTGCTCTTTGCTAACTTCTTCCCTAGGGCATGTTGGCGATAAGAGGTCAGTAACTTGGCCACCTGCACCACCTTTTTTTTTTTTTTTTTTCTTGAAAACTTCTGATTTGCTAGTCCCTTTGCTTAGTACTAAAGGCAGGGACATAAAGGAGACACTTTCCAGTCCCCGTTCTTGAGAAGTTATAACTGGAGGATGTTTTTTTCCCAACCCATCCTCCCTTTTCTCACACCATCACAACAAACACAAATAATTAAGCCAAACAAACAAAATTTAACAGATCTGAAAAGGCCCTGTGCTACTGTAGAATGAGCTGTAATCAATAAATATTTTGCTTTTTAGCTTTAGAGTTGTTCAACAAGTGATTTATTCACTTTTCCTATCGCAAGTGCTACCTCCTAGAACAGTGGTTCTCAACCTTTCTAATGCCGCGACCCTTTAATACAGTTCCTCATGTTGTGGTGACCCCAACCATAAAATTATTTTTGTTGCTACTTCATAACTGTAATTTTGCTACTGTTAATGAATCATAATGTAAATATCTGTGTTTTCCGATGGTCTTAGGAGACCCTGCTAGCGTTTCTCAACCTGTGGGTCGCAGGGTTGCCTAAGACCATCGGAAAACGCAGATATTTACATTACGATTCATAACAGTAGCAAAATTACAGTTATGAAGTAGCAATGAAAATAATTTTATGGTTGGGGGTCACCACAACATGAGGAACTATATTAAAGGGTCGCAGCATTAGAAAGGTTGAGAACCACTGTGAAGCTTCTCTCTCCTGTTTCATGTTCTCTTGAGTATCCTGCCCTGAACTTGACTTAGGAGTTTGACTTAGATGCTATTCCTTGTGCATCTATAGCTAAAGGATTCTGAAGTGTTTTCTCCAAATCTGAGTTTATTTTCTCCTTATCCTCTCAAGAGTTTTATCCTTATCACTTAAATCTTCATTCATAAGTAGAGTTCCTTCCAAATAGTAAGTGGCCTTTATATATTGTTGAATGAATGTATAAGTGGTATTTTCTCCATAGGAAAAAAATAATACTATGTATCTAAATAATCTTTAGACAGAAAAAAGTTTAACTAATACGTGTAACTTCATATTCCTTTGAATGCAAGACAATAAGTCAAATTATGCAGTCTAACAAAAACTTGTGTCTTGATTTGTATGAAGATGAAAACAAGGAGAAAAGACTTTAAAAACATAGCGAAATAAAATTATTGAAGTTTTACTGAAACTTTGATTGAGGAAATTGATGAAAATGGGCTCTGAGGCATTAATATTTGGTAATGTTTATCTTTACAAAGGTACTAATGGAAAAGTACATCAAAATTTTGTCATTTTTATTACTTTTAAAAGATTTAAATGAGGTTAAAGGAAAGGTCTTTAATCAATAGTGTTTTCTGACAGACTTCACTAAAAATAAATTCTTCCATTAAGACTAAATGTTGTTAGAATAATTTTTTTAAATGTCTACAATGCCAGTGACCAGTTATTTAGAAATTATTTCTATTTTACTTTGTTTTATAATCATAAATCATAAGGGAAAAAAGCACAATAGTTTGTCTCACTTGGTATTTTGAACTTCTAAAGATAAATAGAGAAAGTAACCAACAACTTTATGATTTCCAGTGCTGTAGGTTGAGAGGTCTTACTCAAAATATTGATTAATTCCCTGACTAAACAAGTAATGAAGTGGAGAAGAGAAATAGCATGCACATTCAGAAATCATTGAATATAAGGATATGAAAACAAAACTGCAGGGATGATGAAATAAGAGAATTTTATTTTTTTGGAATACAGAATTGTCTCATATTAAAACCTATTTTTTTGAAATTTTAAAGAAAATACTTGAATGTATGTTAAAATTTTTAATATGAAAATGTACAATATAAATTATTTTTATTTATTACTTTCCATTTTTTTAATTAGAAGAACTGATATTACCCGTGTAAACTAATCTAGTTTTCCTTTTATTTATAGTACTTCCATCAGTATCTAATCATGGAACACTTAACTTACATTTCTTATTTTACTTTTTAAACAAAATTTATTTATGTGCTTTTTTCTTACAATGGTGTAGCAAAGTAAGGAAAGTAAAGAAGAAAACTAACAAAAAGAGAGTGGACTACAGATTCTACAGATTCTGCTAGGAACTTTCACATACTTTGTTATACTTAAAGACAAACTCAAAACCAAGAAAGAGAATTACTGTCCTGCAGAAAAAGTGATAAGATAAGTTGTAATGTTAGAATAATAATTTATTAACTTTATTTTTTTATATTTGTGGACTAGAAATGAACTGTAAAAGCATTCTTACAACCACACTTTTCCTTCTATGTTATAGATAAATATCAGCAATAACAACAAAAATATCAAGTTCTACAGCCACAGGAATTCCGCTGTCTATAAAGCAACTATACTTATTGCCTTGACCTTCAGGCTGGAAGACTCATTCAGGAAATACAAAATAGGCCACAGAAGTTACTCACTCTGCCTTGGGATCAGATTCATTGTGTGCTCTGAATACTTGTATTCTGATCTTAGTGCACTTGACCTTTTATATTTTAGATCAACGCTTGCTCCAACTTTCCATTTCAGAATACAAGAAGCTCAACATTCCACATTTAGCCCAAATTCTTCACATCCCCAATTCCAAATCATTTATATGACTGATACTATGACTTTCTTCCCAACGAATAATAAGCTTATTTTAGAAAGAGTATATTTCTTATCTGGATCATAGTAAGTATAATTTCTTGAGTGGTTACATGAGGAATGTGAATTCTATATGGTTTCCTATATATGTAAAAAAGAATTCAAAACATATCAGGTATTTTTGTTTTGCTTTGCCTTCCCCACCTCCTCCATTTCATTGATAATGAAATTGAGACATATAACAATGGCACTTGCGCTGAAATTATCTAAATGATCATCTGAGATTCCATTCCAGACTCCAGAATTACCATTACAGAACTTTGAACTCAATATTTGTTCATAGCCTAAATAATTAAATAAAACCTCTGAGATCTATCACTTGGAGTTAATGACTCTAAAATTCTTTGGCTCCTGACTACTGAGAAGTAGAAATCCTCTGCCATTTTTTTCTAATTCCCTCAGTTGTTACTCTATACCTGTGGTCGGCAAACTGTGGCTCGCGAGCCACATGCGGCTCTTTGGCCCCTTGAGTGTGGCTCTTCCACAAAATACCATGGCCTGGACAAGTCTATTTTGAAGAAGTGGTATTAGAAGAAGTTTAAGTTTAAAAAATTTGGCTCTCAAAAGAAATTTCAATCTTTGTACTGTTGATATTTGGCTCTGTTGACTAATGAGTTTGCCGACCACTGCTCTATACTAACAATCACAGAGCCATAGTCTCTGCTTTCAACCTTTGGTTCCTCACTAAGACTTTCCAACCATCTCACCCTGGCATGAAGAACAAATACTTCACCTAATTTGCTACTGTAATATAACTTCCAAAATCCATATCCTTGGTCAGCAGTATAACATTATTTCTATAGATGTGTTCTTTTCAGTAACTTTAGCGATATGAATGGTTCATCACAGGATTAACAGTCTAATACTTTTCAAATTAATCTACACTTGCCATATAATTAAGGATTGATGTAACATCCAAGTACTGAGGCTTCCAAGAAAATAACAGAGCCTATTATATTTACTGAAATTTATATATAATAATTAAACAGGAGCTTCCTGTTAAGATGGTAGAATAGATAAATATGGTACTCATATCTTCCCAAGACACATAAAAATTACAACTAAATTACAGAATACCATCATTCAGAACCACCTGAAATCTAATAAATGGAAGCCCTACAACCAAGGATATAAAAAGGAAGTCTGGTATAGAGATTGACAGGAATGGGGAAGACTCAGAATGGGTTGATACCACAACCACATCTGGTGGATAAAAATTGGAAGGGATACCTCAGCTGCAGAGGTTCCCCCTGAAGGAAGGTTCCAACCCCCACACCAGGCCTCCCACCCTAGGGTTCAAGCGCCAAGAAGAAAAGCCCCCGTAACTTCTGGCTGTAAAAACCTTCAGGTATTGAGACTGAGTGAGATGGAGGGCTGCTGGAGTCCCAGGCAGTTCCTCTTAAAGGGCCACACTCACACTTACTTGGACTCACTCCATCTGAGCTCTAGTGTTAGGGCAGCAGCTTGAAAGGCACCAGGGACATACAAGGCAGAACTGAATTGTCTGGCATCAGGGCAAGAGCTGGAGGGACAGCTTTCTCCCAGACAAAGCTGGCAGAGGCCATTGTTCCTTTTCTGAGCCCTCCTAATATAAAGCGTAAAGGTGGGTACTAGATCTGAGTCTCTATCAACCTGGCTAACATTGTTCTCCATGCCCTGGTGATTCCCTGAAATCCCACCCGACTCATCATAAAAATGGATATGGAAACAATAAAAAGAACCAGTCAGAAATGAAGGATATAGTAACTGAAAGGAAGAATAATTTACAGGGAATAAGTAGTAAAGTAGATGAAACAGAGAACCAAATCAGCAATTTGGAATATAAGGAAGCAAAAAACAAACGAACAAACACCAAAAAGAAAAGAAAAAACACAAAAAATAAAGATAGATAAGAAGCCTCTAGGTTCAGGCATACCAACATTTGCATTATGGAGGTGTAGAAGGAGAAGAGAGAGAACAAGAAATTGAAAACCTATTTGAAAAAGTAATAACAGAAAACTTCCTTAACCTGGTGAAATAAATAGACATATAATTCCAGAAGACCACAGATAACCCAAACAAGATACACCCAAAGAGGCCCACGCCAAAACACATCATACTATGTGTACCAGTTAATAATGTGGATTTTTTTCAATAGATGGAGTAAGTTGATATATATGTGATTTGATATATAAGCTATTATGTTGTATTGACAGCAAGCTTCAAAACTTCCTATGTCAAATTTGCTGAAGCTGTTAACATCATAGATATTTTTACACTTAAAATGTCAAATTTTGTGCCAAAAATGAGCATTTGCGGGAAGTTTGAATTCATTACTTTATTTTGAAGAAAAAGTTATTGTATACTTCGGGAAACTTATGGTGAACATGCTCCATCTAAAAATACTTGTGAACACTGGTTTAAATGCTTTAAAAGTGATTATTTCAATGTGAAAGATAAAAACATCCAGGTAAACCGAAGAAGTTTGAAGACCAACAATTACAAGCATTATTGGATGAAGATGCATGTTAAACTCAAAAACAACTTGCAGAAAGATTAAACATTGCTCAGCAAACAATTTCCGATCCTTTACAAGCAATGGGAAAAATTTTAAAGGAAGGAAAATGGGTGCCACATCAACTGAACGAAAGATAAATGGAAAACTGAAAAGTCATCAATAAAATGTTGTTTCAACGGCACGAAAGAAAGTCTTTTTTTGCATCCAATTGTGACTGGTGATGAAAAGTGGATTTATTTTGAGAATCCCAAATGCACAAAATCATGGGTTGATCCAGGTCAACCATCAACATCGACTGCAAGGCCAAATCGCTTCAGAAAGAAGACAATGCTCTGCGTTTGGTGGGATCAGGAACGTGTGGTGTATTATGTGCTTTTAAACCAGGTAAAACTATTAATACTGATCGCTACCGACAACAAATAATCATTCTGAACCACGCTTTGATCGTGAAATGACCAGAATGTGCCAGAAGACAGCAAAGTAATTTTGCTTCATGATGATGCACCATCACACATTTCAAAACCAGTTAAAGGCACGTTAAAAGATCTTGCCTGGGAAGTATTAACCCACCTGTTGTATGCACCAGACCTTGCTCCTTCAGATTATCACTTGTTCCAATCGTTGGCACTCACACTTTCTGAGCAGCACTTCAAAACAAATGAAAAAGTGGAAAATAGGGTCTCTGAATGGTTTGCCTCAAAACAAGAAAAGTTCTATTGGGACGGTATCCACAAATTACCTGAAAGAAGGGGGAAATGTGTAGCTGGCGATGGACATTACTTTGAATAAAGCACTTTTGATGTTTCTCTTAAATTTTCGTGTTTTCTTTGATTACAAAATCTGCCATTATTAACCAGTACACCTAGTAATTAAAATGCCAAAAAGAGAATCTTAAAAGCAGCAAGAGAAAAGCAGTTAGTTACCTATGAGGGGACTCCCATAAGACTATCAGCTAATTTCTCAACAGAAACTTTGCAGGCTGGGATTGGCTAGAACTACTCAAAGTGATGAAAAGCAAGAAACTACACCTAAGATTACTCTACCCAGCAAAGCTATCATTTAGAATTGAAGGTCAAATAAAGACCTTCCCAGACAAAAAGCCAAAGGAGTTCATCACCCACAAAATAAGATTACATGAAATTTTAAAGGTTCTTCTTTAAGAAAAAGAAGAAAGAGATAAAAAATATAAACAATAAAATGGCAAAAAATATATATCAGCAATTGAACATTTTGACAGTTGCAAGATAAAAGAGTGATTGGGGGATGGGTGAAAAAGATGAAGGGATTAAGTAGTATAAATTAGTAGGTACAGAATAGTCATGGAGATGTAGAGTATAGTATAGGGAACATAGTAATATTCTAACATATATGTGTGGTGTCAGATGGGTATGAGATTTATTGGGCTGATCATCTAGTAAGACATAATGTCTAATCACTGGGGTGTACACCTGAAACTAATATAATATTGTATGTCCACTGTAATTGAAAATAAATAATGGTTAAAAACATAATTATATTCCTTGCCATATAGTTTTGATATCTATTCCATAATGAAAAATTTTCTTTAACAATTTATAGATGCAATCCTCCTTAGTAAATACTGAATAAATGTTATTGGATTATAGAGATTTTTCATTTTTTCTAATCAATTTAAAAGTTTTGATTAACATTTAAAAATTATTTGTGTCCATCAAGTGTAAAGATAAATAAGATGTAAAGGAGTCATAAATATGAGTAAACAGATTATGTCAACAATATGGGACATATTACATTATGTGAAAATCAAGTATGTTAAATTAATCTTAAACTAGTACATAGTCCATGACAAATTAAAGATTCTCCATCAGGTCCAACAGCAGAAGATCATTAACTGAAATATCATGCTTCACATCATAAAGAGGATCACATTCTTCATAAAGAATATGACAGATATGAGTAAATATTTAGAAAACAAATAGTAGGAATAGACAGCAGATGCCAAATTCATGCCATAAAGGTGATTTTACATTATTTAAGGAGTTATGTTGCAGATTTATTTACTTACAAATTTGTTTTAAATATCAGTTAAATCTTTTCTTTTAAAGTTTAAAATGATGTATTTTCTTGCTGTATAATGTGAGAGTTTAGGAATTTCCTCATCTTTACAGCTGCAAAAATACATTGCTCCTAAATTGTATACAGTGATCTAAGTATGATAGTTTGTACTCATTTGTAATTTGAAAAGGAGTACATACCAGTGTGATGGGTTTGAGAGTAGATTTTAAAAGAAAAAGTTTTCATGTTAACTTACATCCTTTTTCTTCTTTTGGAGGGAAAAAAAAAAAAAACAGATTCAGAAAGAACCTATTATTCCAGGAAGATGGTATACTATTAGGACAGTAGTCTCTTCAATATTATCGCTAACTAGAGTTTTTTACCAGCTCCATACCAAAGGTTCATGGAATAGAGTTAAATTAATCAGAGTCCTTACGCATTAAACTTTTTTCCCTATTAACTGTTAAGAATGAAGTGTTCTAATGATTTACCATGTAAGAATCAGCCAGCACTTGTTTCACAAAGCAACTAAGATTTTTATTTTATTTTTAATATATTTTTCTTTATTGATTAAGGTATTACATATGTGTCCTTATCGCCCCATTGCCCCCCCTTTCTGTCCCCCCCGCCCCGCTCATGCCCTCACCCCGGCATAGTGTATGTGTCCATTGGTTATACTTATATGCATGCATACAAGTCCTTTGGTTGATTTCTCCCCCTTCCTCCGATGCTCCCCTGCCTTCCCTCTGAGGTTTGTCGGTCTGATCGATGCTTCTCTGATTCTGGATCTATTTTTGTGCATCAGTTTATGTTGTTCATTATATTCCACAAATGAGTTAGATCATGTGATATTTATCTTTCTTTGACTGGCTTATTTTACTTAGCAAAATGCTCTCCAGGTCCATCCATGCTGTTGCAAATTATAGGAGTTCCTTCCTTTTTACAGCAGCGTAGCATTCCATTGTGTAGATGTACCACATTAAAGAATGCTTCCAGGAAATATCAATACAAGGAATAATAGTTTTGAAATTTCCTTGTCTCAAGATGTACTCTGAGGAGGTTAAAAGGTAGAAATAATAGAAAGATAAAACTGATTTTACCTTTGCCATGAAGTCATATTAATTATCATGGAAATAGTCCAGAAATGGGGGAAAGCTTTCTGAAAAACAGCTAATGAGCTCCCCAAGTACTATCAACATAAATTAATATTTTTACTAATAAAATATGAACATTCTATAATGTGTGGTATATTATAGGTTTAAAAATTCTATTAATAAGTTTTCAGAGGTTTGTAACTTTGTTTATAGGCAACAATCAATTGTAAGGAAAATAAAACAAAATAGTTTGTTCTCAAATTATAGAGGGTGGGTGTGAGAAATGAATTAATCAAGCAAATTTTGAACCAAACTTCAATGCAAATAGTTCCATATCATGAAATATATTATACTAATTATTATAGACTTAATGTTTATGTCTTCCTTAAATTCACACATTGAAATCCTAAACCCCAATGTGATAGTATTAGGAGGTGGGGACGTTGGAGGTGATTAGGCCAGGGGGGATGAAGCCCTCATGAATGGAATTAGTGTCCTTATAAAAGAGATTCCAGAATACTATCTTGTCCCTCCCACCATGTGAGGACCCAATGAAAAGATGTCTTTGAACCAGGAAGTGGGCTCTTATCAGAAATTAAATCTGTTGGCACCTTGATCTTGGACTTCCCAGCCACCAGAATTATAAATTTCTGTTGTTTATAAGCCTCTGGACTATGATATTCTGTTATAGAAGGGTGAACAGACCAAGACATGAATATTTTGCCTGAAGTCAACACATAATTCTCTCTCTCTCACCGGAATAAACAGCAAAAGGATAAAGCTTTTTGTCTGTTTTATTCACTTCTGTGTCCTTGGGATATAGAAAACATCGTAACACACACACACACACACACACACACACACACATAGACACACACACAATGGTGAGTACTTTCCTTTCTCACTTATCCTTTCCTTTCTCTTTGATTATTTATTGGAGTATTTACTGCTTGGGCCACCCCCGCAGTCATTCCCTTTTCTGGGAACAGCACCCTAATTTTTATTGCATCATCACTCCTTCTCTATCCTCAACATGTGCAATTCTGGCAGGTTGACATTGTTCCCACCCTCCAACCTGACAGGCTCCAGAGAGGAACACACACTTAATTTGTCCAGCAGGAAGGGTCCTTTCAACTGAGCCATATGATTGGTTCAGATGAGCATGTGACCAATACCAGGCCAAGAAGATTCAGCTGAAGGACTTTTACTGGAATTATAAAGAAAGAGAAGCTTTTACACTAAAGTTCCTGAATGGATGGACTGCATTCCTGGCTATATTAACACAACACAGCAAGAAGTTATCCAAATAAAATAAAAACAAAAGAAAACAAAGCTAAGTGATAGTACGATGCGTATTTTGGCATTATCTGAGCTCTGGATTCTAGGCCTAAAGCCATTTCTATCCCATTCCTTTGAAGTTATGTGACCCAATAAATTTAATTTTTATAAATCTAATTTGCGATAGATTCCTGTTACTTGCTTCTGAAAGAGTAATAATAAACAGACCCTCCAATAGCATTGTGTTAATTACCTATGGCCCTATATATAGAAGAAATAAATAGCATCATGCTGATGTTGAGTCATATAATAACCATTGGAGGAAAATAGTGATAGGTATAGGGTATGCTGAGAAATGTCCAGCAGTGTTTGGTTCTCCTGTTTATTTCCTCAGACTAGATTTCAGGAAGAGACAGTAGTGTTTGTTAACATCTCTAGATGGTACGGCTTTCCTTATGTGATTTGCCACTTGTTTCAGCACTGCTGACTATAGAACTGAATTAAATTATTAATCATAACTTTATGATAATAATAAACAACTACAGGCATAGTTTAGATACAAAGAAAGAACAATACATATTTTGGAAATAGTTACAATGTATTAAATCATATCAAGGCCTAAAATGGCTTAAAAAATCAGCAACATCTATACCAGCCGTGGGCAAACTACGGCCCGCGGGCCGGATCCGTAGGCTGTTCTATCCGGCCCGCGGAGCCGAGAGAGTGGAGGGTTCTCTTGCTCTCCCCTCCGCTCCTTTACTTTGAATTTATATTAGTTCACACAAACACTCCATCCATGCTTTTGTTCCGGCCCTCCGGTCCAGTTTAAGAACCCATTGTGGCCCTTGAGTCAAAAAGTTTGCCCACCCCTGATATACCCTCATTTTATAATTGAAGAAAATTAAGGGACTTGCCACTGTCATATCACCCACTAGTAGCAGAGGCAATGGCTACAATATAGCAAAACATACTATGATTTCACTTATTTTATATTATAATTTCTTTCCAAAGATTTGCTGTGAAATTCCATACATAAGAACTTAAGATATTTATTTACATTTAGAATTCTATTCACATACAGAGAACTGGTCCACAATTGCTGACATGTATTGTCACTGGGAAGAATGACAAGGAATTTCATAGTGTGTTCTACACTCAATAAGAGCTCATTAAACAATGATTTCATTCCCACCCTCAAAAATCCAATATAAACTTATACAAGAGTTAAAAAGTAAATTGCTTCATTTTTAGAGAATTACCTATTTTAGGTCAATGAAACATAACTCATCTAATGCTACTTCAGTGTCTTGGCAAATTTAATGTATCCCTACTTACTTCTAAAAACAGGTCTATGAATTACTTTAGTAATTGCTCAAGAGGATAAAATGGCCAATGTAGAATACATTGACATATCCTATCTAATAAAAGATTAATATGCAAATTGACCATACCTCCACTACACCCACAAGCCATGCCCACCACCCAATCAGGAGTGAATATGCAAATTAACCCAACCAAGATGGCTGCGGCCACAGAGCAAGCAGGAGGCTTGGGTTTCCCCAGCAATGGAGGAAGCCAAACTTCCTGGCCAGCCCTGGCCTCCGCTCAAAGCTACAAAGTTTCAATTATAGAAGATAAATAAATCCCAGATACCAGGGCCTCTCCTTGGGTCACTGGGGGGCGTGGCCAGCCTGCAAACCACCACAGGCCCCTCGCCCAGGCCTCCCCATGCCCCAAGAGAACCCCCCCCCCGATCTGGGACACCCTTCAGGGCAAACCAGCTGGCCCCCACCCGTGCACCAGGCCTCTATCCTATCTAATAAAAGAGTAATATGCAAATTGACTGGCACTCCAACACACAAGATGGCTGCCCCCATGTGGACACAAGATGGCCACCACAAGATGGCCAGCAGGGAAGGGCAGTTGGGGGGGACCCAGGCCTGCAGGGGAGAGCAGTTGGGGGGGACAAGGCCTGCAGGGGAGGGCAGTTAGGGGGGACAAGGCCTGCAGGGGAGGGCAGTTAGGTGCAAACAGGCTGGCAGGGAAGCAGTTAGGTGTCAATCAGGCTGGCAGGGGAGTGGTTAGGGGGTGATCAGGCTGGCAGGCAGAAGTGGTTAGGGGCAATCAGGAAGGCAGGCAGGCGAGCAGTTGGGAGCCAGCAGTCTTGGATTGTGAGAGGGATGTCCGACTGCCCGTTTAGGCCCGATCCTGGTAGGATCGGGCCTAAACGGGCTGTTGGACATCCCGCGAGGGGTCCCAGATTGGAGAGGGTGCAGGCTGGGCTGAGGGACACACACCTCCATGCACAAATTTCGTGCACCGGGCCTCTAGTATTAATATATGAAATTTTTAGTGGAGACTCAAAATCTAAAACAAAATATTCTGCATATTACATTTTTGAAATATGGACGAGCAACCTTAAATTAAAATCTAATTTCAGTTTTAAGTGTATCAGCTTGTCTGAGAATGTGCATACATATAATGTACATTTCCTATTGTGGTGGAAGTAATGTCAAACTCTGTTCAGCAACCCAAGTCTTCTCCTTTTTGCATCATCCAAAGGAATGAAGGAGGAATTTGGTTGCTTAGCCACAACTCTTATTCATGGATTCTATGCAATGCGATATTCAGGATCTTGTAGTGATTATCTCCTTGGCTGGAATACCAGAGTGTTTTATTGAAGCAGGGAAAGCTCTGCTTAAAACACTGCACATTAAACATCTATTTATTGATTTTGTTTGTCCTTTATAGACTTTGGCATCAAGGGCCTGGCATCATCTAGGATATCCTGCGACATGGCAATAACAGAAGAATTAACCTAAGTTCTCAGAAATGTATCTCACATTGAAGCCTGAATATTACAACTATAAGCAAGAGTTTTCATAGCTCTGGAATGAGAAAAAAGTGGCATTTAAACTGAAATTGAATGTTGGCATTTCTGTTTTCCTTTCCTATGTTGTCATTTCTCAAAGCTCATAGTGTTCTGAACAGAGTTATCCAGCTTAATTTGTAAATATGCACACACAGACGCACACACACACAAGTGAAAAAATGTAATGCTAATATTAGTGGGGCACATTGATTATCAAAATGGTTAATGTATGCTCCTGTCAAGTTTCAGAGAATATGGTTAGCACAAGAACATACGTAATTCTTTGTAATAACATGCTGGTTTGTGCCAGTCATTGCTCTGCTTAGACTCTGCAGGATAACTTACTTTCTGCTATGCATTTTTCCATGCCTAGATGCGTCAAAGTGTTGGTATATGGCAGATTATCTAAAAGTCAGGGTAGTAGACGCATGTACCCCAATGTGTGACAGGAATACTTTTAAAAAATAGCTACTGGGAATTAAGGTATTAAGCAACTAGAAAAGTTTTTGTGGAACTTGGTGATATCAAAATATTAGTAAGGAGCTTGTTATGTGTGAAGCATTATGCTAAGTTTCACATTCTATATATCGTCAAATTCTCATTAAAAAACCATATGAGATAGACACTGTACTTTTTTACAGTTAAGGAAACTGAAGCCCACAGAAGTTAAAACTCCCTGCTGAACCAATTTGACAAAAGAGAGAATCGGGATTTCAACCCAGATCTCCCTGGATCTGAAGTTCTTCTTCTTTCACCACAAAGTGCTGCCTCAAACCTAAGCCACTTTCTAAGGGAAGTGTAATGGAAACTGCTTTTTTCAGGATTGTATCTAGCACACAAAATGTAAACATAGAAGTTTATGTTTAATTACATCTCATAAATTATTTTCAATGTTTGAGGGGAAAAAAGAGATTTATTTCATTTTGTTTGATTTTAATTTTTCTACAGAAAAAATAGGATTTGATATGTATGAATTCTTAAAGGCTTATTTTTGTTTAAATACACTCTAAAACAATAAATTTGCATGTTGTATATTTCACAATTGTCAGTAACTCTGTTTTTAAGAGTATTTCCATGGACACCTCTTTATAAGCAGGGATTTATCCTTTCCTGAATATTAACTGAAAATAGGTTACTCATATACCTAATTCTGGCATAAATGTATATGGAGGAGCTTACAGGCTTAGCTGATTCTTTCATTTTACAAACCAGTTCATTATTACACTTCAAGTTTTGCTACATGAAATTCTCATTCATATTGGAAATACATCCCTATTAAACATCATTTGTTCAGTATGATTTCATTATAATCCGAGATGTGTATAGAACTGAAAAGTAAATTACTATCTTATACTTTTAAGCAATTCAGACATCAGTTTGGAAAGAATAGTTTTTGAAATATGACAGTTAATGATAATGCTTTGGCTCCACTTGCTGTCATGACTCATAACAAAAATAGGGTGGAAATTTACTTTAATAATAATAAACAAAAACCCAGGAGAGCTTAGACACTTTTCCTTGCACAGTTAGGCATGGTAGATTGATCCCTTTAATGGCCCTATTCTTTACTCCTTTCTGTATAAACTACATTTGCCATGTGACTTTGTAGTTCCTCTCACAGAGGCAGCACAATCTCTCTCCCCACTTATTACATTTGGGCTCACCTTATGCTTTGCTTTGGCCACTGAAATGATAGCAAATGTGATGCAAGCAGAAGCTTGAGAAAAACACTTAATTTCTGCACAGTCTTGTCCTTGGCTATGACCATGAGGACTTGCCAAGCTGTCACCCTTCATGATAAGAGGCAATCGTGGACCACCTGAGGCATAGCCAGTGCCTGGATTCCCCCTAACCATGCTCCTACCCCTCCTATCCCTGCCACAGACACCTAGGTGTAAACTCAGCCATCCAGCCAAACTGAGCCGAGATCAGCCGGACCCCCAAAGACTCATGAGCTAAGTAAATGTTTACTGTTGTTTGCTGCTAACTTTTGATGGTTATATACTGTCTCCTCTTACTATATTTTCTTTTTAAGGGTATTAAGTGAGGATCTGCAATTAAAAATTACATTCATTATAATAAAACTAGAGGCCCGGTGCATGACATTCATGCACTGGGGTGGAGGAGGGGCAAGAGGGACCCTCAGCCCAGCCTGCGCCCTCTCACAGTCCAGGACCCCTCGCTCCTTACTGCCCCCCTGCAGTGGAGGTGCTAGAGGCTCCCGCCACCACCTCTGTGCTCGCCAGCCGTGAGCCCTGCTTCTGAGCGGTGCTACCCCTGCGGGAGCGCACTGACCACCAAGGGGCAGCTCCTGCATTGAGTGTCTGTCCCCTGGTGGTCAGTATACATCATAGCAACTGGTCGTTCGGCTGTTCAGTCAATTTGCATATTAGGGTTTCATGATATAGGATACACTTTCTATTTTTAATAAGGTAGCCCATGAGCATATTTCTATATTAAGTTTCACAGTAAATTTTCATTCATTGAGTATCTACTATGTTTCTGACACTGTGCTGGAAACTTCCAAATATAAATCAATAGTACAAAAGATCATGCAGGGAATGATTTGAGCAATAAAATAAAGTAGTAATGGACTATAATCCAAAGGATAAATTAAATATAAATAAGTCCATACTGATTAAATAAATAAATAAATAAATAAATAAATAAATAAGAATAGATAAATATCCCTAGCAGAATAATTCCACAATAATTTAGGAAGCTACTCCAGCTTCAAGGAGACACAAGCATAAATACTCCTAAGTGTGGGCTATGTACAGTGACTTCCTTCCAAAGAATGCGGTTTAGAAAGAAGCACAAAGACTAACTTTACAGTGGAGTAACCTGATAAACATCAACTCAGCCAGGTGATCAAGGTTAATGTCAACAGTAACAGGCAGTGTTGATAATATGTGCCTTTGATATGATGTGATAAAACTAGCATTTTCACTTTGTAGTTTTCCTTTCCAAAACCAATAACTTCAATCCACATATTGTCATAAAAAATCAGACAAACCCCAAGTAACTATGCAATTAAATTCATAACTAGTTCTCACCTAAACTGTCAAGATTATTATAAAGATAAAAGAGTTGGGGAGAAACTCTGAGCAACTGTCACAGCCAACAAGAGCTTAAGGAGACATGATGACTGAAGGTCATCCTAACGTCCCAGAAAAATAACATTAGGTAAAAACTAAGAGATTATGAATAAAGTATGAACTTTAGCACATAATTATGTAGTTATTTTGGTTGTTAATAAGGTTATTATAATTATCAGGCATAGTTTTTAAATGTGAAAATTTGTAATTTCCCAAATACTATTATAAACAAATGAATTTTAACAGACTGCTAATTTAATATAGACATTAACAAAGAAATACTGTGTCACTTTGGAAGATAAAATAACTTATGTAGGGTAGGATAATTAATTTTAATTCTAAAATGGATTAAAATGAGTAAATTGCACACTATTTTAATATAATTTTGAAAATAAAATGCAAATTGCATTATCACTTTTCACTACCATTCTCTAAAATTGTCAAATATCACTTCTTGTCACACTCTGGAGAAGATTAATGGTAGAATCACAGAGATACCAGCTGTTTAAATATTCTTTTTATTTACCATGCTAGCTTAATAAATAACCAATCTGCTTAGCAACTATAATCTTTTTGCAGCTGAAAAGCTTTTGTGGAGATCCCCTGCATATGGAAAATTATCATATGTTTAATACTAGGCCATTATCTGTAATAACTTAATATTATGAGACAAATAATAAAATTTTGTCAGTGAAATGACAAAAATAACCATTTGTTCAGATGCTTTGTAGCTTTAAAAAAATTTAAGGATATCCAATGGGCTTTGGTAAATAGGTCTCCAAGATAAAGGAAGCATGTGTAGAAGACATTTAATAAAACATGCCTCTCATTTTTATTCCTTTTCTGTTTGGTTTCTCAGGAATCTGTTTAACAGGGACTGCAGTATATTTGCTTCAGGCAGATGCTTTCATTCTCTTTGTCTACTGATGTGGCAGCCCAAAGAAGGGCAGAAAGTATGGTTAAAACTTAATATTACATTTTAAAAAGCAAAATAGAATTTTTGTAGATTGAATTATAGTGTTGAGTAATTTAAAATGTTGGTTTAATGTTTATTATTTGAAGTTAGACATGATCTGAAAGCAGATTACAGATTTCAACCATAGGTTATAATGGAATCATGGTACATTTGATTTTTTTCTGTAAATAAGAATATCAACATGTATTCATTCAGACTGTTTGTGTCTGTGTTAAGGTGATATTGAGGATAGATAGACAAATGTAAGTCACTAAATCATGAAGATTTAAGATTAATTTCTTGCTTCCTTAAGGGCCTGTTTATGCCAGTACTAGTCTGGAAACCAACTCCACATTGTAGCACTAACATGCTTTCTTGCATGCCCTCACAACCACACTTTCTAATTTTAATATTTTTTTGGTTAACTATTTCAGAAATTAGTAGTATTATTCTACTTTTTTCTTTGCATATGGTCCACACACCAACTCCCATGTCTCCACAGGAGAGACAAATAGTCAAATTATAAAGAGATAGATTAATTTAAAAGCAGCAATTCTGAAATACTTACTAGAACTCAGAACTGTAATATATACTCCTTGCATTTGTTCAATAGATTATTCCCTTATTAATGAGGTTAGCAGAAAATTAAATAATGGTATTTATATATACATTCTTAGTATTTATCTATAATACATGCATTATATGTAGCATTTTAAAATATGTATATAGAGTACTCAATCCCTTCCATTGTCAGAAAACATGAGTATCACAATATTTTGAAAGAAAAACTCTCAGAATAATCTTTTCTTCTCAAGAAAAGAAAGTGGTTTAAAGATTTAGGGACAAAAATTTAAGAGATAAAAAAAAGCACCCTCTTTATGTTCATGGTTTTTTATTTTAGACTTTATTATTTCCAGATTTATTAAACCTTAAGAGAATCATTCTATCAAAGGGGTCTTTTAACCCTGGAAAATCTTTTGGTCAAAGAATCTAAGCTTCTAATTCTAAGGTTGTCTGATAATATTTACTCAGTAATGGAGAGTTTATAAAGGATATAAGCAATGTGATCCCAAGAGCACACAGCAACTGCAGGCATTTCTAGGCATTCAAATATTTAGTTCAGATGATTCAGAATTATAAATGAAGGATTTAAAAATATTTTGTTTCCCTTTTCCAAAATTCTTGGGTGTGGGCAGGGAAGGGGACAGATGTTATCTCAACCCAGCATTTGATTTCCCTACTATTACAGGTTGTCTATGACCTTGAAATGTTTTGTCTGGAAACTTCCTTTGTATAATCATTTGTAGGCATTTCCCAATGGAAACAACTTGGTGCACATGATGGTGAAGGTTTCAGGAGAGGCCACAGAAGCAAGGTAAGGGCTCATAAACAGTAGGAAAGAAGCCAAAAAAGAGAGTTAAAAAGCACAGGCAGGTTAGGTTATGTTGAGCCAAAATTAAGACCAGGGTATCTATATAATAAAAGCCTAAGTGAGCATTATGGTGCAACCACCAGAATGACGGGTCACTATGATGTGCACTGACCACCAGGAGGCAGATGCTCAATGCAGGAAATGTCCCGTGATGGTCAGTGTGCTCCCACAGGGGGAGCGCCACTCAGCCAGAAGCCGGGCTCATGGCTGGCAAGCACAGCGGTGGTGGCGGGAGCCTCTCCTGCCTCCGCGGCAGCATTAAGGAACAGCAAGCCGAGTGGTAAGGAGCAGCGAGCAGGCAGGTGGTAAGGAGTGAGGGGTCCCGGACTGCGAGAGGGCCCAGGCCGGGCTGAGGAACCCCCCTCCCCAGTGCACAAATTTTGTGCACTAAGCCCCTAGTATCTAATAATCTGATAAATTCCATGGCCTCTTCCCCATCAAACCTGCAAAGACTTTAAGATGAACAAGTTACCCCAATCTCTGCCTACATTGTCATGGAACATTGTGGAGCACATTTAAGGATCCCGGGAGCTCAGGGGTGAGGAGACCTTGCTCTTGATATGGAGTCAGTCAAGGCAGGGGAAATACAGACATAGCTCAGAGATATTACAGGTTGGGTTCCAGACCACCACAATAAAGCTAGTAAGCGCATACCTTAGAGAGAACGGGGGCTCAATTCTAGAGCACCGTAATAAAGCGAGTATTGGGATAAAGAAAGTTTAATCTTTTTGCTGGTGGAGAGTTTTGCCTTCAGTTTGTAAAAAATACAACCCCTGTGGAGTGCAGTAAAGCAGAGCAGGCTACAATGAGGTGTGCCTGGAGAGGAAGACAGGTGGAGGCAGAGGGAAAGCAGAGCTTTCCTGTCTCCAGGTTTCCCTTTCTTTACTTCACACTTACAGGCAATCTTCAGCCAACAGTGAAGAAGCAGTGAGGACAGAGGACAAGAAGTGGCAGCAATGAAAGTTTTAAGGAAATCTAAACTAGAGTTTGCCTTTCTCCCCTCACTCCCTTTTTTTCTCTGCCTTCCATCCGCTCCTCCTCCCTTCTCCTCTACCACTGTAGTACAGAAGAAAGAAAGACACGATAGCTGCCAGGGCAGCTGACACCTGCCAGGGAAGGAGGAGAATGTCCTTTGATAACAAAGTGGTAAAGATTACCTTTACTGGCCATCCTGCTCTCCTAGTTACCCTGGCTTCCCTCTCTCCATATATTCAATCCCTCCTGTGTTTACATTTCCTCCATTTCCCCATTGGCCAAGGAATTACTAAGAACTGAATAAGGTTCTTTTGAAAAGTATGGGCTGTGACTGCAATAAGAAAGTGACTTTCTCCCTGCCCCCCCCCCACCCCGCCCCGCCCCTTCCTTCTTCACTTCTTAAGGATCCCTTCTAGGACAGGACAGTCCCTCCTGGCATTGAGGAGGTTAGCTCAATCTCTATGTCTTTCTGGGAAGAATGACTGGTCAAATGTGTTGGAAATATCCCAATCATTCTAAAGTACAAAACTGCCTACATTTTGTTAAATTGTGCTTTTATTTATTTGGTAATAGAAACATTTAAAAAATAAGTTTGGAAAGTTTTTCTAATGATTATTTGTTGATGTTAATCCCAGCCATATTTATAATTTCCAGGAAAATATACATTTATGGGTTAATTTACAATGTGCATTTGAAGTGAGTAGAAATTCTAAAGTGGCCAGATGTTCTTTAACATATCCAAGATCAGTTATGTCCCTGAGGAAAGCTCTTTTTGAAAACATACAATGACATGCACTCTTAAACTTTGTTTGCCCGCTATTATATTCTTTCCTTCATTGTCTGTTAGTCCTAAAAGTAACCAAAAACATGTAAATAAATATCATTGTCTCAGCAGAGATGTCTAGAGATTGGTTCTAAACCTTATTAAATTCTGGCCAGGTTTATGAATAGTATTTTGCCCATTGACATTCAAAGTCTAATTCAGAAGAATCCAAGTTGCTTATGTAGTTAATAATTTAATCTACAACATTTTTCTTCATCTCAGACTATTGAGGCCTTTCTTTTGTAATAATACTTCTAAGTATTTTAGATTTCTAAGATAATATAGAAAGAACTTTAGTGCCAAGGACCTTCAAAAATAGAATGGATATAGAAATATGGTTTGTTTGATTTGACACGACCTTATAAAGATTATTTATTTTAAACTTCTAATTTACTAATTAGAAAAGTAAGACCCAGAGAGCTTAAATGACTGCCTCCCCCCCCAAAAAAAAGGTCACTTAGTTAAAATCACTAAATATAGTAGATTCAAAAATACCCCAATTCTCACTCAAATTATTTCCAGTTTATAACCCTAAAATTAGGAACATAGACAAGAAAGTGCCTACAAAAATAGAGCTTTAGTTTTGCTATGATCTTAAAGCTAGCATACCCTTTAACTAAAGGAATAGATCTCTTATAAAAAGAAAAAACATAAGAGAAATCTCATTTTTGATAGAAAGACTTCTCAATTCCTAAGAGATGAACAAATCACCAACTACATAGCAACCCGGCAAAGACTACTGCTCAAATTCTAAAAAAAAAATTTCCCATTCTAATAATCATGTGATGGATACTTCCACTCTACAGACCCCACCCACTTTATAGTAAAAAAATATTAAAACTTTGTCAGCAAAAAATGCCTAGTAGCTGTAGGATTTATCTTTTTACCACATACATATTACTGGCTATTTAATTTATGCCTACTTATTATAAGGTACTGCATGGTACATTTAAAACATAAGGCTACAGCTAATCAGAAGCTAATTAAAAACTTGACACTATAATTTTCTGTGCTTGCTTTCATCTGTAGTTTTATGGGAGTAATTATATGATTTTAAATAGTGTGATCTATTTAATTTTTATAAATTTTTCTTTAAATCAATACTGGAGAACAAAAATCAGCTCTCTAAAGTCAAAAGTATTCAGCAGAGGCACTAAAGGTCCAACTGTCTTCTAATGGAGGCGTCTCCTCTGACAGATTGAGATGGAGAAGGTCACTCTGGAAGAGGAGGGAATTCTGGCTTCCCTCTCCTGTTCAAGTCTAGCTAGATATTACACACACACACACAGAGCGAGAGCGAGAGCAAGAGCGAGAGCGAGAGCGAGAGAGAGAGAGAGATACCAAGGAACACTAATAGCAAAACAAATAGAACCAGTGTGTCACTAAACATACAGCACAACCTGAACTCAAATAAGAAAGTAATTTTTTTCAGAGAGATTAGCACTTAAACTACAAGAATTGATTAAGTATTTATTAGTTATGAAGCATAGAAAAAGACTGTAAAGATTCTGAATTTTAACACTGATGCCTCTATTGATTAGTAAAATAACTTGAGGCATCTTTCAGCCCATTTATCTCTAGAATGACTCGAAATAGCTGAACATGCTGCCACCCAGAGGGGGGAGGCAGTATAGTGAAAGTAAAGAGTGAAGACCACATAAAACACCCAACTTCAAGTTCTTGTACTACCACTTACTGCATACTACTTACTTAACACAATGGCAGGCACACAGGGGGTGCTCACTTTTGGTTTATCATAAGTGACTGAAGCCAGTCTTCCTGGTTAGAAAGTAAGTTATTCTTTCCTCTTGTTCCTCTATCATAATCAGTCCATCAGCAGAACATTTGTTTATTTGAAATGTCAACGGTGTTCTGAACATGTTTTCATAGTCTGATGGATGCCATGTTAGTCTGGCTATGATTTGCATCAAGATTTCTGTAACATCAGCACTTATCTCACTAATATTGTCCTTTCCCAAATAAAATTTGTCTTTTTCTTCTGTCACTTTTAGGCATATTCAAATTTTACCAATACCTTCAAATACAGACCATAACAAATCCCTGGTTATAATGCCTATACTTTAAAATATTCTCTAAACTGGCCTTACAACTATTCAATATTTACCCACAACTCTAAAATCACGCAAAGTTGATTCTTCAGTAGAATACCATACAAATTCTCATTCCTATACCAATGTGCATTTGCTCTGAAATGCCCTCTCAGCTTCAGTGCAGTAAAAAGAACATTATTTTTGGATTAAAAAATTTAAGTGCTTATCTTAATTCTGATACTTGAATAGATATATAATTTAGGATAGCTTGGTTCATTATAAAATGAAAATAACTACCCAACACACTTTTGTGAGAATCAAATGAGATCATAGCAAATATATACATATATATAATTTATTGAGAGCATACATTGCAAAGCAAATAGAACCAGGCCTCATTCTATATCTTTTACTTATATTTATGCATTTGATACTGACAATAAATCATGAAGTAGCTAAAATACTATTTCTCATTCATGAGAAAATTATGGCATGGAAAGCTAAAGCAACTTCCTAGTATGTGGTTTCTGAGCTGGCACTCTTAACTACTAAAATAAAATGTATCTAGAATAGTGTACCTGGTATATGCCATATTAGTGAATGAGTAACATTTTAATAAAAATGCATCTCGTTTTTAAAAAGTACTAGTATTTCCCCCAAAACTACTCAAATTAAAGGTAGCTTATTTGACTCAAGATAAAATAGTCACCATGAATCAAAGTTACTGACTATATAATTAGTCCCTTACAAGCTCTATTTTCCCTCTAAGAAAAGTACATGAACTCTCAACTACAGGCTCAGGTTTATTAAAGTGATGATTGATTTGGACTTTAATATAAATATAGTCTTGCAAGAATTAAATAGCACGTTGTATAGAATTTTAAAATACATGATTATATGTTCTTGTGTTTTTTTCTGAAAGAACAGATGTTACAAATATGCCCAGTAAAGTGTGATCAAATATTATATGCAGCTTAAAAAGTTATTCAATACTAAAATCCTAGGATAACTGATTCAGCTAATTTCCTTATTAAATCATTGCCCCTGTTCATCCTCCACTGAAGCAATCTGTACACAAATGAGACTCCGTAGACAATGCTAACTGTGACTTGTCACAACATTTATTTTCATAGGCATTGAAAAAGTACATTGCATATCTTTAGTCAATAGTGTATACGTGTTGGGGGAGCAGTTAGCAAAGAACCAAGGATATTATAGTAAAGAACTCAGGATATTGTAATTATATTATAATGTTTATAATCAACTATTATAATAAAGTTGCTACTCTAAAGACTTTGTGATTCACCATTTACAATACAGGAATGAAGATCTTGTAAAAATTTTCTATTTCACTTAGCTTTTTCAAAAATGCTCTAGTGGCCAGTTGTTACTTTCATTGCTAACAGTAGGAACTTACATTAGAAGTTTACAGTAAAAACTATATGACTTACCTATAAACTATGTTGTAAAATGGGATGGCTACTATATTTTCAAACAGAACTAGTACAACTGCTAGTTATGAGTCTAATAATTTCTGAAAAGTATGTTCTGTTGTTAAATATGTCCTTCCCTGGAGTGATGACTACACTTCCTCTTTCTCTCCATTAGTGATTCCCCACTTGAACACTTTGTATGCCACTGACTGTTTAGGAAGTGGACAGAGGGGGATGGAGGGGGGAAACAAGTTCATCTGGCATAATTTTATAATTCTCAGTGACTAAAACACTGCTTGCTTGAAAAGCTGTTTCTGTTTTATCTTATTATTGTTCAATATTCTGCTACATGATAGATCAAATAAATCCAATACTATACCATAATGATAACAAACAGCATGTTGCACACATTAAATGACTGCTATAGTCCCCATAAAGAAAGAAAGGCTCTATTTTCTCCACTTACCACTTTTGATCAGGCAAAGCACATATTTTTCCCAAGGCTATAAAATATCTCAGAGGCAAAGCAAAAATTCAAAAGCATCAATTCATTAATCAGTCTCCATAAAGTACATTGGTTCAAATAAAAAAAGGAAGGTCAACAAATTTTCTGCCTGAATGTATTACCGGTAGTACCACTGGAAATAATGTTGGAGTTACCAGTTGTTTAGAAGTATTGTCACCCTGGAAAGGCCAAAATTGTTCAAAATGAGGCCCTAGAAATGGAATTAAAATTTTTAAACCTCATCAAGGTTTTGACTCAAGAATGAAAAAAATCTCCTAGAAAAAATTGTTTTAACTAGAGCACTTCTTTGGAGTTCCACTTCAAATGCCATGGATTGGGCAGGGTTGTAGAACCTAAGATTTCTTTGGATGACAAGTTGAACCAACTTTTCAAGGTGGTACCTTTGTATCAGAAACCATCTCCTTCTTGATCCTTCATTAAAGTAGAGGAAGTTACAGAAAATAATAGCTACTATTAGAAGAGTTCCGTGTGTGTGTGTGTGTGTGTGTGTGTGTGTGTGTTTCAGAGAGGAAGGGGAAGGGAGAGAGATATAGAAACATCAATGATGAGAGAGAACCATTGATCTACTAGCTCCTGCACACCCTACACTGGGGAGCGAGCCCACAACCTGAGCATGTGCCCTGACCAGGAATTGAACTGTGACCTTCTGGTTCATATGTTGGCGCTCAACCAAGGAGCCGTGCCAGCCAGGCTGTTTTTCTATTTTAAAAATACTGAGAGAAGTAATTCTTCAAATTATCAATTTTATTATTATCTTATGATAAAAGTTCTTTATAAGAATATGTGGTCATTGAGATTTGGTATTTTCCATGTTATGTTAATTTTTTTGGATCTCAAAATAAATAGCCCAAATGCTATTATTTTTTTCTTATCAATTTCATAATTTGTCTAATTTTTACAGCTTACCCTCTGACATTTAGTTTAATCAGCTAGAATGTTGGTGGTGATTAATAACTGTAACCAGAACATTTGCTCATTCTCTCTTAAGCTATTAATTTATTTCTAAAATAAAGCCAACAACTCTTACCTCAAAGGGTTATTGCTGCTATTATGGGAGATGAGTAAAACACCTACTATCCAAAAATATGCACATAGAGTTTGAGGAATATGAACAAATATTTACTAAAGTTACCACTAATCCATCATTAATTTCTTAGCTTAAAATACAAACAAGTTGTGTCTAAAAACCCTGAATCTTTTACTCCATACTTCTACTGGGATGATAATCTCCATCCTTTTACCTTTCTCTCTTCAACACAGACATATAGTATTTCTACATATCCACCAAAATATATTGCTCCATCATCTATATTCCCATGGCAATATCTCCATTATAGCCCTCATTATAAGTGCATTACAGTGTTCATGATGAATATGTGTGTCATTTAGTCTGAGATTTTGAGTGCATTCATAGAAACAACCTGTTACCTGCTGGAACATGCTAGGCTCTCTCTAAATGACTGCTGAACTGAATGGCCCAGGAGTGGTAAGAAATAGGTACTCTTTAAGCTAAGAAAGATAGTATTATACAGAAATTATTATTTTATGGCACACATAATTTCCAAAATTCAAATGTATAATTCCAAATACTCTTATCCAGCAAATAATTCACTCAGCTTCCACAGAGTTCACTTTGTAGTTAGTTCATTTTGTTTGTTGTTTAGATGCAATATTTCTTCAAAGTACACACTCTTAGAGCCAAATTTGGGTCCTTTTATAGTGAACTAGAGGCCCGGTGCATGAAATTCATGTATGGTGGGGAGGGGGGTTTCCCCTCAGCCCAGCCTGCACCCTCTCCAATCTGGGACCCCTCGGGGGATGTCCAACTGCCAGTTTAGGCCCGATCCTGGGGACATCCCTCTCACAATCCGGGACCGCTGGCTCCTAACTGCTCACCCGCCTGCCTGCCTGATTGCCCTTAAATGCCTCCCCCTGCTGGCCTAATCACCCTTAACTGCCCCCACTGCCGGCCTGGTCACCCCCAACTGCCCCCCCACCAGCCTGGTTCCCCCCAACTGCCCCCTGCCAGCCTGGTCTCCCCTAACTGCCCTCCTGCCAGCCTGGTTACCCTTTACTGACCCCCCTCTGCTGTCCTGGTCACCCCTAACTGCCCCCCCTCACCAGCCTGGTCGCCCCTTACTGCCCCCACTGCCAGCCTGGTCACCCCCAACTGCCCCCCTCTGTGGGAACCCCTTTCATGTCCCATGTGGTTCAAGGTTTGGGTTCTGGAGAAGGCCACACACAAATGAAAAGAGACTAGAAAAGTATTAATTTGGGAATATTGGGAGCCAGGCGGGAGCCCACCTCCAGTGGAAGGACTACCACCTGCTCTGGCTTTGCTATCCCTTTTATTAAGGTTATGGGATACACCCATATCTTTTAGGCAGGAAATTCCAATAATAGTCAATCAGCAATAATTTACATAAGAGTAACAGGTGGAGGCTGCTTCAACTACCAATATCTCAACTAAACAATGAGTGATTAGCTCCTACCTTTCAGAGCAATTAAGGTTGACCAGCCTTCCAGAT
The DNA here is from genome assembly GCF_963455305.1 of Plecotus auritus. Taxonomy (NCBI): domain Eukaryota; kingdom Metazoa; phylum Chordata; class Mammalia; order Chiroptera; family Vespertilionidae; genus Plecotus; species Plecotus auritus. The sequence goes on along the minus strand of NC_137771.1, from coordinate 152,496,460 downwards.
TCCCTTTCCACATTTCTCTATTAGTGGGACAATGATCGGTTTCCGGCACCCTCTGCCAGCCTGGTCACCCCTAACTGCCCCCCCCTCCGCCGGCCTGGTCACCCCACGCAGCCTGTTGTTCAGTCGTTTGGTCATCCCTCACTAACCCCCCTGCCAGCCTGTTGCCCCACACAGCCTGCTGTTCAGTCCTCTGTCCCATTGTTTTGGTCGTGAGGGCCCCTGGCTTTTTATATATTAGGATACCAGTGTACAGACCCTGTCCTTGAATTTCTCTAAGTTAAAATGGTCTTCTCAATATTTTGCAATAAAGAGCTCTGGGAATGTACTAAAGGACATTACCTCTCTAGGCACTAAACACTTTTGGAGCACTTTAAAAAAAAGAAAATCATGTAAGTTTTGTCTAAGATGCTGCAAGTGTTCTATACATGACAAAATGGGAAGGAGAAAGCTGCCACTTCTGAAGCAAAAACAAAAGGCAGACCTCATTTTCCACTTTTGGGTTCTGAATATCTTCACTCCTTGCAACTATTTTGTAGGCTGCATGCTATCTGTGGAATGAAGGAACTTCAGGGACTCTTAGTGAGCATAACCCTTAATCAACTCCTATTTAGTTCTTCCCAAAATACAATTCAGATGTCTGGTATCTGAGAGAGATAGCCACAGAGATGTGTGAACTGTCCTTTCCTCTTGGCTTGTTAACACTTTCTAGCATACTGGCTTTCATTCTTTCAGAGGTAAAGCATCTTTGAGAAACCAAGAAAAGCAATAAAACTTATCCTCAAAACATGCAACTGAGTAGAAAGTACCACAAAATTTTTCAAGTTAACAGACATTGCAGTCTATGTAACCCACATCAAGCTCTGTAGTTAAGCTCTGTATTTTAAAAAATTAAATCTGTAAAATCATCTTATTTCTCTTTCCACTGGATTCAAGAAATTAGAAGAGAAATTAGTGTGAATTTCACGAATGCCCTCCATGTGTGTGTAGGACACTGCATAAGATGCAACACATACCTATTTTATTTGATCATTACAGTTCAAAAAGGTAGGTTCTGTCAATCCTACTTCAGTAATGAGAAAACTGAGATGCAGGGAAGTTATGTGGTTTGCCCAAAATTAGCTGTTTGGCATTTGGCAGAGCATTTCAACACTATTGGACACCAACATCAAGGCTCTTTCAAGTACACCATGTTCCCAATGAGACACTTAGTAAACAAGAACAATATTACCTCATGTGTATCCTGGTGTTACAGACTGATTCTATCCCCACCTCCTAAATTCATATATTGAAGCCCTAACCCCCATGGCTAAATGAATTTGAAAAGGTGGGGCCCTGATCTGATAGGATCAGTGTCCTTATAAGAAGTGACATCATAATCAGAGTTCTCTCTCTTTATCTCTCTCTCTCTGCCCGCAAAATGTGAGGTTACAATGAGAAGACAGCCATCTGCAAGCCAGAAGAGAGCTCTCACTGGGAACCAATACAGCTGTCACCTTGATCATAGACTTCCCAGCCTCAGAGAAAAGAAATTCTGTTGCTTATGCCACAAGTCTATAGTATTTTATTATGGCTGACTGAGATGACTAATACAAATGAAATAACATCTACTTTCGTTTCAAATAATTTTAAATCACTCTTATTTTAAACCTAAAATGTCAACAATATGTTTTAATTTTTTAAGTAACTGAAATTCATTTTAATGAGATGAAAAAATAGTTTTTAAAAAGGAAAGAAATAAAGGTAAGAAGGAAAAGAAAAAAGGAAGAAGAAAGGAAGAAAGGAAGAACATCACTAGTGGCTCTATCCACTATGTGAGATAAGTAAAACTGTTTATGGTAAAACTAGAGGCCTGGTGCATGAAAATCATGCATTGGGGGGGGGTCCCTCAGCCTGGCCTGCACCCACTCCAATCGGGGACACCTCGGGGGATGTCAGACTGCTGGTTTAGGCCCAATACTGCAGAGACCTGATTGCCCCTAACTGCCCTCCCCTGCCAGTCTGATCACCCCTAACGGCCTCTGCATCGGTCCATGCCACCGAGGCTATGTCCGGCAGTACATCCAGAAGATGTCCAGTCTAATTAGTATATTACCCTTTTATTAGTATAGATTGGAATACTTACCTTTGCGAGTTCTTAAAAGTGTTTAATATTTGCTAATATTCAATTACACTTCTTGGTATATGTCTGAAGAAATTCAAAACACTAATTCAAAAAGATAATATACACTCACACTCCCATGTTTATTGCAGCATTGTTCAAATAGCCAAGATATGGCAGCAACCCAAGTGCCCATTTATTGACTATTAGATCAAGAAGAAGTGATATATATATATATATATATATATATATATATATATATATATATGTATATATATATATATATATATACACACACACACACACACAAAGGAATGTTATTTAGTCACAAAAAAAGAATGAAATCATACCATTTGTGACAATATGGATGGACCTACATAGTATTATGAAAGTGAAATAAGTCAGGCAGAAAAAGACAAATATCATATGATTTCACTTATATGTGAAATCTAAAGAACAAAATAAATGAACAAACTCAACAAAAACAGACTCATAGATACAGAGAACAAACTGAGGGTTGCCAGATGGGAGGAGGCTTGGGGGGCTTGGTAAAAAATCTGAAGGGATTAAAAAGTACAAATTGATATTTACAAAACAGTCACAGGGATGTAAAGTACAGCGTAGGAAATATAGTCAATAATATTGTTGTTTTTCTTTTAATCTTTTTTTTTTTATTATTGACTTCAGAGAGGAAGGGAGAAGGAGAGATAGAAACATCAATGATGAGAGAGAATCACTGATCGGCTGCCTCCTGCACACTCCCTTACTGGGGATCGAGCTGGCAACTTGAGCATGCGCCCTTGACTGAAATCAAACCTGGGATCCTTTAGTCCACAGGCTGACACTCTATCCACTGAGCCAAACCAACTAGGGCTCTTTTAATCTTTATTGTTGAAAGTATTACATAGATCCTCCTTTTTCCCTCATTAACCTTTTCTAGCTCGCTCCTGTCCTCCCCCCACCACCAGGCCCTCACCTCCCCGTTATCTGTGTCCATGGGTTATGCATACATGCATACAAGTTCGTTGGTTGATCTCTTCCCACCCACCCTCTCCTGCCATGTCAGGTGCCAGGTAGGTACTAGAATTATCCGGATGAATCGAATTTTTAAATTATACACTGAGTGGCCAGATTATTATGATCTCTGAACCCATAATAATCTGGCCACTCAATGTATATCCTATATAATAAAAGACTAATATGCAAATTGTCCCCTCAACCAGGAGTTAGACCAGCAGGCAGGCTGGCCAACCGCCCATGTCCCCTCCCCCTGGCCAGGTTGGCCGGACCCCACCCATGCATGAATTCATGCATGGGGCCTCTATATATATATATATATATATATATATATATATATATATATATATATATATATATATACACACACACTGAGTGGCCAGATTATTATGCATTCAGAGATCATAATAATCTGGCCACTCAGTGTATATTATCTAACCACTATGCAGTACATCTGAAAATAATATAAAATAGTATTGAATGTCAACTATAATTAAGAATTAAAATTAATAAAAAAGAATAATATTCACTATTATTTCTGACTTTAGAATATGAAGTAATATTTGCGAGTTCAAAAATTCTTGAAAAGTTTTTGTACTTGTGCTTATACATATAAAAAGGCTTTATCTCTCTCTGCTCCATCCATGTTCTATATACATGTCCAGATGGTTACAACTGTGAATGTATACTCTGCCAGGCAAAAAGTAGGCTCACAGCACATGCTCATTTGGGAGGGATAAAATTGAATTCTATCTGCAATATGTAACCTTCCTCGCAATGTGAACTTATGTGATATTATATCTACTTGCATGTTATTATTTACACATTCTCCAGGGAAATTTAGTTTTCATAATCACCTGTTTATTTTAACAACATACTATTAAGCTTCAGATTAGTAGCAGCTTTTCAACTAGAAAAATAAGAGTCCTTTGGGACCACTTATAGTTTCTAGTAGGCTACATTTTTTAAAAATCCCCTGTAGGAAACTATTACCATCCACTTTGAGGCCTAACAAAATTTAGCGCTTTATATTCATTTTCTTTCTTTATCTCTGGACTCTTCCTGTCAAAATCACCCTGAAACATCACAGAGCTATTGAGTTCTCTGTGATATAATTGGGGCACCTCTTTTGCCAGTTCTCAAGGCGAATGTAAGATAGCTCTCTCTTGACTTATTACCTCATTTCCCCATAAGGTCTTTAGAATCATTAGTGTTTTCCTGACCTTTTTTTTTTTTCTTCATTAGGTATATATTATATAGTCCAAACTTAAATATTTGATACTGTCTTCTCAAATGCTGCAATGAAAAGAAAGGGCACCAATCTGAATATGATTAAGAAATCAAATTGTCTAATGAACTTAAACACTTACATAAATTTAATTTCCATGGCCTCATTGTAGCCTTTAAGGAACTAAACGATCATTTAAATTATAATACCACTTTCTTTTTATATTTTGAGAAAAACCTGGGTGCACTGACATATAAATACATACGTGTGTGTGTGTGTATATACTAATAAAAGAGTAATATGCTAATTAGACCAGGAGACCTTCTGGATGTCCTTCCAGACAAAGCCATGGTGGCAGGGCCAAGGCAGAGGCAGTTAGGGGCAATCAGGCCAGGAGGGGAGGGCGGTTGGGGGTGATCAGGCCGGTGGGGGCAGGGGGGGCCAGTTGGGAGTGAGCAGGCTGGCAGTGGGGGACAGTTTGGGGTGATTAGGCCGGCGGGGGGGGGGGCAGTTGGAGGAGAGCAGGCTGGCAGGGGGGGCAGTTGGGGGCGAGGAGGCCAGTGGCGGGGACGGTTGGGGGTGAGCAGGCTGGCAGGCAGAATGGTTAGGGGCGATCAGGCAGGCAGGCAGGTGAGTGGTTAGGAGCCAGCGGTCCTGGATTGCAAGAGAGATGTCCAACTGTGGAATCAGGCCTAAACCAGCAGTCGGACATCCCCCGAGGGGTTCCAGATTGGAGAGGATGCAGGCCAGGCTGAGGGATTCCCCCCAACCTGTGCACGAATTTTGTGCACTGGGCCACTAATATATATATATATATATATATATGTGTGTGTGTGTGTGTGTGTGTGTGTGTGTGTGTGTGTGTGTGTGTATAAAATATGATAATTTTTTATCTTATAGCAACCTCTTTTAGAGGATTATAAAAATTAAAATTCCTATCGCTGTACACTGGAATTGGGGAAAAGAGGGAGAATCTCAAAAGAAAGCAAGAATGTACCAATTGTCCAAGAAAACACAGACATGGAAATTGATAAGAAAGGGTTATTTACAAGAAGGCAATAAAATGGTAAAAAAGAGTAAGTGAATGATAATTAATAAGAAATTCAAGAATGTTTTAGGGTTTGATATAAAACATATAACTCGGGAAAAAGTAGCATTTTTTTTCTACAGTGACTATTTAGGAAAGATAAGAAACTAAAGATGCAATTTAATTCCTAACATATCAAACACTAGCTTTGTCCTAAATATATTTTTTACAATATTGCACCTGTCATTGCTTTTTTGTTCATAGCTTCTAATGCTCAAATTCAGAGGCAGATGAGCCTTAATGCATCAAATTAACTTGGCTGCAAAAGCAAAGCAAGCAAACAAACAAAAAGCACATCAGAAGAAAAATAGTCTAATTCCTCAACCATCACAATACATGGTTTTAGGAAAGTTTGTTCTATGGAGTGAATCTGAACTGTCATTCACTTTTTTTTTATCTCATGGTAGTACAGACTGATTGAAAGAAGCACATCTGCTTGACTGCAGATTCAAGGAGAAATGGTGTCATACTCAATCCCTCAGCTGTTTCTTAATGGAGAATTAACTTCAAAGTTTTTTGGAACATTTAAATTCTTACACTAAAGCTGGCCAATGCACACAGTGTTCCATGTGAGAAACGGAAATCTAATTTTAAAATGGACAGCTGGTGTAGATTGCATTTTAATATTTTAAAACCAAAAATGTTACCCTTTCAACCCCTGTATTCTGTTTTACCTTTAAAAAGTTGAGTAAGAGATATTTTCAAAACACACAATATTTGCATTAAGCTTATACTTGATGAATTTAAAGACCTCTATAAGACAGAATGAGCATAGCCATATATCAAAGGAGGAAATGAGAATGAAACACATTTCTTCACTCAGTGTGATTTAGCACCAATAGACCACATAATCAAACCCCTCAAATTAATCAGCAAAAGTACAATTTTTTTTCTGGTACTTTTAACCATTATGTCACCCCTTTTTCCTCAAGTTGCAGCAAAAAATATAATACTCCTTCCTGGAAAGAAAAGGGACACTAAAATAGCTTATCGTGAATCATTCAAAGAATATTGACACAAAGGAGGGAAAATATTTGTTCCATATATCCTAGGAGAATATACAAGAAAGGGGCATGAATACCTCACACTAATAGAAATCACAACTACTGCTTAAAAAAAAATCTAAATGGGAAAAGAAGAAGTAACATTTATAGAAAATGCACTGTGTTTGGTGCTTTACATATGTTACCTTATTTAACTTATAACCATCAGGGGGAAAGTATAATTATCTCCCAATTTCCTGATTTAAAAACAAAACAAAACCTGAAACTAAACGATTTGTTCAAGGTACCAGAGTCAGCATCTGGTCAAGGCAGGATTTGAGCTCAAATTTAAATGGTTAACAAAAGCCTATTACCTTCTTACTACACAGTTCATTCATCTCATTCAACAATTATTTACTAAATATCTATTACTCTTCTATGTTATGTATTTGGGCCAAAATAGTGAAAATTAAACTGTCATTGTATTCAAGCAACTTAAGAATGAGTTGGAGAATATTAGACCTGGAATAGGTAAATACAACAGTGAATGTAGTGTAAGAAATCTGAAAGATTTAATAATGGGTCAACAGGGGGTGGAGTGTGAAGGGAAGAAGAAATCAGGAATGCTTCTGGAAAAGTCACTAGAAGAAGGCTAAGAGTTAACCTGATGAAACAGAAGCTTTTGAAGCAGAGAAAATGGTGTGCCTAAAGGCTTTGGAAGGAAGTAGGGCAGTCAATAAAGCTGAAGCTTTGGTACAGAGGAGACAAATTAGGCAAAGTATACATACATGGTGCTGAGCAATTCTTATTAGCTCATATCAAGGTTATGAGATGCTATTGAAATGTTTTTAGCAAGGGATAACATGATCAGATTTGAATTTTCTAAAAATTTCTCTAGCTATAACCTGAGAATAAGTTATAGAGTCTATAAGAGAAATTTTGGAAAATGAGTTAGGAAACTATTATAGTAGCTCAAGAAAGAAATGATGGTGGCTTGAACTAAGAGTATGGAAATGTATAGAAATGGAGAAAATGCGTTGAGATGCAACAGAAATCTAGGAAGTAGAATCAACAGAATTTGTTGACTGAGAAACATGACAGGTGGAGATGTGCTAAGGATAATTAAGGATACTGGTCTAAAAATTGATTGGATGGTGGTGGTACTTATCAAGATTGGATACACAGAAGGAGAAGCAATATGGGGCAATCTATACTAATAAAAGGGTAATACGCAAATTGGTTGGGACACCCTCATAGTAACCACTGATCAGCAAGCTGCGTGGGGCAACCAGGCCAGCAGCGGGGTTAGAGAGGGATGACCAAACTACTGCACAGCAGGCTGCATGGGGCAACCAGGCCGGTAGGGGGGTTAGTGAGGGACGACCAAACGACTGCACAGCAGGCTGTGTGGGGCAACCAGGCCAGTAGGAGGGTTAGTGAGGGATGACCAAACAACTCAACAGCAGGCTGTGTGGGGTGACCAGGCCAGCAGGGGGTTTAGTAAGGGATGACCAAACGACTGAACAGCAGGCTGCGTGGAGCGACCAGGCCAGTAGGGGGGTTAGTGAGGTACAACCAAATGACTGAACAGCAGGCTGCATGGGGAGACCAGGCTGGCATGGGGGGCAGTGAGGGTCGACCAGACCAGCAGAGGGGGGCAGTGAGGGGTGACCAGGCTGGCAGGGGCGCAGTTAGGGGTGACCAGGTCAATGGGGGGGGGGCGTTGGGGGCAACCAGGCTGGTGGGGGGGGGCAGTTAGGGGCAATAAGGCCAGCAGGCAGAGGTGGTTAGGGATGATCAGGCTGGCAGGGGGCTAGTTAGGGGCGATCAGGCAGGCAGGTGGGTGAGCAGTTAGGAGCCAGCGGTCCCAGATTGTGAGAGGGATGTCCCGGATTGAAGAGTTGCAAGCTGGGCTGAGAGGATCCCTTACCCCATGCACAAATGTCATGCACCGGGCCTCTAGTTTCATAATAATATTGTTATAATTATCAATAATAATAAAGATGATAACCAATTGTTGAACTCTTAATTGTGCTGCAAAAACTGGGTTAGTGCTTTATAAATATTTTTAATTTTTTCACAACTCCCCCTCTGAAGTAATTATTCTTATTATCTCAATTATAGTATAAGTGGAAAAACTAAGAACTGAACTGAAAAATTTAGTAACTTTCACAGCTGGTATATGTCAATGCCAACTGACTAGGCAGTAAGAAAAGAAGACTTAATAAGAGATTAAGTGCTATATTTAGAGAAAAGATAGCTCAAAGCATTGATGAAGCCTCCACTTAATGGCCTATAGTCCTAAGGGGACATCCTGATGAATTTATTTTCCAATGGAAACCATTGATAAAGACAGTCTATACTACATCCTGGAAAGAGAATGAGCAAGGTCAAGTTGGGAATAACAAGCGAAGTAAAGAATTAGGAGTCAGGTGAAAACTAATGGAATGGGCCAACTCTGGAAACAAGCAGGAGAGGTAGAAGACTACCCTGGAAGAGCAATACCAAGCACATCTGCCTTGTCTGTGGGCACAAAGATAGTGCATGAGTGTGCATGGTTGACTTACAGACATGCAATGAAGAAGATCAATAATAGAATATACCAAAAATAAAATTAAACATATACTTACTTCAGGCCCCAAAATAACTGAGTTATTATGACTAAACTTTATGCAACCTACAGAATAACAGTTAAACCTACAGAGTGAACAGTCTCTGTAAAGTCTATTGACGTTATTTTACAGTTGATCAAGGAAAAGCCATTGGTAGAATATAATAAAGATATATTGATTTACATAAATTTGTAGGATAGATTAAAAAGAAAGAGGCACAAAGATAAAAATTATGGTAGAAAAATACAACATATAAGTCCATCAATAATAACTAAAAAATTATACATACAAATAAAACTAATTTACATATGGTCACTTTGATTCAACATAGTCATTCACATGGTTTCCAGAAGAGAACCAATAAATGTTTCCATGGCTGGCAAAAATATGGATGTGAGGCTAATCAGTGGGTTGTTTCCTGAAACGTGTATCTGTAAACAGTTGTCAGTAGGCAGAAATTTTCATTTGCCATGCAAAAGTTGGTTCTGGGAAGTTTATTATTTGGTGATCTCTGCTATTCTTTCACTTTACACAATTTCTGCCTTTTTAGAATTTATCTCCAAAGCATAGTCCTAGACACCTATAAGATTTATTTGTTTCAGGAAAACCGTAGATTCCATAGTTCTTCTTTCTAAAGAACTTTATCTCAACTAATTAATCCTTAAAACCTCTCTGAGACCAAAGTGATAAAGACAAGTGATTCATGTTTACTGAGAAAGCAAATTTAGGCACCTTGCCCAGAGTCTCTCAGTAAATAACCATGAAAAAATGGGCATTCATCAACCATTCCGACATGCTCTCCAAAGGGACTTTGCAACATTTCCAGGCTACTAGCCTGACAGCACATTCAAAACAGCACTTTCCAGAGTCGCCAAAACTATCTAAGCTGGCATAGATCTTGTTGGTGCTCTCTCTATATCTCTTGAGTCAGCTCTATTCTCACTGCTATGGATCAGATTAAGTTTGCCTCTGGCTCTCCCTTCTTCCAAATTCTCTCTCTGCAAACATATCTTCAATACTAGCATAAGACTTTTCAAATAAAAATTGGGCCTTTTTATTCCCCTAGTTAAAATATCTTTTGATGTGTTCCCACAATAAACTCCAAACCTCTTAACCTAGATTTCAAATCTTTTCAACTTAATTGCAACTTACATTCTTGAACTTTATATCCCATGACACTCTGACTCTTAACCCATTTATTACAAACACACACAGACATACACACATACACGCGCGCGCATGGCCTACATTTCAGTTCCCTGAAGATGCTCTCTAAGCTTATTTACATTTATTCCCATCAGCATTAGGCATGATGTTTTGCATATAGTAGGTATCACATTTGCTAAATTGAACTGAATGTTTGATAAATAACATCATAGCATATGGCCATTCTAGGCGTAAGTAAAATCATTATATTCTATACCATTTTCCTACATTCAGTGACTGCAAAATTTTAGTCAAAATATTGTGCATTCTATTTTCTAATTACTTTTCTTTTGTGTTTCTTCAATATACAGAGATTGTAATGAAAAGGAGGCCTACAATGATCAAATATATGTTGCAATAAGGATCTGTGGACACACTACCTATTCAGTATTAAGCCTGCTCTATGTCAACTCTAGAGATTCTTGACATTGTTATATCTATAATTCCAAACAACCTATTAGTTAAATATAAATCATCTTATTTTTCACATGACAACTGAAGGACAGAGATGGGACAGGTGACATATCCTAAGCCCAGTTATTAAGGGTCAGAGCAGGAACTAGAAGTCAGTATGTTCCACTATAAAATCTAAACATGTTCGAAACTATAGCACAATCCTCCAGGTCTGTAAGACTGAAATGATATGTGAATATGTATATAGAAGATGAAGAAACTATTTTGTATCCTGAGTTATACAGCAAGTTTATACAGAAATTTAACACCATAAAGACTACACAAATATACCTTTTCTATAACTGTGCAAACTGTGATAGTTAATCTAGACCAGTGGTCGGCAAACCGCGGCTCGCGAGCCACATGCGGCTCTTTGGCCCCTTGAGTGTGGCTCTTCCACAAAATACCACGGCCTGAGCGAGTCTATTTTGAAGAAGTGGCGTTAGAAGTTTAAAAAATTTGGTTCTCAAAAGAAATTTCAACCGTTGTACTGTTGATATTTGGCTCTGTTGACTAATGAGTTTGCCGACCACTCATCTAGACTATATGGTGTTCTTATCAGATATATTTAAAATTATATGATAATTATAAAATATAATCTTCACTGACATATTAACATCAATCACTGCGCCCAGCATTTAATTTACTAATTAATTTCATCATCACAAGAACACTGAGGTAAATACTATCATTATACATTTTTTACTGGTTAAGAAATGAAAATTTAGGCATGTTATTAACCTATCCAAGGACACACTGCTAACAAGTGTTAAAATTTTGATTTAGAACCAAGCCTGTTGGATTGGCAAGATCAATATATTCCCTAACTGCATTCACAAATTCACATAATCCAGGGAAATTGAGCGTGTGAAAATGTTAAATTTAGATAAACTTGTCATTATTATTTATCATATGATGAAGAGTATATATACATGAGATTTACTTTAAAATGTCTCCTTGGAAAAATTCTAGTTAATTTCTCCATTAACATACCCACCAATTCTTATTGAGTATCTAATCTAACATAAAATATTAAACATACTAGATGAACATTAATATATATTTTGTACTTTTATTCACATTTTCCCCTAATATTTTCCAAAATTATGGGGCTGAGGAAATTTTTTCTTCAACTAAACAAAACCATCTTTTATTTTGCTCATGTTGACTTCTGGTGCTATATTTAAGTCATTTTTCTCCTGAAGAACATAGAACTGAAAAGTGTAAATCATCTCAAGTGTAAAGTAAACAATATGGCATTCAAAAATAAAATTCTGAATTAAAATAAGAGTACTTTCCAAACACAAAAGTACAATGCTAGATTAATAATTTGCATAAAAACAATAATATATGGATTACTAATTTTACTAGTTTTAAGTATGAAACCTCTCTACTTTGTTTTAACTCTAGCAGTGTTATTGTGAGAGGAATATATTAGTTTAAATTTTGAGTTCCACATTAATTATAATTATACAATTTGAACATTATATACCATATCAATTCACAATGAGAATAAAGCACATTTGTTTCTAATGCTTTCTGACCTTCATGTTCTTTTCTTTTATACCATCCTTTAAGGTTGTTAAGGTGAAATGCTGGAGGAAACTGATGCCATAATTATTTGGATACAAGGATCTCTTTCTCTCCTTATGAGGACTGTCCTGAGATATTAAAACATTTAGCATTACTTTATAAAAGCATAGGTCTGAAAAGGACTCTAGAGTTTTACCTCTTCTTCCTCCAAGTTTTACTCATATCATTCTATACTGATGTTACTGGTCCTGAAATTATTATTTTTTAAATCTTTATTGTTGAAAATATTACATAGGTCCTCCTTTTTCTCCCATTAATCTCTTACAACCCACGCCCCCCCCCCCCCGCCCAGGCCCTCACAACCCCATTATTGTCTGTGTCCACGCATTATGTATATATGCATACCAGTTCATTGGTTGATCTCTTCCCACCTACCCTTCCTTGCCTTCCCTCTGAGGCTCAACAGTTGTTCATGCTTCTATGTCTCTGGGCCTATTTTTGATCATCAGTTTATTTGGTTCATTAGATTTCATATATGAGTGCTATCATGTGATACTTATCTTTCTCTTATTAGCTTATTCCGCTCAGCATAATATTCTCCAGGTCCATCCATTCTGTTGCAATAGTAAAAGTTCTTTCTTTTCTATTGCTGCATAGTATTCCATTGTGTAAAAGTTCCAGTGTTTTTATCCACTCACCTGCTGATGGGCACTTAGGCGTTTCCAAATCTTAACTATTGTAAGTTGTGCTGCTATGAATATAGGGAACTACATTAAAGTAAAAAGCTTCTGCACTGCAAAAGAAACCTCATCAACAAAATAACAAGAAAACCCACTACATGGAAGAACAAATTTGCCAATGATACAACCGATAAGGGGTTAATCTCCAAAATATATAGGGGACTCATACGACTTAACAAAAGGAAGATAAACAATCCAATAAAGAAATGGGCAAAGGGCCTAAATAGACACTTCCCCAAAGTGGACATACAGAAGGCCAAGAAACATATGAAAAAATGTTCAAAGTCACTGATCATCAGAGAGATGCAAATCAAAAATACAATGAGATATCATGTCACGCCTGTCAGAATGGCTGTCATCAACAAATCAACAAATGACAGGTGCTGGCCAGTTGGTGGAGAAAAGGGAACCCTGGTGCACTGCTGGTGGGAATGCAGACTGGTGCAGCCACTGTGGAAAACAGTATGGAGTTTCCTCAAAAAATTAAAAATGGAACTCCTATTTGACTCGGTGATCCCACTTCTAGGATTATATCTTAAGATATGAAACACTGGTCCTCACACTAAATGTCTCCAGGGGAAAAGACTCATTTCCTCTTTCAGAACATATTTCTATTCACAAAATGCCCTCAGCACTATAAGATTTCCCTTTTATTCCTATTTACATTATAAAATTGTGTATGTTATTATTTTTATATTTTTTCATCTTTATAGTAAACATACTCTGTGCCTTCATTTCTCTCCTAGGTTATGAGATCTCAAACACAGAGTACTGTAGAGCTTTCTATATGTTCTGCTCTTCAGCTTCAGAAGCCAAGCCTGCAGGAGCTCAGATAGTCCCCAGAGGATGTCGATTTCCTTAAGGGCCACATTGCTAAGATGTCCCTGCTTAGCTCTGCTCACATGCACAACCAGAATGCTCAACTTTGAGCACTGCAATACCAATTTGCCTTTTTAGCCCTTTGCTGATTTTGATGAATAATGTTCTCATAGACAGTATTACATAAAATTGGAATAACAAGTTATAAAGGCTATTATGGGAATTAAGTGAGCTAAAACATGTAAAAAGCTTAGAAAAGTGCCTAGAACATAGTAAACAGTCAACTAAATGTTAGCCATTGCTCCTGTTGCCTCTGATACTATTTCTACTACTCCTACTATTGCTATTGCTACCACTACTACTTCTACTTCTACTATTACTACTACTACTCTTAATGCTACTACTGTTATTTCTACTGCTACTACTTCAACTGCTATTATACCCTGACAGATGCACTTTCTTCTACCCAGTGAACTGGAATGCTTTGGAGGTTTGTGGATCACCTCCTCTTCTCAACTCCCTACTCTGTTTAATTGTACAGTTGAGCTGCATTCTGCCTGAACACATGGCCTCTAATGCAATTATTATCCAAGTTGACAAAGGCACTGCAGAAAATTTATACAGGTCAGGGTCTCTAGGTTTTCTGGCTCTTCCTCCTTCCTGCGATCTTCCTGACAGACTGTCATTTCGTAAGATCTGCATTAATGTTCTTCCATTAACATGAATAATTAAAAGTTCATCTAATAGAAATACCTTTGAATATTATATGATGCTTGCCAACTCTATTAATGGGTTAGAAGTACACAAGAATGTAGAAAACTGCAAGGATAAACCTAATATTACATTTCTTAAAAAGGTCTATAAATGGGAAATGTTACACTTTTTCTCTGTAAGTTGATGTCAAAGAAAATATTGAAAGCAATTAACCTTTTCATAACAATTTGTATTTTCCAAGTACCCCGTCATCACTTTTACTGTGTATTCCTCAAACAAAGCCCCATGAGGGAGCACGGCACCATCAAACATTTTCTCACAGTCAAAGAATCTAAAGTGTAGATATCATGGAATTTAAAAATGGGTTAAATATGATTAGATTTCACAGTCTCTGAGTCGCTGGCATGCTGTTAAGTCAATTGAAGCCTGCCTGCCTCAGAAAGGTAAATAGAATAAATGAGTGTACATCTAGATTTAGATAAACCAACAGTGGATCACAAACCAAGTTAGTGAGGCCTATTTTCATGGTGGTATCAAAATATTAAGGTACACAAACACATACAAACCACACACAGAGACACATACACATATGTAGCAAAAAAATGGGCATTAACTCTTCTGCCCTGATTTGCTTTAACCAACTCTGATTCTCTGATGGGTTCTATAGTAGACATCACAGCAGACACTACCTTCTTTCCTACAACTTAAGACAACTTGCCTTTGTGAATTCTAACGCAGCCTGTCCAACCTGCCTTTCCCATTGTGCTAATTCTGAGTGACCCAGATCGGCGATCTTGGATACTGAAAGTGCCAATGGTGCAGTTCAGATGGCCCTGTTATAACTGTGAGGATAAAATAACACCATCATTTAAAATTAGCCAGGCAGAGAAAGAGAAATATCACATGATCTCATTCATTTGTGGAATATAATGAACAACATAAACTGATGAACAAAAATAGATCCAGAGACAGAGAAACATCAATCAGAACGTGAAACCTCAGGGAAGGTAGGGGAGGGTGGGGGTAAGGAGGAGAGATCAACCAAAGGACTTATATCTATGCATATAAGCCTAATCAATGGACACAGACAACAGGGGGGTGGGGTCATGAATGGGAGGTGGGGGGTAATGGGGGAATAAGGACACATATGTAATACCTTAATCAATAAAGAAATTTAAAAAATAAAATAAAATTACAAGTGCCAAATTCAAGCTTATGTAGGTATTATTATTTTAAATATGTAGATCAATCTGGTCTAAATTCATTGTAACAACATAGATCCTAATGGCAAAGAATAGCACAATAATCCATTTACTGTTACTACAGAACATTCTGGAAAATATGACCGAGAATCTAGAGTTAGCACATTTCTTGACAGAAATTTCTGTTGAGTATAAAGGAAATCACTATGTTATCTAAGACTAAGTTGTTTTACTTGCTTTTTGTATTAGCCATATATTTTCAAGGTCTGAGGAGGAGGTTTGGTAAAGTTTAAGAATTATTAATTTTATCATTCTGTTTGCTTAGTGTTTCTCATTATTCACTATCTAAAAATTATATAGTCATTGCTATTTCCCTTTTGTTTTTCCTGAATTATAGATTAGTTTTTATTCTCTTCTCCTCCCTCACCCAACAAATCCTACCACCACTTTTACCACTATCACCATCCCATCTTCAGAAAATCTTTCACTTGGCTATTTCTTCAATTCTGTGTAGAAAGAGTTCTATCTGTGTATCAAACTCCAGAGGGCTTTAACTCATCTCTGAAAGTGGGCCTAAAAATGTTAACATTCTTACTACCATTGCATTTCTTTTCTGAATCAATAAAATTACCGAAGGGCATTAATAAAATCATTATATAAATACAAAGGATACATTATGCTTGGTGCAGTCACCATGGAAAACCAGTATGGAAGTTCCTCAAAAATTAAAAATAGAACTATCATATGATCCAACAATCTCACTTCAGCTCTAGGTATATATCCAATGAAAATGAAAATGGGATGTGAAAAAAGATATCTGCACTCTCATCCTTATTGCAATATTATTCATGTTGGGCAAGATAAGAAAACAATCTACATGTCCATCAATGAATGAATGGATAAAATATGTGGGGTGTGTGTGTGTGTGTGTGTGTGTGTGTGTGTGTGTGTGAATTCAGCCATGAGAAAGACGGAAAACCTGCCACTTCTGACCACATGAATGGACATTGAGGGCATTATGCTAAATCAAATAAATCAGACTGAGAAAGACAAATACCGTTTGATCTCACTTACATGTGGAACCTAGAAAAAAATAAACTCAGAGAAACAGGAAGTAGATTGATTGTCAGGAGTTGGGGTGTGGAGCAAATGGGGAGATGTTGCTCAACAGGTGCTCACTTCCAGTTATTAGAGTAACAAGTGTGGGGATTTAATGAACAGCATGTTGATTATAGCTAATAATACCATATAATATACTTGAATATTGCTAACAGAGTACATGTTCTCCCATAAAAAAGAAAGGTAACTATATGAAGTGATGAAGGCGGTAGCTAATACTTTGGTGGTAATTTTTTTGCAATTTATAAATTTAGCAAATAAATCCATTGTACACCTTAAACTTACACAATGTTATGAGTCAATTACCTCTCAATCAACCCAGGCGGTGGAAGGAGGAAACATTTTCTTTGAACAGTCTGTTACTCGAAAGTTCTCCTTTAACACTATCATTGAATAACATGAGAATTTTTTATTTTAAAATTATTTTCAAACATTTTATACATGTGAAAATTATATTGCTTTTTTCTGTTTATTATTTATAAATTAAATGACATTTAGAGAAGATGTCAGAAAATAGTTTTCAAAACCCAATAAGAAAATATTTCATTAATGGCAAATTAGAAGCTTTAAATATCTACAAACTTTCTATTAAAAAATATTACATAATCTCATTGATGACCCAAGAGAGAAATATTTACTTTTTTCATTATTCATTCATATTCTTAAAGTCACCTAAATTAATTTCATTGGCATTCAAAGGACAATGTAGTTACTCCTTCCAGCTATTGTGCTTTTAACTTGAATTATTTGAAAACAAGAATAATGACAACATATTAAGTCTGTATATAAGAATAAAAGTCCTAATAATTCAGTGACAGAAAATAGAGGCTAGTAGAGATAGAGAAGAACAGGGTAGGGGGAGTTAGGACAATGTTTGCTACCTTTTAAGAATAATTCTTATATGAAGGGATGCAGGTTGTCTGCTAAACAAGTTAATTTAGCCAGTGGATACGAATACTCTGTATTCTCAGGCACGGCAACTCTGCTGAAAAGAGCCAAAGATCTCCAAACAGAGTGACCCTTGTTGTCTTTGTGTGCACTAACCAGCTCTTTTGGATTTTCCAAGGAGGGCAGATTGTCACAGTATGGGTGGTAAGAAAAGTCTAACCTGCAAGACTGGATCAGAAACATAAAACTATCAAGATATAACATTAAACCATTACAAGATAGAGACATTAACATGATGACAATAACTGGGTATAGTCTTTTGCTTATTTAATTCACTGTTTTTATTTATATTGAAATCTGATAAGAAAAATTAAAGAATTGCAGACAACAAATCTACTTAGCTCTAATATATGTACATATTTGCAATAATATATATTCATTATGGTTGATTATTTGTTAGTTATTCTAAATTGTTTTTAACTGCTTATTTGGCATATACATAATAACAAAATATTCTGGCATCAGGTTACATTTTTATATTTCTTTTCAGATTTACAAAGTTTGAAAAGGAAGATAAGCATTATAAATATATAACAATGACATGCAATTTCCTTTAAAGCCAAATATAAAAACAAAAATAGTCAGGTCAGCAAATATTTACTGAATTGTATTGGGCATTATATGATGGATACAAAAATAAAAAATAAGGTGACCAATGTCCAAACTTTATCTGAATAATTTCTGTTTAATTTGAGGTCTATTTATTTTTAAATAAAAAAAGACCATTTAACTCAAGTATCATTTTTAAAAAAATGTTAAAGTCTATTGCTGTGCTTTAAGGGTATTTCAAATATGTTCTCTAAGAAATTTACATTTGAAGCTGTGGTTCTATGGACTTTGATGAACTGTCCAGAGCCACTTAAGATTCACAAGGAAAAGAGTTTAGAATGAGAACAAAATAAAGGAAGTTTAAAGGTAGTGGAGAGAGAGAGAGAGAGAGAGAGAGAGAGAGAGAGAGAGAGAGAACAGGCTCATGAGGACTAGAAGGCCTTTATGCTGCTCTTGGCAGCAGCAACAAAGTGAAAGGCAAACTCCAGTGCTAAAAAATGCAGACATGAATTGATGGTGATTAAAAATTGGTAAATATTACCAGCTTATTTATAGATATCTCTCCTAAACATTAATGGTTTAAGATACAAAGGATATGGCCAAAGCATAAACCATAAAAGAGGCCTTCATGCTAGGGAAATAATTTATACAGCAAACACAAGTGTAGTCATTCCAGCTGGCATGCTGCTATCCATCTTAATTATTGCAATAAATGACCACTGGCCATCACTTTTAAAAGACTATGGAAAACTGGAGGGTTACCAAAAGATCAGAAGAAAAAGCTTTATGTTAAAAGAAAGTGATGATTAAATTGAAAATCAAGCCATAATGCTGATGATACATTTTTACTGGGATAAACAAGGCAGCTTTGTCTTTGAAAAGGATTATTTGACCTCGTAAATTTCTTGATAATTTGATAAGCAACTATACAATTTGTGCACTATACACTATGCACACCAGAGTGCATTTAGAGAAAGCATTTTTACTACTGGAAATAACCACAAAGGGGGTCTTGGTAGTGGGTTTGGGTCAGCAGAGGGGAGGCTAATTGGAGATCTGGGGGATAGACAGCATCGCCTTCCACTAGCACAGCTGTTCTCAAAGTGTGGCCCCAGGACCAGCAGCATCAGCAACATATGGGAGCTTGTTAGAAATATAAATTCTAAGCTGAATCAATTTGAAACTAGGGGTTGGGCTCAACAACCTATGTTTCAGCAGGCGCTCTAGGTGATTCTGATTCCAGGTCAAAGTTTGAGAACCACTGCTCCACTGAAATGAAGCTCTGTGGGACCATATTTGTTGAATGAATGATTAAAAAAAAAAAAAAGCTTTTTCTTTAAAAAAGCAGATTTAAAAATTATCCCAAACCATCATTTTTAAGTATTTTTAGTGTTTTCAAATAATTTAATTTATAGAACAGAAGTTAAACTTGTGATTGGAAGGGGTAAAGAGGAGTTGGTAAAGGTAGAAGAGGTCATTGAGGAGATAAATAGTGATGGGAAAAAATTAAATTAATTTTTAAAGTGAAAAAAAAAGCTTCATTAAAATGGGTGAATTCTTATTCAAATCTAGAATAAGTTGTATTTAAAAATCAAAATATTATTTTTAAAAAATATGTGGCTCTATTTTAGATCCAGAAACATAGAAGCATAGAACAGACTGATGAATTTCAGAGGGAAGGTGGGGGTGGGTGGTTGGGTGGGTGGGACAGACTAAACAAAGAATTTACATGCATATATACATAATCCATGGACACAGACAATAGTGTGGTGAAGGCCTGGGGGGGATGGGAGCGGGGTGGAGGGGGTCAATGGGAAAGAAAGGGGATATCTGTAATAATTTCCACAATAAAGATAAATAAGATTAAAAACACACACATGAATTGGGCATGTCAAAAGTACACACACACACACACACACACACACAATATGGCAATCTTCACATGACTAGTTTTTAATTTGTGGATGGGGAGTTAATATTTTGTTTTTTGTTGTTGCTCTAGGGGGTGGATTATATCAGGAGAAATTGGTCTTAAAAATGGGATTATTACCTATCATTACCTATAAATGGCATAAATCATTAATATCCAAAATATATAAGGAACTCATACAACTTAACAAAAGTAAGATAAACAATCCAATTAAAAAATGGGCAAAGGACCTACTAGTAAATAGACACTTCTCCAAAGTGGACATAAAAATGGCCAAGAGACATATGAAAAAAATGCTCAAAGTCACTGATCATCAGAGAAATGCAAATTAAAAATACAATGAGGTATCACCTCACCCCTGTCAGAATGGCTACCATCAACAAATCAACAAAAGACAAGTGCTGGCGAGGATGAGGAGAAAAGGGAACCCTAGTACACTGCTGGTGAGAATGCAGACTGGTTCAGTCACTATGGAGAACAGTATGGAGTTTCCTCAAAAAACTAAAAATGGAACTACCATTTGACCCAGTAATCCCACTTCTAGGAATATATCCCAAGAAACTACAAACACCAACCAGAAAGGATATATGCACCCCTATGTTCATAGCAGCACAATTTACAATAGCTAAGATTTGGAAACAGCCTAAGTGCCCATCAGCAGATGAATGTATTAAAAATGGTGGTACATCTACACAATGGAATACTATGCTGCTATAAAAAAGAAGGAACTCCTACTACCATTTGCAACAGCATGGATGAACCTGGAGAGCATTATGAAATAAGTCAGAGAAAGATAAATATTACATGAGCTCATTCATTTGTGGAATATAATGAACAACATAAACTGATGAACAAAAACAGATCCAGAGACAGAGAAGCATCGATCAGACCATCAAACCTCAGAGGGAAGGTAGGGGAGGGTGGGGGGAAAGGGGAGAGATCAACCAAAGGACATATGCATGCATATAAGCATAACCAATGGACACAGACACCAGGGGGGTGAGGGCAGGAGGAGGAGGGTGGGGGCCAATGGGGGGATGAGGACACATATGTAATACCTTAATCAATAAGGAAAAAATAAAAAATAAAATAAATAACAAGTGCTGGCAAGGATATGGAGAAAAGGGAACCCTTGTGTACTGTTGGTGAGAATGTATATTAGCGCAGCCACTATGGAAAACAGTATGAAGGTTTCTCAAAAAATTTAAAATAAAACAACCATATGATCCAGCAATTGCATTTCTGGGTATTTATCTGAAGAAAATGAAAATACTACTTTAAAAAGATATCTGCACCCCCATGTAATCATTGCTGTATTAGTCACAATAGCCAATATATGGAAACAACCTAATCAATGGATGAATAATGAGTGGGGGGCTGGATGGCAATGGGGAGATAAGGACACATATATAATACCTTAATCAATAAAAAACAAAACATTTGGTAACATATACAATTGAATATTATTCAGCCATCAAAAAGAATGAAATCTTGCCATTTGTGACAACATGGATGGACTTTGAGGGCATATGCTAATAAGCCAGACAACAAATACAATATGACCTCACTTGTATGTGGAATTTAAAACGAAACAAAAGAAAACAAACAAACAAACAAACAAACAAAAATAACTGAGCTCATGGGTACAGAGAGCAAATGGTGGCTGCCTGGGGCTGGGAGCCTGGGGGAGGGATAGGGGCTGCATGTAATGGGTGAAGGAAGTTAAAAAGTATAAATTCCAGTTATACAATGAATGTTATGAGGATGTAATATACAACATGGTGAGGGTAATAGTACTGTATTGCATATTTGAAAGTAGATAGGAGAGTAGATCTTGAAAGTTGTCATCACACACACAAAAAAAAAATTGTAGCTATGTATAAATAACTAGACTTATTATGATCATTTTGCAATATATACAAATATTAAATCATTAAATTGTACATCTGAAACTAATATGTTATATGTCAATTATACTTTAATTAAAAAATTTTAAAGAAAAAAAAAGAATTGGGCTATGTCAAAAGGACACCTGCACAAACACACAATGTGGCAATCTTCACATGACTAGTTTTTAATTTATGAATGGGGAGTTAATTTTTTGTTTTTTGTTGTTGCTCTAGGGGGGATTATATGAGGAGAAATTGGTCTTAAAAATGGGATTATTACCTATCATAATCTATAAACAGCATAAATCATTAATATCCAAAATATATAAGGAACTTATACAACTTAACAAAAGGAAGATAAACAATCCAATTAAAAAATGGGCAAAGGATCTAAATAGACACCTCTCCAAAATGGACATAAAGATGGCCAAGAGACATGAAAAAATGTTCAGAGTCACTGATCATCAGAGAGATGCAAATTAAAACTACAATGAGGTATCACCTTACCTGTCAGAATGGCTACCATCAACAGAACAACAAATGACAAGTGCTGGCAAGAATGTGAAGAAAAGGGAACCCTAGTACACTGCTCGTGGGAATGCAGACTGGTGCAGCCACTGTGGAGAACAGTATGGAGTTTCCTCAAAAAATTAAATATGGAACTGCCATTCGACCCAGTGATCCCACTTCTAGAAATATATCCTAAGAAACCCGAAACACCAATTGACAAGTATCACATGATCTTACTCATATATGGAATCTAATGAAAAAAATAAACAGATGAACAAAATAGATCCAGAGACAGAAGCATGGAACAGTCTGTGGAGTCTCAGAGGGAGTATGGAGGTGTGTGGATGAATGGGAAGAGATCAACCAAAGAACTTGTATGCATATATACATAACCCATGGACACAGACAATAGCATGGTGAAAGCCTGGGCAGGGGGTATGTGCAGGCTATAAGGGTCAATGGGGGACATCTGTAATACTTTCAACAGCAAAGATTTTAAAAAGTAAAAAAAAAAACAAAAACATTCTGTAAAAGAGGCAAAAAGCAAAACAAATAATAACACTTAAAATATGAGAAGATAATAGGATTTGTATCGGTAAACTCTAGACATTTATTGCCAGTTAACTAATGGAACAAATGCCAAGAGGAAAATTTACAAACCTCAAGGGACAGACTAATGACCATCATCATTTCACAAAGTGCAATTTTAGGAGACACACTTTTATTGCACTTTGGTTTGAATTATAAACTTTCATAAAAAAAATAGGAAATTGGACAAAGTAATACATTTGAACTCTAGAATACCATTTAATAAAGCCTCACACACACACAAAAAAAATGTTACTTTGAAAATTAATTCTATGTATCTGCAAGAGGTAACCTGTCAGCATGAGCTGAAAGTTGTCTGAAAACCAACAAAAAGAAAGTTAAACACTTTAATGCCGCCTAATGATATACATATCCTTTATATAAAAGTTACTATTTCACATGCTAACATTTACAAAAGAACTATAAAATTGCTAAGACGTGAATCCAGAGGCCATCTTTGGAAAAAAAGTGAAAACGTAAGGGAACAATCTCTTTTCCTGAATGCCATCTGTGGGGTTAACCATGCCAATAATGCCCACACCATGAGCATCAAAAACATGGGTAAAAACACAAAGAAATCCAGGACCAGGCAGTGGGGAAGCTATGGTTCCACTGTATTTAAACTCCTACATAGAAGATATTGCTAAAAAGTGCCCCAAACTAGATTTAAATCCACTACAATTATACTTGAAAACTCAACTCTTACTAATGCCTTTATCCATCATTTGGTTCCATCTTAGAGAAGGAAACCCAACAAGTGCTCTTCTGTCATTTCTTGGCTCTCGTTCTTCCTCCAATTTTAACACTTTGCTCAGTCAATTCCCATTTGCTTCCAAGTTTGGTTCTGCCCCTTTGGCACTCTTTCTTTGCTGTTGGCTCACACATGTATCACAAAAATTCTCAAGAGGATCAACCCTCTTATATTCTTAACCTCCTATTTCTCTCCTTATGATTATGACCAAACTCCATTCTCTGCACTGTACTCCAATGATTTGTGCAGTGCTGTATCCTCTCACACCTTTGAATGCAGATACCATATCTTACTCATATTTACCCACCACAATAGCTACATGCAATGGCTGACTTACAATGGATGTCTAATAAATAATAGGTTAAAGTTAAATTTTAAAAGGTGCTATAGTATTATTTTGCCTGCACAGTCCTAGCTGTTAACACATGCCCAGTTTTTGTGAAACTGCACAGAAATATGCCAACTTCCCCTCCTCCATTTATAGTTGATTGATCCAAAGTCAGTAGCTGACCCAAACTAAGCCAATCAGAATACTTTCTGTGCACATTTGGAATCAAAGCAAGGGAAACCATGCTGGGTAGTTTATTAAGTGGAAAAAGACCAAATCCAGGATCTATAGATTGCCATATGGCATTAGCATCAAAATAGGATAGTCTGCAGAGAGAGAAGAAGGCACATAAAAAGAAATGGAGACAGAAAGAACTGACAGTATTCATGCCCTTGTTTCTAATTATTTCCCAAGTCCTAAGTAGCTGTATTATCCCTTTGGTTATAGAGATTTATTTTTTGCTTAAGCTAGATATTGTAGACTCCTGTAACTGCAATAACATATTCTATAAAATACAAATGCCAGAATCATGGGCCATATATTGTTAATTGCTTTTAACTTAATAAAAGTATATTTTTAGAGGGAAAAAATCTAATATAGAAAGGTAACATGGAAATGTCACTTGAAATCAGGTAGAACAAATATATCACATCAGCATATGTAGAGAAGAATCTAGTAAGAAAAAAATATGTAGTGGGAGCTAATTGTGGCTTTGGATTGCTATATTTCTGTATGTTCTCTCAGGACAAAAAGTTCTATGTATCTATTATACTATATAGGATTAGGGTAACAATGTATTTAAACATCATCCTGAAAATGTTCCATTGAACATTGTTCAAGCTAAAATGTAAAAGCGTACTCCACCGTGGCCACTAAATATATTTTCAATGGAGAAATATGAAAAGATACAAAGCAACCATTAAAAAAATTTAATAGCACAAATCCTTTGTCAATAAGTTGGTAGGAAGGTCATATGATATAATATAAATGATATATGCTGATTGTTAACTTGTGATAAGCTTTCAGTATAATACTTGTGGCATGAGATACATGCTATGCTTCTAATTATAATGTTATGAAAAACTCTGTATGAACCATGGTTGTTAGTATCTACCCTGAATTTGTTTCACCAAATATAAGAATTTTACTTTCCACATTAAAGAACTACATGGAGCAAAACCTTATAGAGGCCACTACGATAGAGTCATAAAAAGCAAATGCAATCTCTGTAAGCTACTGAATTATTAAATATTTTTCCAAAACAGTTATTGGTTTGTATGGCTGTAGTTAATCTTAAAATGAAAAAAAAATTCACCTCCTAGACTAAATAAATGCTCATCACAATAAATGCCTAAGTTCCAGGAGAAGACCATAAGACTGTGTAGTTCTAAGTGTACTCAACTGAACTTTGAAATATGGAAAATCATTTTCAGGAGTAGTTTGTGGAACATGTTTCATGTTTCACATTTTCTTAAAAACAGTGATAACTTACTAAAAATAACCTGGAACAAAGGTCTATTTTACAAAGTTAGCCGAGGTTGAAGGAGTCAAAGGAAATCCCTAAGGCCTTAGTGTAAAAGGCAGCTAAGAAGCAGAAACATTTCTAGGGTCTTTTTTTTTTTTTTAATCAATCAATGCTATATTTACTAAATGCATCTGAGAGTTAGGTCATCATAAGTCTTCAAGCCCTTAGCAAAAGTTACCAATTTCTTCAACCCTTCATTAAACATGTATTAATGCATGGTTATTTTTTTTTATTGTTTAAGGTATTACAAATAGTAGTACATATTTTAAAGATGGAGCAGGGGTTGGAAAAGACTAGGCATCTGTGAGTGAGGGTGGTGGCTTCCTGTCCATGGCTATGTGTTTGCAACAAGAAACTGGAGTCTTGACTCGGGGTGGTGAACACAATACAATACACAGATGATGTATTATAGAACTGTACACTTGAATCTATATAATTTTAACAGAGAAAACATTTTATTTTCAAATATCCATTATTATATGAAAACAGAGCAGGTGCCGGGCTAAAAAAATGCCTCAATTAATTCCAAAGGACCAATATTATTATCATAGGTTCTTTTATTACAACGCAAAAGAACCCCACTATACATTCAAAACAAAACAGTTTAAAAATAAATTCAGGACAAGAAATTAAAAGTGGAGTAATAAATAACTCAAATAAAAAGAATATAACACAAAAAGGGTAAAAGCATAACAAACAAAAACAGAGAGAACAGTTTTTGAAAAATACTTTAAGATACAAAATGTCTGATATGACCTGTGAGAGTAAAAGGTATCTGACACAAAATACAAAATAAAAAAGGGAAATAATTACAGATATAAAATTTTTAATAATAAAAGTTTTTGGATCAGCTATACACTAATAAATCTTAAAACCTAGGAGAAATGCATAGTTTTTTTAAAAGTATAAAATGACAAGTTGCACCACAAAGTAGAAAATTTAAAAAGAAAAATAAATAGTAAAGAAACTTAAAGGTAGTAAAAAAAGTCAGTCTATAGTTTTTTCTCTTTCAAGACTAATATCATTAATAAAAAAATAAATTTCCTTTTAGTATTACCTAGGATCTTCAATATTCTTTTAAATATTATCAGTAGTAGTGAAATAATTATCCTCTGCCCTATCTTAAAGGTAAGGCATCTAAAGTTTTTCCATTAAGTTTTAATATATAATGTTATCAACCAATGTCACCCCAATAAATTTAATAAAAAATAAAATAAATTTGTCCTGGTTAACGCCCCTCACCCCAAAGAAAATAAACTAGAAACATCTCAAATGTGCATGCCTGCCCCTCCCTCATACGTCCAAAATACTCAGGAAGTGAGTCATGTGTTGCGAGCCCACATGGAGAAGTGAAAAGGAAACTACACAATCAGCTGACGGCCCCAAAGTATTCTGTACTTCCTTTGTAGACTCAATTATCCAAGAATTACTTTTAATTCTTTCGGTTTTAGGTGTTTTACATGCTCTTACCACACTTATTGAAAATGCCACGGTATTCTGGCTACTGGTGTGGCACTCTTGAGGAAATGGACTTGAACTATACTGTGAAAATGCACTAAGCCTTTTGTTTGTTCCTGTGGATCCTGGATTACTATGGCAATTTGAAGAGATTCACAATGCCTTCCCTATACTATGCAACCCAGCTCATAAATTGAAAGCACTTTTACTTATATTAGCCTGGCTTTAATAATTGACAGTGAAAATACTCTGGAATTGTTCATTACCTAAAGGCAGGTGTTCATTATATTTTTAAATGAAAAAAAAAATTAATCATTTACTCCCGGTGTTAATTTTTGAATATAGTTTTCTTTCAGTTGTTTCTTTAAAACTATATTTGGGTTTGGCGTAAAAAAATAAAATAAAATAAAATAAAATAAAATAATAAAATAAAATAAAATAAAATAAAATAAAATAAAATAAAATAAAATAATAAAATAAAATAAATAAAATAAAATAAAATAAATAAATAAAATAAAAAATAAAAAACATGTACACAGCCCGGCCAATGTGGCTCAGTGGTTGAGTGTTGACCTATGAACCAGGAGTTCACAGTTTGATTCCTGGTCAGACCACATGCTTGGGTTTCAGGCTAGATCCCCAGTGTGGGGCGTGCAAGGGGCAGTTGATTGATGATTCTCTCTCATCATTGATATTTCTATCTTCCTCTCCCTTCCTCTCTGAAATAAATAAAAATATATTTTGAAAAATATAATGAAAAATAAAATCATGTATACATATGTTCTAAAGTCTAATCTCTTTTGAATTAGCTCTTGAATAGCTGTGAACTAAATGTCAGGTACAAAAGAGGGATTAGAACAATTTAGATTTCTAAATGCCAGAATACAATCTAAAAGTTAGACACCATTACCTGGACTGTTGGTATTTAAAATAATCATTTTATGAGTGATCTTTCAGGAAAATGCCAGAGAGAGTAGCTATAAGGAGAATGAGGCCAACTGGTATTTCTTTGAATCAGGCAAATTATAAATATGTTTTGAATAAATCTATATGCACAAGGACTCAACCTTGATGTTGCAAAGATTTCTAAGAGGGTTAACTCTGTCTCATAATATTTAGCCCTGCTAAATTCCTCCAATGAAGACATATGATTTAATATTTCCCATTTCTCTAAGCAATCCTTAAATTAAAATAAGAAAAAGTTTTACTTATCAATATGTATGCTTCCAAATTTTCTATGACTTATAAAAATAGGTTGGCAATATAATTTTTCTATATTCTGCGCAGTAAGGTTATATCCTTGAAATCCTTGAGGCCTCTAGGTTACACTTATGAGTTGCTAAGTATTCAATACATCAAGCAAAAAGTAACAATAATACAATTATTATTGGCTACTTCCACAGATTTAAAAGTACCCATATTTAAAAAAGCTTAAAATTTAAAATTGGATATAAATTCCAAATAATGAAGAAATCTTACATGCAGCTAATAAGAAATGAACAGGTTTCTTTTGTTCTTCTGTTGTCATATTTTTATTTATAATGCAGAAATATAGTTCTAGATTATACCAGAAAACAAAAAACGCTACATCTGAATAATATGTTTCATTTGTGAAATATATTTATGTAATGTATTTTATTTGTAAACTAGAGTAAGGTGTGTGTTTTTTTAATAACTAAAGAAAATTTATTTGTTTTTCACTAATACTTTATCTTAGGACATAACTAAACTGGGTCATCACCACCTCACCCAACTTTAAGGAGGATTAGTACAATGAATGTTATAAAGCAGATATGAAGTGTTTTTAAAGGATGGGGACCAGCATTAACTGACAAAGAAAAACTTCCTCTAAGTCATCATAAAAAATGTTTAAGTAACAAAAACAAAAAAATGTAAAAGGGGATGATGGAGATTTCAGATTGAGTAAGATCCTCACATTTCATTTCATCTAATACACTCAATCCTGGCTAGAGTGTACCAAATGGAATCAGGATTACTATCGTACAAAACTTCCCCTACACAACCCTGTCCACATTCCCCTCCTACCCCCCTACTGCTTTCAACACAACTGTTTCTCTGTCTGCCAATGGACCACCACGTAGCTGTTCTCTTTAACCCAGTCTTTGTTATAAGGCTAGTATGTCTGGGTATCAGCTTTTTAAGGAGGCAGCTAAGGTAGGCCAGATCACCAATAAAATCAAAGGACTGACTGATATCATATATGATAGAGGGCTGTTGGGATTCATTCTCTTCAGATGTTCTTCATATATTTTACAAATGCCTTTCATGCATTCCTTCACAGATTCTAATCAGCATAACTTCTGCCTTCTGGCTTCTTGGTGGGCTGTACCAGCAAAATGGTGTAAAAGCTCCACACATGAGCTTAGCCACCAAGTAACGCTTCGGAAATACTGGTTCTCCAAGTGTCTCAAGTCAGGCACCAATTTAAACAATGGTTAACAAATTTCTTGACGTTAGGAATTAGTGACGTTTATTTGTGTTATGAATTTTAAGAATGAGTATAAACATACCCCATTTCACAAATGAATTTGATCATGGCCTAAATAACTGGGATCTCAAGAATTTGGGACATCCTGGGTGGTGCCGCTCGGTGGTTAGAGAGTTGGCCCACGCACCAGAGGGTCCCGGGTTCCATTCCCAGTCAAGGGCACATACCTGGGTTGCAGGTTGATCCCTGGTTGGGGGATGTGTGGGAGGCAACCAATCCATATGTCTCTCTCACATTTATATTTCTCTCTCTCTTTCTATTTCTCTCTCCTTCCCTCCTACCTTCCTCTCTTTCTAAAAATCAATGGAAAAATATCCTCCTCAGGTAAGGATTAACAAAACAACAACAAAATATTTGGGAAATACTTCTCTAGGACTACAACGCCACTAGCTTATAAAATAATCCATTTCATTAAACATGGTTCAACAACCTTTGGTATCAGAAAATTATTACTGACACAAAATTAAAATTGCATTCATTGTATGTTTTTCTTTCTCATACTCTCTTGTCATCACAGGCACGAATTTGTTAACTATATGTTTGAGCTTTTATCAGTCATCATATAGGATTACAATTTTACATTTGCAAATCACTTCAGAACACCAACCTATAAGCAAACTCTGCAATCTCATCTTGAATATGATTTAAACTTAAATGTGGACTAGTATTATTGAAAATGCCAATAAAAATGAAGGATCATTTTAATTCCAGTATGTTTTTAGGTTTACTGTAATATATCAGAAAACAAGGAAGGGAAGAGAAACAAGAAACACAAAAATGAGCATAACTGGTATTCTAAAATTTCATAATCATGGCTAGCACTGCATTTAATTAAATGTCCTAATTTCTCAATTCAAAATGAATAAATTAACTACTTGAGGGGTGTATTTCTTCTACAGTTTTGGTAGTAGCATCATTATTACAATAATCTTTGCATTAGTAGTTTATTTTAAAATAATACATATATTGTAAATATTCAAATTGCACGAAAGAGTATGTAGCTAAAAAAAAGGTTTTCCTTGCTGTAGCTGGTTTGGCTCAGTAGCTAGAGCATCGGCCTATGGACTGAAGGGTTCTGGGTTTGATTCTAGTCAAGGTCACATACCTTGGTTGCAGGTTCCTCCCCAGCCCGGAACCTGGTCAGGGCTCATGCAGAGGCAACCAATTGATGTGTTTATCTCACATCGATATTTCTGTCTTTCCCTCTCTCTTCCACTCTCTCTAAAAATCAATGGAAAAATGTCCTCAGGTGAGGATTAAGAAAAAAGGCTTCCCTTTTATTTCATATCCCCAGTCTGCTCTTTTTGCAATAGACATTATTAAAAGTTTTTGTATCTTTTTCAAGAAAAATATTTATGTATATAAAATTCTGTTGAATGATGATGTCTACTTAAACACATCTTCCATTTTCATATAAATCAACATACCACTTTTTCTTGCTATTTATCCTTATATTTTTAATGTATAAGAATAAAGAAAAATGTAGTGGAATAATTTTCCACTTTAATAAGAGCTACATTTCAGAAACCTGACTACTTGATATTAGCTTTGCTAATCATATTTATGATTATCTCATTTAGTTCTTTCAACAAATTTCAATATAATTGGTAGCATTATTCCTTTCCTAATACAAATAAGGAAATTGACTTAGAGACATTACTTAAGACATAACTTGCCCACTTAACTTGTTTCAATGATTCCTTCTTCCCCTTTCCTTTCACAAAATTCTCAATACAACCATTCAGTTTATAGTCTCCAACTCTTCACTGTAAAATCTCAGGGCTGTAAGCCTTCAAGAGCTAAAGATCCACAGGGTGTGGCTAGGACCATTTAGAACTAATTCTTTAATTTCAAAAGATACTTGTTTTAAATTTATAGGGGGAAAAAGTTTGTTTTCATAACCTAAAATATGTTTTTCTAGAAGGATATGTCTATCTATACCATATATATAAAAGCCTAAGCGACTGGCCAACCAGTCAGTAGCTATGATGTGCAATGACCATCAGGGGTAGATGCTCAACACAGAAGCTGCCAAGTGACAGCAACTTTGTAGGGTGCCCTCTTGCACTCCGGGACCGCTTGGGGGATGTCAGACTGCTGGTTTCAGTCCGATCCCCACAGGCCAGGCCAAGGGACCCCACAGGTGCACAAATCCGTGCACTGGGCCTCTAGTAATAAAATATTAAGCTAAGGTTGAAAGCCAACAATCCCAACACTCAAAAATCATACACAATTAGAACCAGGAAGAATCTTTAATTACAGTTTCTTCTTATCACTATTTTATTTTTATACATTCATTTATTTCTGTATATCAGTGACTTTTGATACTGGAAACATTTCTCTTTATGAGTTGGCTGTATTAAATCATACTTGAAATATAAATTATATATATATTTTTAC
This sequence comes from Plecotus auritus, assembly GCF_963455305.1. NCBI lineage: Eukaryota > Metazoa > Chordata > Mammalia > Chiroptera > Vespertilionidae > Plecotus > Plecotus auritus. The sequence continues at coordinate 152,464,264 of NC_137771.1, read as the reverse complement.
ATTTTTATTGAATTTATTGGCATGACATTGCTTAATAAAATGACATAGGTTTCAGGTGTACAATTCTATAATATACCATCTGTATATCGTATTGTGTGTTCACCACCCCAAGTAAAGTCTCCTTCCATCACCATTTATCCCTCCCAAACCCTCTTCTATGTTCCCTTACTACTCTTTTTCCTGTTATAACCACCATGCTGCTGTCTGAGTCTTTTTTAATTTAATTTTATTGTTTTTTCATCACCATTTATCCCCCATATACCCTCTTCCAATTCCATGCACCACCCTCACCCTTGCAATCACCACACTGTTGTCTGTGTCCGTGAGTTCTTTCTCTCTTTTTTTTTCTCAATCCCTCCATCCTCTTAACACACCCACTCCCACTACAGATGTCTTCCTATTCTCTATCTATGAGTCTGTCTCTATTTTGCTTGTTAGTTTATTTTGTTCATGAGATTCCACATATGAATGAAATCACATGGTACTTATCTTTCTCTGACTGGCTTATTTCACTTAGCACAGTGGTTGGCAAACTGCGGCTCGCGAGCCACATGCGGCTCTTTGGCCCCTTGAGTATGGCTCTTCCACAAAATACCATGGCCTGGGCAAGTTTATTTTGAAGAAGTGGCATTAGAAGAAGTTTAAAAAATTTGGCTCTCAAAAGAAATTTCAATCGTTGTACTGTTGATATTTGGCTCTATTGACTAATGAATTTGCCAGCCACTGACTTAGCATAATGTTCTTCAGGTCCATCCATGTTGTCGCAAAGGGTAAAATTGTCTTCCTTTTTATGGCGAAGTAGTATTCTATTATATAAATGTACCATAGCTGTTTTATCCACTCATTGACCGATGGACACTTGGCTTCCAAATCTTGGCTATTGTAAATAATGCTGCAGTGAACATAAGGGTTCATCTATTCTTTCAAATTATTGTTTCAGGTTTCTTCGGATTCCCAGAAGTAGAATTGCTGGGACATGAGGCAGTTCCAATTTCAGTTTTTTGAGGTGACTCCATATTGCTATCCACAGCAGCTGCACCAATCTGCATTCCTACCAACAGTACTTGAGGGTTCCCTTTGCTCCACATTCTCACCAGCACTTGTTGTTTGTTGATTTATTGATGACAGTCATTCTGACAGGTGTGAGGTGATATCTCATTGTTGTTTTAATTTGCATTTCTCTGATGATTAGTGATGTTGAGAATATTTTCAAATATATCTTGACCATTTGTTTGTCCTCTTTGTAAAAGTGTCTACTTATGTCCTTAGCCCATTGTTTTTAAATCCTCACCCAAGGATATGTTTATTGGTTTTAGAGAGAGAAAAATTGAAGAAGACACAAATAAGAGAAAGCATATACCATGTTCATATGCTTTATTATAAACATCATTAAATGTCCATACTACTCAAAGCAATCTATAAACTCAGTGTAATTCCTCTCAAGATACCAATGGCATATTTTATAGAACTACAACAAATATTCCAAAAATTTGTATGGAACAAGACACGAATAGTCACAGTAATCTTGAGGGAAAAAACAAGATTGGAGGAATCACACTACCTGATATTAAACTATACTACAAGGCCACAGTAATCAAAACAGCATGGTACTGGCAAAAAACAACAACAACAACAACAGCTGTATAGATCAATGGAACAGAATAGAGAGCCCATATACCCATGTCTCTATGGTCAATTGATATTTGACAAAGGAGGCAAAAATATACAATCTGGTAAAGATGATCTATTCATTAAATGGTGCTGGGAAAATTGGACAGATAGAAAAATGAAGCCTATCATTTTATCGGTAAGAAAAATGTAGCCATTGCCCTGACTGGTTTGGCTCAATGGATAGAGCGTAGGCCTGCGGACTGAGGGGGCCCAGGTTCGATTCCAGTCAAGGGAATGTACCTTGGTTGCGGGCACATCCCCAGTAGGGGGTGTGCAGGAGGCAGCTGATCAATGTTTCTCTCTCATCAATGTTTCTAACTCTTTATCCCTCTCCCTTCCTCTCTGTAAAAAAAAAAAAAAAAAATCAGTAAAATATATATTTTAAAAAATGTAGCATTAATTATCAATTTATTATCCTTCCATACTGATCTCCAAGGTGAAAGCGACATCAGAATTTCTCTGCCTGGAGTAGGGAATATATGTAAAGCATCCCAGACAGACAAGTGGCTATAACGTATTGTATTATCAGAGTCAGTGGTCTCTGAGTCTTCCCCAAAAGTAGCAAATCAAAATCAAGGAACTAGCTTTTTCTTTCAGCAGTTCAATCCTGTTTCGTTATTACCGTTATGGGCTAACTTTCTATGATGACAGGAACTCTTGGATGAGTGTTCTTATCATAGCTATTAATTTACCCTTTACCCCTTCCTTGTGTAGACCTTAACCCCTCCTCACAGGACCTGCATTCTATAAGGTTTAATCTCTGAACCAAATTAAATTTCTCTACATCTTTATTTAGAATATGAAGACTAAAATGAAATGTAATTCTGTACTCTCATGAAGTTTGTTCTGTTTTGAATAGGGGAGAAGTGTTAATGCTCGCCTCTATTGTGTTTTTTTTAATTATTATTATTTCTATGGCTCAATTATTTCATTTATGGTCTACAGTGATTGGGAATTTCAATCTGCAAAATGTTACATGGCTATCTCTAAATCTAGCATACTGATGAGGACAAAAGAAAAACAAATAGCCCTAGCCCGTTTGATTCAGTGATAGAGCCTCAGCCTATGGACTGAAGGGTCCCAGGTTCGATTCTGGTCAAGGGCACATACCTTGGTTGCAAGCTCAGTCAAGATCTCCAGCCCTAATGCAACCAATTGACACACTGATGTTTCTCACTCTCTTTCTCTCCCCCTCCCACTCTCTCTGAAAATCAATGGAAAAATATATTTGGGTGAGAATTAACCAACAAAATAAAAAAGAACAAATAATCCAAAAAAAGACAATGTAAAGGTCATTTTTATTTGGCAGTGGAATAAAATCACACAATACTCATAATCACACGGAAGCTCACTAGCCTAATATCATCATTGAACAAGCAAAACAACAGAACAGAAACATGAAGTGACTAACCAAAATCCCTCAGTTGCTGACAAAGGTGGAACTGAAACATAGGGCGTATCTTCCCTCTCTTGTCTTCTATATCACTCTGACATTGATCACTGGCAGTCATACCTCACTGAGTAGGAAAGTTCCTGGTCACTGTTATTAACTCCACAATGATCCTGCTTGCTGTTACTGACTCAACAGTGATAAACCAACACACATTATTAAATGCTTTCTGTTTAATCACTAAATAATAAAGTTAGTGGGGTGTATGGACTGTTTGCATGGGGCCTGTTTTCTTAACTGCTTTGTCATTTTATTTTATAATTTGTGAAACAACAATATTTAACAATGCAATTATGTGGTTAACAAGTACACACTGGTTCTATTGTGAGAATCTATGTTATTTTTTTTAAAGTTAGTGGTACATTCCGTATCCTGCAAACATCTAAAGAGAAAAAGCTAATAGATTGTGTAATACTCCCAGAAGGCAAAGTAAATAACCAACAAAAGAGTAAGGTAAAATATGATCTTATGTTTAAAGTGTTCCTGGGCTTTGTTCAGTGGTTTCTTGGTTTTTTTGTAGGTAGGTAGGATTGCTTTTTTTTTTTTTTATTTCCGCCTGCCCTTCCTATAAAATACTGATTTAGAACCTCAGCCTTTTGACTATTACATACTGCTATGGAAAATTTAATTATTCCACAGTTATCCTAACTATTTCTCTTATGGAGAAATCTCTAAATTTATATTTAGAAAATGACCTGGGGGGAAAAGAGAAGACAAAATTTAAAAGTTGTCAAATTGAAATATCAATATTTCATCTGCTATTAACCAGACTGAGATTGAAACTATTGAAAAAAAGTCACGTATATTGGGTAATTTGCTCATACTACTTTTGATGTTTGTTTTCCCATTAAAGGATTAAGTTCAGAAGGACGGCATTCTAAACACTGGAGACTGTGCTCGAAAAATGAATATAATAATACCCATTATTTGGCAGTTGCTGAATTGGGGCTTTGTGTGCAAATAGGCATGCTTCTCATAAATGTGCCTAACTTGATAGGAAAGGTATAATGTACATTTCCAATGTAATTTTATTTTTTAAGAAAAAAATCCTCAAATCATGAAGAACACAACTAAATTCATATATTTATTTTAATAAAATGACAAACCAAATCTAGGCTGTTAGTAAGTGGGGTCTAATGTTTAGAGGCAGATGCCCTCGGGGAAAAGGGATAGGAAGGTAGGATGTGGGGAAAAGTCTTATAAAATCTAAGCATAAGGAACAATGAGAATGGGATTTAATTGGGTTCTATTTGTTAATAAACCAAGAGAGGGAACCTGTAACTAGGAACGAATATGAAGTTTATGCTGGCCTTGAATAATTCTATTCAGAGGTCTCATGCATGAATCATTGTGTAGTTGATTCCAAACAGATGTAGACAGATCATTGATAGGGCCCAACCAGTTTTATACAGTAAAATTAAAAGAATGAGAAAGTCCCACTTACTTGACTTTATTTGATATCTTTGCCCTGATTACTTTTGATCCATATGCTATAGTGCATTCAAAGTTCTATATTTAAAAGACTAAAAGTGAGAGTAGATTTTATAATTCAAAAAATAAAAATGTACAATTTTTAAACTTAAAATTGGTTATAAAAGTATATTGGCCATTATTTTGCAAAGTGCTACTGTGCATGGAACACAGCAGGTATTCAATAAGTGGGAGCTAACAGTGACAACATGTTAGACTTATATTGGTTCATCCGAGCAAGTATTTTTATAACATATTAGAAAAATACTAGAATTTCTCTGCAGGAATTCAGGAGACAACTTGAGTCGCAGATCATAGAAGTAAAAATTTACTAACAAGGTTGTCTATGGAAAATAACAGAATAAAACCATGATATAGAAGTTAAAATTCAGAATAACTGGGAAGGATCCAAAATAAAGAAATATAATCAAGACTTAAAATAAAAAGTTTTAAGAATTAAGACTATTTTGCCCAGAGAAGAGCCCTATGTGATCCTGTTTATCTATGTCACCCCAATAATTTTTTTTAAAAATACACTGCTGGACCTTAAAAAAAAAAGACTTAAACCATTAAGGTTTTACCTATCAAATACCATCAAATAATAAGATGCTATGATAAATCCATTTCTGTACTGTTTTTTTGTTTTTTATCAGTACTGGCCTGTTTCTTAAAATGACATGTTACCTTTAAAAGTATAAAGTTTACTTTTATATATATATATATTTTTTTTTATTGATTTCAGAGAAGGGAGGAGGGAGGGAGAGATACAAACATCAATGATGAGAGAGAGTCATTGATTGGCTGCCTCCTGCACGCCCCCCATTGGGGATTGAGCCTGCCATCCCAGCATGTGGCCGGACCTGGAATCGAACAGTGACCTCCTGGTTCATAGGTCCACACTCAACCACTGAGCCATGCCAGCCAGGCTAAGGTTTACTTTTTAGTAAAAATAAAATCATCTCATTTTTCTCATAAGTTTTTCTCAGGTTTGTGTCTGAAACTTTAAAATGCTCTGATAGAAAATACATTTGCAAACATCACACCAGACTTTCTCCATATTATCTCTAAATTTTATTAACAGCATTCAAGGAATGGCCTACAACACAAATGTATTTTCTGTGTCACAAATATATTAATATTGCCTGCATGACTGATTAACTTGTTCAAGAAATATTTTCTACACTATTTTTTGCCATATTTAGAAAAAGCCCTTATCCACAGTTTTAATCTAAGAATTAAAAGCAGGATAAATAAAAGACTACCAGTAATTTACTGCCTATTGATAATGTGTTCCTTTATCCTATAAAAACTTAGTTTTAAAAATAAACTAATTTAAATAAATTGTATATGTCTCTAGAATATCTTACACTTAATGTTTAATGTCTATGGAAGCTCTAGAGAACACAATTATTCAAGTTTTTATTTTATATGAACTAGGATTGGCACCTGGAGGAAAAGTAGACTGACTTTATTCCATTTCTTCTTCTATTGCATTGCATAGCTTGAGCAGACTACGTCAAATACTTTATTGTTTTGTTTATTTTAAGAACCGTAATTCAAGAGGTTAATCATCCTCTAATTAAAGTTCTAAAAGAAATTGAGAGATTGTCTCAATCTACATATTTCTTAGTCACATGTGAATAAATGTTGCAGCTTTAAATAGGCTTCATTAATAACCAACACTTCTAATTTTAACTAATGCATTTATTTAATCATCATATATGTGCTTGGGAAATACTATATAGAAAATGAGTAGAAAAAAAGATTAAGAAAAGAGCTCTTGCCTCCAAGAACACAAAAATCCTCTTAGAGAGCATGACAAGATAAATAAGTAATAGACAATAAATGAAATTAGCTCTGGAACTACAGAGGACAGACAGTTTAGGGAACTAAGGGGAATTTCTGGAGGAGGTGGCATAAAAATTGTGTTCTAAAAGATGGGAATGCTAGTTATTTTTTTTTTTTCAGATAAAGGAAGAGTGATAGAGGATTGTGTGAAGGGGGGAGTTCTAGAATAAGTCAGTGACATGAATAACAACCAAGGAACAACAAGGCTATGGCTCACTTAGAAGTAGGGCTGGAGCATAGAATTTCAAGAAAGAGTGTGTTAAAAAATAGAAGGACCTTAAATGCTATGATAGGAAGTTTGCATTTTATCCTTACTCTAGCAGGGACTCTTTGAAGTACTTTAAGCAGATTAGTTACAAGATTCTACTCATATCATATCATATCATATCATATCATATCATATCAATTTGATGGCAAAGGGGAGAAGAGATTGGAAGGGGGGCTAGACTGATGTTTGAGAAATCTGTTAGACTATATTTTTATGACTTTCTTAGATTATTATGATCACTGTGCTCTATTTTATTCTGAATCTAGAGTCCACATAAATCTTAAGCACATGTACTTTTCTACTCCTAAATAACCTCTGGCTAATTTATACTGATGACCTAAAGCAACAATATGCTTCACATATTGTGAACTACAGCCTACAATATGTCTTGTTTTTAGCTTTAAGTTTACCTTTAAATTTAGATTTAAAACTCAGGATTGCAATGTAGTGATGCTTCATTATCAGATGAGAATGGCATCATAATGAATATGATAGTAATAATCGATAAAGTCTGGGAGTTTATGAACAACTTATTTGTTTGATTAAGTGAGTAGATTCAAAGTTATGCCCAATAAATAATATAAAATCACTCTCATTAATATTCCATTTTTATCAGTAGAAAAAAAGGTGGTATGGGGAAGAGCTATAGCCGGCATTTTTATAACTTTGAGACAATTTGGGGTCTCTCTTATCTAAATACTCCTGGTACTAAAATTGTTTTTTCATAATCATTATTACTTGAATAATACTAACAATGTATGGAGAGATGATGATGATGATTATTATTATTAATTTCACAAAGAGGAAGGGAGAGGGAGAGAGAGATAGAATCATCAATGATGAGAGAGAATCACGGACTGGCTGACTCCTGCAATGCCCACCATAGGGATCAAGCCCTCAACTCCGGCATGTGCCCTGCTGACAAGGAATAGAAGTATGACCTCTTGGTTCATGGGTCAATGCTCAATCACTGAGCCACACCAATCTGGCCGGAGAGCTTATTATTTGACAATCATACCACTGATTGAGCTTCATATGTATTAATTTATTTAATCTTCCCTAAAACCCTAAGGCACTATTATCCCTATTGCAAAGATTAGAACATAAGAGGGCTTGATCACTTTGCCCAATGTCACTTGGGTGGAGGATGGAAAGTGGAGACACAGGTTTAAAAACCACACAATTTGCCCTAGCTAGTTTGGCTCATTGGATAGAGTGTCAGCCTGCAGACTGATGGGTCCTGGGTTCGATGCTGGTCAAGGGCACATGCCTGGGTTGTGGGCTTGATCCCCATTGGGGGAGGTGCAGGAGGCAGCCAATCAATGATTCTCTCTCATCATTGATGTTTTAATCTCTCTCTTCCTCTCCCTTCTTCTCGCTGAAATATATATATATATATATATATATATATATATATATATATATATTTATATTTATTTATATATATATATATATATATATATATATATATATATATATATATATATATAATGAAAAGTATCATATTTATAATCCAGGTAGAGAAAATGCTTGCAAAATAAAGTACAAATCCCACCAGTTTGAACATTTGAATGTAAATGCTAGGCAGAAACTTACTTATTCACAAAATTAAAATATGTGCATATGTACTGATATGGATTCCTTTATGAATATTTCTTGCTTTGTTTTAAAAATATATCCTCAGCATATACTTGTTAAAACAAATATTTTTCTCCTTTCCATCATAGATCCAAAAATTGCAAGGTGAAACATATTCAATGGCACTAATGATTTTTATAAATTAATAGATGATCGTACTTTTTATGAGCTCATAAACAGTTTTGACAAGTTGATTAAACTTGTTAGAAGAATTGCTAAAAACATGATGTATTTAAAAGTCTGCTTAGTAAGAACTATATGTGGAGTTATATGACCACCCCCACAATGTATGTTGCCCAATGAACCAACAAAAATAAAGAGGCACCCCGACATACTTTTGTTGGAACTTTTAAAAGATACATACTCTTTTTATGGAGACATAATTGACATGTAACATTGTATTAGTTTTAGGTGTAAAACATAATGATTTGATATATGTATATAGTACAAAATGATTACTACAATAAGTTAGTTAATATCCATCACTACACATAGTTACGTTTTCCCTTGTGGTGAGAACTTTTAAGATCTACTCCTTTATCAACTTTCAATCCTAATATATAAAAAGCCAGGGGCCATCACGACCGAAACAACTGGACAGATGACCGAACAGCAGGCTGCCTCGGTGACCAGGCCGGCAAGGGGGTTAGTGAGGGACGACCAAATGACTGAACAAAAATCTGTGTGGGGCGACCAGGCCGGCAGGGGGGGAGGGGAGGTGCAGTTGGGTGCAACCAGGCCAGCGTGGGGGAGCAGTTACGGGCGACCAGGCTGGCAGAGGGCAGTGAGGGGCAACCAGGCCAGCACGGGGAGCAGTTAGGGGCAACAGGCCAGCAGAGGGGGGCAGTTGGGGGCAACCAGGCCAGAGGGGAGGCAGTAGGGGGTGACCAGGCCAGAAGGGGGGGGCAGTAAGGGGCGACCTTGCTGGCAGGCAGAGGTGGTTAGGGGTGATCAGGCTGGGGGGGCAGTTAGGGGCAATCAGGCAGGCAAGCAGATGAGCAGTTAGAAGCCAGCGGTCCTGGATTGTGAGAGGGATGTCCGACTGCTGGTTTAGGCCCAATCCCAGGGATAGGGCCTAAACCAGCTGTCAGACATCCCCCGAGGGGTCCCAGATTGGAGAGGGTGCAGGCTGGGCTGAGGGGACCCCCCCCTCCCCCACCGCACCGCCATGCATGAATTTCGTGCACCGGGCCTCTAGTTATAAAATAAAGTACATACTCTTTGAACTGTAATTTTAGAAGTTCTTTCTAAATTAATAATAGAGGTATTTTTTAATTCAGCAATTTCACTTCCAGGACATTTTCCTAGCAACATAATTTCACATATGGACAAGAACTTGTATTAGGATGTTTACTTCTATATTGTTTATAATAAAACAAGATTGGAAACTACATTTCCAAGAACCAAGATAATGTTTAGTTAATTATGGTGCATACTATAAAACCCAATACACTGTGCTAAAAAGAGTGCTGATATGGGATAATTTCTTAATCTTCAAAATGTGTGCTAAGTGGAAAAGGAAAGGTACAACATGGTATGTACAGTATGTTCATTTTTTTAAAGGGGGGAAGTATACGAGTATTTAAATAAGATCAAAGAGATCCTCTTCTGAACCCCTTAACTAATAAATAAATTAGGGAAATTATAGGAAAGTATATGAACTAATTCAGGGAATACCTAGTTACCCAAAGGAGTTAGAAGCCATTTTCCTTCCCACCCTTACGTCTTCTCTCATACCATTCTCTCAACCCACATCTTTTGCTGGCTTATTCTTCAGTGCATACTTCAGATATCACATCCTAAAAGAACCTTTCAGATTTTTGTCCTAAACTTTAGACCAAATCTGGGCACTTTGATGTAAAATGACCTTTATTTGTTCTTGTAATATTTAGCAAAACTTCTAGCAAAAAATTATAGAATTAGTTAATTGACTTGTTTTACAAAGAGAACATAATGTCTTGGAGTGACTACAAACTAGTTCATTGCAGCAACCCTAACAGTATTTATCAAATGCTGTTATATATGTTGACTTGTTTATTCACATGAGTTTTACTCTTGATTTGGCTAACAGTGTGACCTTAGCAAGTAGCTATGTAATTTTAAAATTCTTTATAGCTCTAAAACCTTGAATCGATGATTCCAGGCCTAAATGAAACTAAGAACATCATTGTCTCTAAAAACTAGCTAATTTGCTATTGAGTTTTATGTAATCTGTTAACCTGAGGCTATCTCAGCTGTCAAGTAAGAAAACTGAACAAGATGAATGTGTAAGGCACCTTCTCATTTTTCCATCAGCCCCTCTTCTATCACATTTTGGCTTCTGACCATGAATCGCATATTGCAATATTATATGCCTTTAACCCTTAAGAATCTCCTCTCTCTCTCTCTCTCTCTCTCTCTCTCTCTCTCTCTCTCTCTCTCTCACACACACACACACACACACACACACACACACACACACACACACAATGAACTTTCCATAATCTGATTCCAGGGGAAGATAAAGTTTGTGAGGTAGGAAACAGTGTTCTTATTGGACATTGCTTTAGCCTCTGTAACAGCGGTGGGCAAACTTTTTGACTCGAGGGCCACAATGGGTTCTTAAACTGGACCGGAGGGCCGGAACAAAAGCATGGATGGAGTGTTTGTGTGAACTAATATAAATTCAAAGTAAAGGAGTGGAGGGGAGAGCAAGAGAACCCTCTGCTCTTTCGGCTCCGCGGGCCGGATAGAACAGCCGAACGGGGTGGATCCAGCCCGCGGGCCATAGTTTGCCCACGGCTGCTCTATAATCTGTCCTTAGGATGATTATGTTACTGCCCAAGGATGAATATGGGGCTAAGGATCTGCAGTAAGGGTCTTTGCTGCTGCCACATCCCCCATTATTGTTGTGAGAGGTAGACTGGTTGCAAAAATGGTCCTAACTCTCTCTCCCTCTCTTAGTCTTTATCCACACCTTTTGCAAAGTATTTTTAGCTCCTTCCATTCAATAAGTGGATATGATTTCCCCATCCTTGCTCCTTCCAATAGGTGGGTATGATTTCCCCACCCTTGAACTTGAGCTGAGTTTGGGACTTGTCTTCACCAACAGAATGTGGCTTCCAAGAAAAATAAGCCTAAGGAAGCATCTCTCTCTCTCTCTCTCTCTCTCTCTCTCTCTCTCTCTCTCTCTATCATCTATCTATCTATATCTATATCTATCTATCTATCTATCTATCTATCTATCTATCTATCTATCTATATAAAATAAAAGCCTAAGTGACAGTTATGGCAGAACAACCAGAATGGCCTGTTGCTATAATGTGCACTGACCACCGGGGGGGCAGACGCTCAATGCAGTAGCTGCCCCCTGGTGGTCACGAGCTCCCATAGGGGGAGCGCCACTCAGCTAGAAGCTGGGCTCATGGCTGGCAAGCACAGCGATGGTGGCGGCAGCCCTTCCTGCCTTTGTGGCAGTGCTAAGGAGCAGCGAGCCGAGTGGTAAGGAGCAGCAAGCAGGCGGGTGGTAAGGAGCAATGGGTCCCGGACTGCAAGACGGATGTCCAACTGCCGGCTTAGGCCCGCTCCCCCCGGACTCCTGGACTGCGAGAGGGTGCAGGCCAGGCTGAGAGACACCCCCACCCCGGTGCACAAATTTCATGCACTGGGCCTCTAGTAGATATATAAAAGGCTAAGTGACAGACTATCTGATATGACGCACACTGGCAATTTAAAAATAAATGTCGACTCGGGCATGCACGATACATATAAAGTTCTCACTGGCACCAAGCGCACGTGACTCCAGAATGTATCTGAAGACAAATATTGGCACAATGTATCTTTGAAGCTGAAAGAAAGCATCGTCCATGTTTTTGTTGTTTTTATATCATGTCTTTGTTGTTTTTATATCATGTCTTTGTTGTTGTTGTCTATTAATCAATTTATCAATCATTGTTTTTATCAATGTTTTATATCATGTTTTTGTTATTTTTATATCATGTCTTTGTTGTTTTTATATCATGTTATTGTTTATTAATCAATTTATATATTATTTTCATATACATTTTACTAATTTTCTTTCATCTCTAAAACTTCTATTATAAAGAAAGAGTGAATAGTGATTTAAAATATTTTGTATTTTAATGTTATAATACTATATTATATATATTATTTTGACATGTAATTTTTGCAGTAACATAATTACCACATGAATCTTTCTCTAATTAAATTAATTTCCTTTCAATGTGCACAAATCCATGTACTGGGCAACTAGTTAGAAAATAAAAGACCATGAAGAAGAATCAATTTTCCCTTAACAACAACCAGCCAACTCCCAGAAGTAAAGCTTCCTAGGCTGAACCACAGCAGACTAGTAGAAAACATCAGGCTAAAATCAGAAAATCGTCCCAGACTAAATTGCCAACCTTCACAATAATGTACTACATAAAATGTTTGCTGATTTAAACCACTATGTTTTAGAGTGCTTTATTATGCCACATAATTAACTGATACATTATGGTTCAAGAACTTAATAATAGTAGTGAGACCTCTTTTTATGTTTTTTGCTTGATTTGAAGCTAGGTAAATTCCAAACCCAGAAACCTCACAACTATCAGGGAAAATCCTTGGGAATATACTGACACGAGTTTTAGCCACAAAGGACAAGACCTTCTCCATTTTTCTTCCCTATTAACTAGGACAATACTATAGCATCCTTTCTTTAGCTTGTGTGCTTAGATAACACCCACTCACCATTCCTTATCTCCACCCATTGTTTGGGTTTTCTGAGTAAATGAGACACTCAGAGATAACTGAACCAAGTAACACATGGGTGCCTAATTAGGAAGAGTCAGTCTTGGCACCAACTGTTCTAGAACCTCCAAATCAGGGCATCATTTCTAACTGATACAATTGTAGCTTACATGGGCAAACAGATGTAGGACTTCCTTTAATTTTATAGACATCCCTGTAGTTCTTTTAATCCAAATTTATAGTAAGCTGCTGAGAAACCTTACAGAAGAATAGAATGGGAATTGTACAACTGGCTGAGAAAGGATTTCAGGATCACACTGCAAAAGCCCTTCCTAGATACTCCATAGTTAAGTATAGCTCCCAGGTGAATTTCAACCACCATTATTCTCTTGGCATCGCAGGTGAATTTGGTTTCCATTCCAAACCATGAGATCTTCAATGTTCCACACCCATCTCAATATTCTGGAGTTCCAAACTATATCCTTGTCTCTCTCTTATACTTGATATTAAAGGGACATATAATTCCTATTGTTAGTTCGCTGTAGCCGATATTTTAATTTAAAAAATATTAAAAGCATGCAATGGTCAGGATGAAGAATGCACATCTTAAAGTTAAGTATTGTAAGACAGACATATAAACAGGAAAGTCATTAATAATCATGTTAACCATGTAATTTGTCATCCAAACTGCACTTCTGAGAGTAAAATAGGGTACAGTTAATAATTGAATCATGACATCAGGCATAAACCAAGACTGCATTAGATATACCAGGCTGTATGGTTCACTGAATGATAAAGAGAAAGCTGTAGGAAAAGGAAAAAGGGGGAATCAAGCCAGAGAAACTAGACAGCTATCTAATTTCTAATCCATTCTCCCACAGTTTAGTTGCATTATGCTGTAATACTATGAATTCTTAGAAAATCACACATAGGCATGTTCATTGAAGTACCTAAACTTTAAAGTCAAATTAAGTAATCTTTTGATTAGAAATTATTTTGGATTATGCACAACATTGAGTTCCTCTTAAATGTAGTGGATAATTGATAACTGACTTGATAAATAAGAGAAGAAGCACTAAAAGCTAATTTCATTCTTGGAACATACACTGCAATAATGGTTTATGATAATAGGTTACCATAAAATAATTACTAACTATCACAGCACATATGAAACTAGTCTTAGCTGAAATATGTATGGTATTACATTTAATAATAAGGTGAAAGGGAGAGAATATAAATTTTGTTATTTAAGTGGAGAAATTAGCTGGATGAAAATATCAGTATTTCCAAATACAATACTTTATACACTATAGGATACTTATAATAACTGTATGATTTAAACTTATCATATAGCCTATAATCCTCTTCTTAGATATGGAGACTCTATTATGGTCTTGACTTTAATCTCCACAGTGAAGAAACAATTCTGACCAAATAAAAAATAATGAGAAATATAAATGGACATTTTTCTGGTCTTTTTCATTTCTTATTAAAAGAAAAACTGATACCCAAAAGTAATAATCAAATATTACTTCATCAACCACTTCTTCAGAGAAAACTTTAGTATTCCAGTGAGTTAGCTCATTTCTTAATATGTCACATATATTAATGTATAAAAAATGAAATGAAGGGGTCATATATGAGGTGACAAAAGGATATTTGACTTTGGGTGGTAAACACAATGCAGTGTACTGATAATATATTATAGAATTGTACACCTGAAACCTATATAATTTTATTAACCAATGTCACCCCAACAAATTTAATTTAAATTTTTAAAGAATGAAATGGTCCTTTGTGAAAACCTAACAATAAAGAATAAATAGCACTTTGAGAAGAGTTAAGTTTATATGCATTCACAGAGGCACAGAGATATTCTTTTATCATAGCTGCACCCACGTTGCTCTATTACATATTTGAGATCTATATTGCATATGTCTACTTGAGTTAATGGCTTCAGAGAGCTAGAACTCTTTAATGATGTTTTATACAAAATAAATGGCCAGGTCAAAAAGAGGTATGTGTTTGAGAATATAAGACCAAGGTGATTGTAGAGCATTAAAAATACTATATGACAAAATGCTGCCATCTTACACCAAGTAATGCTGATATTATAGTGCTCAGTTTTACAAAGGCCTATGTTTAGTGGCACGAAAACTTGGGGAATAAAATAAAAGAAATATTTTGCCCGCTTTTAATAAAATGGTGAAGTGATAATTAAGTGAAATAAAGTGTCATTCTAGTAAGAATATAATGGAAGTCTTAATATAGCACATTTTTTTTGAAAAGTTCAAATGCTGAACAAGGGAATTACTAATCAGAACCATGCATTACGTAAGGAGAAAATTTTACAGATTGGATAAAAAAGGAGCAGGAAAATAACTTTCCCAAGGTCACATCATTCTATATGGCATAGCTAAAAACTGAACACATACTAGTATAGATAGAATTTTCTGGTAACATTTGCATTGTTAAAGTATTGTTGATTTTTTTTTAAATAAGTCAACAGTAGACAAGCATTCTCTTCCAAATTTCTATTTTAAAAAACAGTTATGGTAGTTTGAATTTTCTAAAAAGTCAAAAAAATGTTTGGAATACAACTTTAGTTACATCAGTCATAAAATCTTTTGGATTTGTATAAAATTGAAAACATGAGGACAGCATTAGTATTTTCTGTGTCCTCTCTATTGCATTCCTGACCATGGTGCAAACCAACTTCTTTGTTTAGGAGCACTTGGCAGGTGTTCACGTAAGGCTCTGTTACATGAATATAGATAGCATCAACTATCACTTTTATCTTGTCCTCAGAGCTATATTTGAAGTTTAAATAGAGGCAGGCTTTCAGGAGGGATGGGTTACACTTATAGGTATTTTTAAGATCTAAAAACGTTCTCCTGGCTCTCTTAACCCAAGAGAGTTGGAGACTCATTCCTCTCCATGACACTTTTTTTTTTTTTTTAATAGCCCTATTCTAGCGTGGAGGAGTAAGCACAAGATAGTAAAATGAGTTTTAAAAGATAGGAAATAGATGGAAAATGAGCAATTGAGTTATATTGACATTTTCTAGTAATAAAACTTATATGAATTATGTGCATCCAGCCTGTCTGAAAGAATTAGAAAAGGACAAGAAAATGACTGCACCTTGTCCTGATAGGCCTTTTACCTTAGGCAGTCAGAAACAGTTTTGAGCTGAAGGTATCTGAGAGAGTAGGTCCTTAGCTCACCCTTTTACTTACACATGAGAAAGCTGAAGCCCAAAAAGGTGAAATGACTTTCTCAATGTGCCTGAAGATACGTCCTGAGCCAAACATAGAAAAGCAGTTGCTGAAAATAATACCCTATTAAGTTGTAATTTTATTGGATTAAATAAATCACCAAAGAAAAAACAACATTTACCGGATACTAAGCAGTTTTCAGTTTTAAAATTAATAAATTTAATAGTCTCACATTATGAAAGGACATTTGACATTTGATTTCAGTTGATGTTTTACCCTAGGCCTTCCTGAAATAAACTGATACTTTCTGAACATAATATACCGCTAAGACCAAAAAAAAAAAAAGGGGGGGGGGGACACTTTAAGGATGTTTATGTCTTGGAATTAACCTCATATCAGTGAGCAGTTAAGAAAAAATTCGGAGGAGGAGGCGCACAGATGAACCAAGTGAAGAAACAGTTAACCGCAGGGCCTCACCTCCTTGTTGTAAATAATCAAGGAAAGCCTTTTTAAAAGCAATACAAAGTGTCACCACAGGCTGACGCTCTTTCGATAAGAATAATGAGATTCTTTGCTCCCTGAGATGATGTGCACATACTTCATTGCCTTTATAATTCCGCTTTCAGTTTTCGTGGTTCATACATACTTTCCCTTCCCTTCAAAACTGGTAACATGCCATGCCTAAAATATATCAATGACTGGTATGCAGGAGCAGGTTCATGAACTCGAATTTGTGTGCTCTGGATCTGGACCCACCCGTGAGCACTGTTCCGGAAATGAAGGGCGGCAAGCGGGGAAGTCACTTGGCCCCCGGGACTCCACTCGGCGGGCATCCCCGCCAGGCTGGGCTCTGCGGAGGGCTGGCAGCAGGCGCACTTGCAATCCAGGACTTCCTCTCGAGTCCGGACCAGGCGCTTTCAGTGCCACAGTCCTTTCTGTTAAAACACACTGACCGAGAGTTCCGCGCATATGCCATGCGGGTAAATTCAAGGAAACCGCTGATTTGAGGGGCTGAGGCTGTGACCCCTAGGGGAACCCCGCCTGACTCGCGCAGAAAACGGGAAGAAATGGGTGCGAAGACAAAACGCGAGCCTGCGCGCCACAGGAATCGCCACGAAGGGGGTCTGAAAGCTGAACCTCTCCCCTTTTAGCAGTTAAATGTGCAGACAAACCTGTCCCAAGAGCTGACTCCGCTGGAAATGAATACCAGTGCGACTGCAGGGAAAAGGAAACTGGGCGTGTGGGTGTGTTCCCGGGGTGGGGGTGTGTTCCCGGGGTGGGGCTGTGTTCCCGGGGTGGGGCTGTAGGTGAGGTGACACTCTCAAAGTGGCGAAAGGGTTACACTGAAAACCAGCTGTGGGCGTGATTTGCTTTGCATTTTACGAACTACGGCACCCTCATCCTCCCTTCTCTCCTCTTGGCTCCAGATTGAGTAACCTTCCTTCTCACAGCAACACTGGGATCAGGAAAAAGAGAAAAAATCCGCACCGTGCCAAACCTCAGGGGCTCTCCCCTCCCGCTTCCCCGGGGTTCCTGCCCACCCCCCGCCTGCTTTAAAACCGACTGAACTTGCGTTTCACAGTCCCCGCTCCCCACCCGGAGACTGCTCACACACGCCTCGTTCTCCAACCTCAGAACAGCAGGTGAGCTCATTACCTCACCCAGACGTGTAACTTTGAGAAAGAGATCGCGAGAGCCCCCCTCCCCCGCACCACTACGACCACAAACACACACAGCTGCAGTTCACAAACACTTCGGATCCTCAGGTTCTAGCTCCCCTACCCTCCCCCCCCCCCCGCCCTTTTCCTGGGAGCGATCCAGAGGCTTTCAAACCTCCTCTTTGGCCCCAACTTGCCAACAACTGAAGAGATGTGCACAAATTACAGATGCAAAAAAGGAAGTGAGTTTTAATTTGAAAAACACTAAAGAAAGAAATAAAATAAGCAGAACCTGAAGTAACGGGAAGTAGGAGTTGTGCTTGCAACTGTCTATAAAGGGCTAGCGACCTAAACTTCATATGGGTGAAAAAAAAAAATTCTTAAAAAATCCTGAAGTCTAGAGAGGAAATAAACCTGCTGCTCCGTCAAGTGCGCTGCGAGGGACCAACTCCTGTCAGCCGCCCATTGGTCTCGGCATGACAGAGCCAGGGGACAGCCCTAGAGGGAGGAAAGGGATTCCCGTCGAGATATTTTAGTTTTGGGGGTTTTGCCTTATTTATTTTTTTTTTTTCTTTTCTGAGGCTCAGAACAGAACTGAGATCTGAGGTTGAATCACAAGTCCTGGAAAATTCACAAACCCCACGGTAAGGTCTCACAAACCTGGCTGGGTTCTTTGCCTACCGTCATTCCTAAACTCACTGCCCACCCAGACAACGCGGAGGGGGCGTCCGAACGGCCATGTAAGCTTTCGGAGGAGGACTTTAAGGGAGCTATTCAAGTCCTCTTTCTCGTCTACCTCTGCCGTCGCCTCTTCGACTCGCGCCACGGGGAAGTTACCAGGGGATTTATCACGAATAAAAAGTAGCTCCGAGAGCTAAGCGAAAGGAAAACTGCCTGGAGCGAAGTGACGTGGACTTTGAGACCCAGGGACTGGCTTGTCAGTGGGCAGGAGCTCGCCGCCGAGGCGGGAGCCGCTAGGGGAAGGGGGGGCGAGCCCGGCGAATGCAGCTCGCCGGCCCCTGGAGCCCCGACCCCGGCCGCACCCAAAGTTCCTGGAGATTTACCCAGTGCCCCAGTGGCTGCGCAAACTTAAGCCAACCGGCCGAGCACAAACGGTGGCACAGGTGACTGAACCCAGGGCCAGTCCCGCGCCCGCTCCGCTATCCGTTTACCTCCCGGACGCACCTGGGCGCCCTGCCCCGCGGGGCAAGGCCGGGGCGGGGGACCTAAGGAAACTGCCCCGGCCCACGTCGGCCAGGGGCTACTCGAGGCCTCTGCTCACCTGGCCTGAGGACAGCAGCGGAGATCAAGAGGCAGAAGACCAGACGGCAGGAGGGGGCCACCTTCGATGCCATATTCCTCCTCCTCCTCGGGAGCCACCGACGGAGTCCGCGCCGCAGGAGCAGGAGGGGGCGTTGTTCCCTACCCCGCGCTGCCCGCGCACTCGCGGGTCGGCACGCAGAGGGCAGCCGCTTCTCCCAGACACACCGCCCCCCGGTCTGTGGGCGCTGCACCTTCGGGTCTGCGCTGCACGTAACTTTCCACCACGCAGTGGCCAACTCCTCCTCCCTCCTTTCAACACTCGCCCTTGGCCCCCTTGGCTGCTTCTCCCGGGACGACGACCCTCTCTTCTCGGGAGACACTTGAGCAATTCGGAAAGGTGTACGTGGTTCTTTTTGCCCTGTCTGTTATTTCCCTTTTCTTGGAATAATAATGCTGATGATAGTGGCAGTGTGCGTAAAAAGCCGGTGCCAGGAAGAAACAGCCGGGGATGGCAACAGGGGGCAGCGGGTCCAGGCGGTCTCCTCAGGTGGCAGCAGTTGAGGCAGCAATAGCAGCAGCAGGGATAGCAGCGGCGGCGGCAGCACTCGGGGCTGCTCTGAGTGGAGGACTGGAAGGCGTGGGTAAGCTGCCGGTCTCCTCCTCCCTCCGCCTCTTCTCCCCCCCTCTCCCCTCCCGCCTTCCCAGGACGCTGCACGGAGCAGGTGGTTGCAGCACAGATCTGCAGCCTAGAGGCGCTGCAGGACTAGGCGAAGACTCAGCACAGCTCAGAAACTGCGCCGGAGAGGCGGGCTCGCGAGTGGGCGGGGTTCCTCCCGGACCCGCCCCCGGTGCCCGCCCGCCAATAGGGAGCGGACGCAGACGCGCTCCGGGTGGGCCCGGACACTGCCACTTCTCGGTAGCGTTACCCTCGTGATAACGCCTCTCAGTGCTCGCTGCTCACCCAGCCTGGTCGCGGTTCAGAAGACCAAATTGCCCTTTTCTTTCCCCAGGACTCTCATGGCATTGACTCACTCCTCGGGGACTTTTCGGTGGTGGTGTTGCAGTCTACTTCTCCTGTGTGGAGAGCAGTGGGGCAGGGCAGTGGGGGTGGGAAACTCAAAGACTTTGGGTCAGAGGGCGGGAGCGAAGGAGGAAGGAAGGGGCTGGAGGAGACGGCAAGGTGGAAACTTACCTCTAGGGAGTTAACCGGCTAGGGTCGGCCCCGGGACAATTCACTTATTGAGCTGATTTCTACTCCTTCCTCCCCTCTCCCCACACGCACCCCCTTTCGCACACACCTTTTTTTAAAAAAAGGCAGATGACTTGAGTGGACTGCCCAATACCAAATAGAAATATTTACTCTTTCCCGGGGAGATTAAATCAGGAAAGTCTAGTTAGAGCATGCTTCGTCACAAGGATCTTCCCAGTGTCTACAAAGCCAGCGCGTGCCTCTTTAATTTTGAATTAAGCGGCGATTTTAAGTTACAAACAGAAAATCCTCAAGTTATGCAGATGGAAAGCCAAGCTTCTCCTTGTCTGTTCCAGAAAGCCAGGCACCCCAGCAGATGGACAGGCTTCTTGGGCGATTTCTGAAGATTGAACCACCTCCCAGGCGGAACATTGGAAGCTGCGTCGCTTTCAATCAGGCAGAGAGCATGAAGGAATCTTTTCCTCTAGAACACCAGGGTGGAGCTGTCGGAGTCCTTAAGTGGCTCTAAATCAGGGATGCAGGATCACAACTCTCATCCCCGAAGCTTAATAAAATATTGGTCCCTGAACCACTTTGCCGGGGCATTAAATAGCCTTTCGCGCATCACAGGGTCACCCCTGTGTGAGGCTACTCTCCACCAGAGAATGCCAACTGGTGATGGTCACATACTGTGCTTTCATCAAAAGGCTTGGAATCACCAGCTAGATGCGGGTGAGGGGAGCTTGCTGCAGGAGACGCTTAATAAAACAAGCACACACATGCACACACAACAATGATATTTAACTTTTTAAAAATATTTTCATGGAGGTCCATTTTCAGCTGCAATTTTTGTCAAAAGATTACCTATCTTGTCTCTTGGGGTCTCCTTACATTACAATAACAACATTCTAGAGTAGAGCTCTTATATTTTTCCTCTGTAAATAAGTAGTTTCTCCCTCTTGGTTTTTAATGTTAATCATTTGCATCTTATGAACCAACAGGAAGGCTAATGCTATGAGGCAAATGCTTCATATATATTCCATTCAATATTTCATAAACTACGTTTGACTACATTGCTAGCATTGGATGGATTCTATAAAATTCCTATGGGGATTTTTTTTTTCTTTTAACAGAGGCTCTACATAGCTTGCATTATAACATATCACCCTAACTATTTAATCTGGATCCCCCGCTTTGTCTATCTGACCACCTTTATTTGAAGGTGGGAGTTAATATAGCATAATTGTTAAAAAGTAGATCTGCAAAAGGCAGACTGTCTGATTTGGGCTCTAACTTTACTGACTACATGATCTTGGGCAATTTACTCAACCTTTTTAGGCCTCAGTTTCCTTAAATGTAAAAAGTGATAACAATAGTGTCAGTCTCTTGAGATTGCTGTGATAATTGAGATCACACAAATAACTGGCTAGGTATAGTAGAAGGAGCCTGAGATTTAGGGAATAGTCAAAGTCTGGTTAAAATCCCTGCCTGCACTTACTCAGCAAGTGACCTTGAGCAAAAGTCAGTCTCTCAAAATCAAAGTATGATGACACATTAGAGTACCATCTTTTAAGGTGCACAGTTAAATTGGATCAAAATACATACCATAAATTAAGACATCATATGCACACAGTATCTATGGATTTCAGAAAGCAACAAACATGTTTGTAGGTAAAGTCAGTAGCTTTCATAATTCTTTTTAAAGAGGAATTTGTCCTAGTATAGGAAAATGCCGTGATAAGCCACTTGGAGCAGTAACTCCCAAGGCTATTAGTCACATATAGCTAAAGTCACAAAAGTGATGGTGAAACTACTCTGTATTAAACAACATAATAAAAATAGGAATCACAAAATACTAATAGGAACTTGGAAGAAGAGTGAAGAGGGAGATGCTGAGAAGAGAGGAAGGCACAAAGACCATGTCATGTAATTATGAGTTTGAAAATGGTCAAAGTCCTTTAAATATTTTTAATTAATTATTAGTAATAGTTATTGAAAACTTTCTATCTGCTAAATTATTTTAAGCCACTTATATGAAGTAATGGAAAAATTCCCCTCATAAAAACCCTATGACAGCCGTGGGCAAACTACGGCCCACGGGCGGGATCTGACCCATTCGGCTGTTCTATCCGGCCCGGAGAGCCGAAAGAGCGGAGGGTTCTCTTGCTCTCCCCTCCGCTCCTTTACTTTGAATTTATATTAGTTCACACAAACACTCCATCCATGCTTTTGTTCTGGCCCTCCGGTCCAGTTTAAGAACCCATTGTGGCCCTTGAGTCAAAAAGTTTGCCCACCCCTGCCCTATAAGGTGGGCCTGATTATCACATTCATGTTGCTCATGAGGAAACTGAAGCCCAGAGACAAGATATACCTTTCCCAAGGTCATACAGTAATTCACAGTAATGGGAAAGCCACAGTTCTACCCAGACACTTCAAGGCTAGAGTTTCATTATTATCCCCTTTGCTTATCAGAAATGTGTAAAAATAAACTTTTGACTTTATTTTTGGTTGGGAGGGCATTTAAACATAAATTCCTTTATCTTCCCAAAATTTTAATAAAGTCTCCTACTCTCAAACACATTTTCCTTAAGAAAATTAATAAGGCAGATCTGCATGAGCCAGGTATCCTATCTAGTAAAGAGGGGATATGCTAATTGACCATCACTCCGTCACAAAGATGGCTGCACCCACAGCTGAGGCCAAGTTTCCTTAAGGAGCCTTAACGAGCAATCAGCAAGGACCTGAGGCTACACCCTCCCCTGCCCCCATGGGGCTTAACAGGGGACCTCAGGCTGCACTGCGCCCCCCACCTGGCAGGGCTTGACAGGGGACCTCAAGCCATGCCCCCCGCCCTGGTGCCAGGCCAGGGGACCTGAGGCCATGCCCCCTGCCCAGCGGGACTTGACAGAGGACCTCAAGGTGCGCTTTCTGTCCGGGTGCTGGGCTAGGGGACCTCAGGTTGCTCCCCCGACCCCAGTGCCAGGCCAGGGGACCTCAGGTCATGCCCCCCACCAGGTGGGGCTTGACAGGGGACCTCAAGGTTCATCCCCAGTGCTGGGTTGGGGGAACTCAGGCCATGGCCCCCGGTCCAGCGGGGCTTGACAGGGGACCTGAGGCTGCGCCCCCCTGCCAGTGGGGTTTTATGGGGGACCTAAGGCCATGCCCCCATCCCAGTGCCGGGCCAGGGGACTTGAGGCTGCGCCCCCCCGCCTGGCAGAGCTTGACGGGGGACCTCAGGCCACGCCCCCCTGTCCTGGCACCAGGCCTGGAGAACTGAGGCTATGCCCCCTGCCTGGCGGGGCTTGACAAGGGTGAGACTGGCCGGGTCTGGATCTAGCCCAATGGGGGGTGGGCACCCGGTTTTGGGTCTCATGCGATTTTGAGGTGCATGTGGGTGGGCAGGGAATTGACTCTGGGTCCTGCTTTTAATGTGCACAAATTTCATGCACCAGGCCACTAGTGAATCAAATAATGATTGTAAGAAGTATCTATAATAATAAAAGGGTAATATGCTAATTAGACCAGATGTCATTCTGGACGTCCTTCCTGACAAAGCCAGGGCTGGAGGGAAGCCAGCCAGGTCCCTGGTGCCTGTGAGCAGTGCAGGGGAAGCCAGCTGGGGTCCCGGGTGCTTGCAGGCAGCCTGGAAGCCGGCCCGGGTCCTGGGTGCCTGTGGGCAGCCTGGGGAAAGCCAGCCTGGGTCCTGGGTGCCTGCAGATGGCCTGGGGAAAGTCAGCTGGGGTCCTGGGTGCTTGCCACGGCCAGAGGAGAGAAGCTGGTGCCGACAGCCAGGGAAGGAAGGCCTACTCTTGCATGAATTTTTATGCATCGGGCCTCCAGTAGTGCATATAAAATGGCAAGACCATTTTTCAGACTGAAATAATTTATCATAAGCAAAAGTTTGGAATCAGAAATAAAGTTAAGAATTTAAGCTCCTCAAAATACTGTAATAGAGAGACTATTTGTCCTTAAAAAAATCTAGGGAATGGATCCATCTTACCTAGTTCTTAAGAGAAAGAGCTTTTCCAGCTGCATCTGGATCACAATTGCTTTTGTTACAACTAATGATAGATATTGTTCCAATGACATATACAATACTATTCAGTCAGTGTTCAGAGCATCATAATGGGTATTTCTTACTCCAAGAGGTAACATTTAGCCAGAGAAAAACATATCTCATGTTACCTAGAACAGGAGAAGACTTTTGCATCTTCAGTATCCTATATAATAAAGAGTTAATATGCAAATTGACTGTCACACCCTTGCACAAGATGGCTGCCCCCATGTGGTCACAAGATGGCCACCAGAAGGTGGCCGGCAGGAGAGGGCAATTGTGGGTGATCAGGCCAGCAGGGGAGGGCAGTTGGGGGTAATCGGGCTGGCAGGGGAGCAGTTAGGCGTTGATCAGGCTGGCAGGAGAGTAGTTAGGGCAGGGGTGGGCAAACTTTTTGACTCAAGGGCCACAATGGGTTCTTAAACTGGACCGGAGGGCTGGAACAAAAGCATGGATGGAGTGTTTGTGTGAACTAATATAAATTCAAAGTAAAGGAGCAGAGGGGAGAGCAAGAGAACCCTCCGCTCTTTTGGCTCCGCGGGCCAGATAGAACAGCCGAATGGGCCGGATCCGGCCCGCGGGCCGTAGTTGCCCACAGCTGAGTTAGGGGATGATCAGCCTGGCAGGCAGAAGCGGTTTGGGGAAATTAGGCAGGCAGGCAGGCCAGTGATTGGGAGCCAGCAGTCATGGATTGGAGAGGGTGTAGGCTGGACTGAGGGACACACCCCCCCAGTGCACGAATTTCGTGCACCGGGCCTCTAGTGAAATAATCATCAGTCAGTGACAAAGCAACGATACAGCAGATTAGGCAACATTCCTGCTAAGAATCTGTGGAGCTCATAACTCAGGACCCCAATGGCTCAGGCCAGGCCTCTTTGCCCTGTACTAAAATATTAAGCCACTAGTATCTGACAACATAGCTAGGGAAGGTACGTGAGCATTTGAAGAGTTAAGATGATTTTTTTATTTTTCCTTCTGATTAAACAATTTTCTACTGGAGATAAAATTTCACCAAAGATGGTTTTGGAGATTAGTGACATTTGTTCCTTACCACCTTATACTATTCTGTGTGTCTTCCTAGTTTTTGAACAAAACTTATGTGCAATTCAAGAGCATGCAACAAATCTAATCCACTTTCTTTCCCCAACTTCCCCATCAGTAATTACACATCTCTAGCCAATACTTTGCAAATACATTGGACACTGTCTAAATATTTATGTGCTAGAGGCCTGGTGCATGAAATTTGTGCATGGGGGAGGGGGTCCCTCAGCCTGGCCTGCACCTTCTCCAATCCAGGACCCCTTGGGGGATGTCTGACTGCCAGTTTAGGCCCGATCCCTGTGGGAATGGGCCTAAACTGGAAGTTGGACATCACTCTCACAATCCGAAACCACTGACTCCTAAACACCTCGCCTCCCTGCCTGATCTCACCTAACTGCCTCTGCCTACCTGCCTAATGCCCCTAACCACTCTCTCCTGCTAGCCTGATCACCCTTAACTGCTCTCCCCTGCTGGCCTGATCGCCCCTAACTGCTCTGCCTACCTGCCTGATTGCCCCTAACCACCTCTTCCTCGGCCCTGTCACCGTGGCTTTGTCCAGAAGGATGTCCGGAAGGACGTCCAGAAGATGTCCGATCTTTCAGGTCTAATTAGCATATTACCCT
This sequence comes from Plecotus auritus, assembly GCF_963455305.1. Classification (NCBI taxonomy): domain Eukaryota; kingdom Metazoa; phylum Chordata; class Mammalia; order Chiroptera; family Vespertilionidae; genus Plecotus; species Plecotus auritus. The sequence goes on along the minus strand of NC_137771.1, from coordinate 152,438,145 downwards.
TTTATTAGTATAGATAAATGCTAAGTGGTAAGAAAGAGCTCCTCTTCACAGGACATAGACTTTGAAACAAACTTATTAGGAAAGGTGATAGACGGAGATGAAAGGGTCTTCAGTGATGGGACTAGTAAGGATGATTCCAATACTAATTCTAACATGGGTTTTTACCCCCACACCACCAAGCAATTCTTGGGCACCAGCTGGGTGTCCTATAATTCAACTCAATTCTGATACTACCTGGAGAGAGCAGTTAGCCAGATGTGGAAAGGGGCCCAGGCTACCATGTCCTCTGAGCTGCCAATCTCCATTCGTTCACCAACTCTGAAGTGCTCCACACCCTGTCCTTTGATTTGTTGTGGAGGTTTTATTAAGTAGGAATGATTGATTAAGTCATTGGTCATTAGTGTTTGTACTTGATCTTCAGCCTTTCTCTCTTAATTGGAAGTTGAGGGGTGGGACTAAAAGTTCCAACCTTCTAATCACATGGTTGGGTCTCATGGCAACCAGCCCCCCAATCCTAGGTTACATAGGAGCTTTCCAAAAGTTACCTTACCATTAAAAGACACCTTTATCATTCTCATAGCTTAAGAAATTCCAAGGGTTTTAGGAACTCTGTGCAGGGAATTGGTCAAATACAAAACATACATTTCTCATTATAAATCAACTAGTGCCCCAGTGCATGGATTCATGCACATTGAAAGGAAATTAATTAGAAGGTGGCCGGTGGGGTGGGACTGGACAAGACGGGCCAGACATGCCCTGGAGCCAACTTCCTCTGGTCCCTCCCCGGCCAGCCACACCTGGGGTGGTGCTGGGGCTCAAAGGGCATCTGAAGAGTGAGCGGGGTCCCTCTGCCAGGTGGGGTCCCTCTGCCTGGCCTGCAAGGATCGGGCTGAAACCTGCAGTCTGACATCCCCCAAGGGGTCCTGGAGTGCGAGAAGGCACTCTGTGAAGTTGCTGTCGCTCGGCAGCTCCTGCATTGAGCATTTGCCCCCAGGTGGTCATTGCATGTCATAGCTACCAGCCGGTCGGCTGGTCGGCTGTTCAGCTGGTCAGCCGGTTGGCTGGTCGCTTAAGCTTTTAAATATATAGATATCACAACTATTCAAACTAAGGTTTAGGAAACACAAAGAGAATGAGTCAAGTCCTAGTGACCATAGTGAAAATTTTGAAATACAATGTAAGGACACTTAATCTACAGGAGGAAGAGAGTGATAAAAATTATTTGCCATCAATCAGAATAAAACAAAAAGAGCCATGCTGAGAATACTTGGTAAATGTTCTAAGTGACCAAGCAGATGAGCCTAGCCTAGTGGTTGGCAAACTCATTAGTCAACAGAACCAAATATCAACAGTACAACAATTGAAATTTCTTTTGAGAGCCAAATTTTTTAAACTTAAACTTCTTCTAACGTCACTTCTTCAAAATAGACTCACCCAGGCTGTGGTATTTTGTGGAAGAGCCGCACTCAAGGGGCTAAAGAGCCGCATGTGGCTCGCGAGCCGCAGTTTGCCGAACACGGGCCTAGGCTAATGCACTGATGACAAAGATTGAAATAGAGGGCTAAGTAGGATTTATTTTAAGTCTAGGAAGGTAGAACTATTTTAAAGAAGCATAGAGATTGCATAGGTATAAAATAAAACTATTTCATTTCTGGACCCCAAGGATTTTTTTAAGTCAATAATTCCTAAAATCACTGTGGATATGAGTATCTGTTCTCTTAAGAAATATTCCTTTCAATTTTATTGTTTAATTTTAATAGTAATAGCAGTCATTATTTTAATAAAATTTCATAACTCACATCCTCAGTAATACTAAGCAATAAAGATATATCACTGGAGCTCAGGAGGATAAAAATTTTCAAAGCCTATGGTAAACATTATGTTCTTATTTCAGACTGTAGATTTCTCACTGTCTGGGTACAAAAAGAAATGCATAGCTATTTCAGATCAAGTAGAAGTACCTTTAGTCATTTTCCTTCTTATCTTAGATATGAGGAATGAAGAAAAAATCGGGCTAAGCTATTTAACTATAAAACTTACACTACACCGATAAAATGGATGTCAAAAACTCTTAGTGTTTTAAACACTCAAAACTCATTAGTGATTTCAGTCAGTGCATAAAATTGACTAAAAGTGTACAACAGTTTAGGTTTAACCTACCACTTGAGAGTTTCACTTCAGAGGTTTCTATATGAATAGTTTTCAACTTTCAACTGAAATACACAGTTATTTCAAATTTGAGTAAATAGAAAGTGTCTCAGGGTATACTTTTTAAAATGTTTGATACTTTAAAAAATTGCAACTTCATTAAAGTCTCCAGAGTTATCTCTACTTGCTTTACCATGTACCATTATGACCCATGAAATTTTATTCAGAAAGTTGAAGTGGACATACAATGACTGTCAACAGATAAAAACAATATATATTTGATTTTTCTAAACCAAACAGATCAGCATGGGTTCAATGGGCTTCTGGAAACCCAAAGTAATTAAATAATAGGCCTAGGTTATCCACACTATTTCCTCTTAAAATAAGTAAGATCATTGAGTTTAAGTATTAAGAATCAATTCTTGAATAAATGTAATTTCTATGAGTGATACTAATTAGCAAAAAAAAAAAAGATTAATACCACTGAATGAAGGATAATTTATTATGTATTATAAAATAGAACCTTAGAATATTAATGCTTTTCAGGGCCTTTCAAGTAATTTAAATGAAGAATTTTCTATCTTTACTTAAATACAAAACTTTTTCTTCTAACAAGGCTTACAGTGAAGTCCAATTTTCTATTTCCTCTTTATTCTATCCATTCAGACCATAGTGATTTCCTCATTACTCCTAAATACAACTGCATATTCCCACATCAGGGCCTTAGCACATGCTGTTTCTAATATTTGGAACTCTTTCTCTCTAGGTATTAGTATAATTTACTCCATCACATCCTTCAAGGTATTTGCTCAATGTTACCTCTAAATGAAGCTTTCCATGAGCAACTATTTAAAATTTCAATTTCGAGAAGGAAAAATGGCAGCGCAATAGACAGACGTGTCCTGAGCCTTGTCCCGGAGCAGATAGAAAGAACAGCTGAGGGTCGCATGGGGAGTGTCTGTTGGTGAGTTGAGGGACAGCTATACTCCAGGAGATGGTGGGGGACTGCTGGACGGGGTTCCCCTGACTGGGCAACCCCCACTGCTGCTGGGTTCCCTCCCAGAGCGACTGGCTCAGACATGGAGACCGGGCCATCTTGAAAGGGAAAGTGGATATTATCAGAAGCCTGAAAATGTACAACTGTGGCACCCACCGAACAGCTGCAAACCCCAGAGCTCCAGTCCCCAAGTGGCGCAAACACGCAGATTCAGAGGAGCTCTACACTCCACCATGGAAAGGTCAGATTTCGCCTGGGATAAGGTGAGGTCTCTGGTCCCGGCAGGAGAGAGAATCACGCGCACTGCGGGAGCTGGAGGACCAGGGAGAAGTCTGCGCCTAGAAAAATCCGTGGCTGTTGGGGCTGGTGTGATCCGTGAATGTGGAAGGGGGTCCTCAGAGCTGCTAACAGAAAGGAACTCTTAAAAGTAACCCATTTTGATCTGACACAAAAGGACAGCCTAAAAATTTTAAAAGTGTGCCAGCTGCTTAGACCCAAGGGGGAAAAAAAAGACGGCACAGACTTGCGTGCAGCTCCAGAGTTCGCACACTTACGCTGGCTCTTTTGTTTGTTTGTTTTTGTTTTCTCTTTTTCCTTTAAATCCTTGCTTCCAATTACTAAGCCCAATACATAGGATCACCCAGTTGGGGACACCCTAAGAGACTGCAGGGGAAAGTTGTTTTTCTGGAACCTGGGGATCAGAGCGGGGAATAACCATCAGAGAACCAACTCTGGGGCAACCCACTCCCACAAACCGGTATTGAATGCCACAGGGAAAGCAGGATCTAAGCACTGGCTAGAGAGGACCAATAGACCCGGAGGTCAATCCAGAAACACTGCCACCCAGGGGCTGAATCACAAATTGACTCTTGGGTAAACACAAATAAAGGAATACAATAAATTAAGACACACCGCCTGCTTAAAAATTAGGACTGGCTTACAACACTGAAGAGCAGTGGAATGCAGGGAACTGCAATACCGTTCTGACTAGGAAATAGGCGTGCCAAACAGAACAGTAGAGGAAGTGAATGACCTTCACTACTGCACATTTTATTTTTATTTTTTATTGTATTTTTCATCTTTTACTTAAGAAACTAATGTTTTTTTTTTCCTCACTTGATTTTACCTTTTTAATTGTTGCATTTTTATTTTCAATCAGTATTATTACTACTACTATTTTACCTTTTTCTAAAAAAAGTATTTTATTTTCTCTTTATTTTACTTTGGGATTAGTGTTCTACATTCTATTTTCATCTTCCCTTTAGCATCATTTTACTCTATCTCAACTTTACCTTTATGCCATCACTCTCTTTCCAACCTTTCCCCTTTTGTTGTCCTGTTTCTCTTACCCTTTTCCTGCTTTAGATTTTCCCTATTCTTTCTTTTTACCCCCTGTTTAAATTTTACCCTACTTATATATCTAATTTCCAATCCCCTGCTGCAAGTCCATACACACGTCTCTCTTCTCTGTCTTCACTATTCAAAAAATTGTTTTTCTCTCTGTCCTTTTGTTGTTGTTTGCTTGATTGTTGATTATATTGATATTTTATGCTTGTTTGTGAGATTGTTTTGCTTATTCCTTTTTTTGATGTTTGTTTTGTTTTTGTTTGTTTTTTGCTTCTGTTTTCCCTTCCTTCGCTTGATATTAGTTGCTGTTTGTAGTTTGTATTCATCTCCAGGTACTTGTTGCTGGCATTTGTTGGGATTAGTGGTTGTTCTATTGGAGTTTTCGCCATATATATAGTTTGTTCCCCTCTTCTTTTGTATTCTCTTTCTTTTCTCTCCAACTTTTTTCCCCCGTTTCCCAATTTCATTTTGGCACTCCTGTTTTTTTTTTTTCCTCTTCTTCTTTCTCTCCTATCCTCTGATTTGCCTTGCTCTGGTGATCACTTTTATTTGGGGTTATTAATATCATGAATACACTTCTGTTCAGTGCCTTGTGCGTTGTACCTGGTTGTGTTGTATTTTGTGCCTTTAAATCAATGCAGGAGAGAGAACTACATAACCAGACACCCGGAGAAGAGAGACCATGGGAAGACAAAGAAACAGGCTGCATATGAAAGAAAACAGGCATCAACAGAAAAGGAAGTAAACAAAATGGAGGCAAGCAACCTTCCAGAGAAAGAATTCAGAGAAATGGTCATAAGGTGGCTGAAAAGAATGGAAGACAAATTCAACAATATGAGTAAGAACCAAGAGGAAATGAAGAAGAACCAAGAAGAAATGAAAAATGGCATCGCTGCTGTAAAGAACTCAATAGAAAGCATCAAGAGTAGACTAGAAGAAGCAGAGGACTGCATCAGTAAGCTAGAAGACAAGGTAGGAAAAAATACCCAAGTAGAGCAGCTTCTAGAAAAAAAAATTAAAAAGCAGGAGGAGAGCCTAAGGGAACTTTGGGACAACACGAAACAAAATAACATCCACATAATAGCGGTTCCAGAAGGAGAGGAAACTGAGCAAGGAATAGAAAACCTGTATGAAGAAATAATGACAGAACACTTCCCTGATATAGGGAAGAAAAAACCCACACAAATCCAAGAAGCTCACAGTGTCCCAAGCAAAAGGAACCCCAAAAGACTGATGCCAAGGCACATTATAATTAAATTGGCAAACACCAATGACAAAGTAAGAATCTTAAAAGCGGCCAGAGAGAGACAGAAAGTTACCTACAAAGGAATTGGACAGATACATGCAAAAAAATGAAACTAGATGACCAACTTACACCATACACAAAAATTAACTCAAAATCGATACAGGACGTAAACATTAGATGAGAAACCATAAAAATACTAGAGGAATCCAAAGGCAGAGAAATCTCAGACATATGCTGAAGCAATTTTTTAAAATATATTTTATTGATATTTTACAGAGAGGAAGGGAGAGGGACAGAGAGTTAGAAACATCGATGAGAGAGAAACATCAATCAGCTGCCTCCTGCACAACCCCCACTGGGGATTTGCCTGCAACCAAGGTACATGCCCTTGACCGGAATTGAACCTGGGACCTTTCAGTCCGCAGGCTGACGCTCTATCCACTGAGCCAAACCGGTTTCAGCCCGAAGCAATTTCTTTACCGATACCGCTCTTAGGGCAATGGAAGCTAAAGAGAAAATAAACAAATGGGACTAGATCAAAATAAAAAGCTTTTGCACAGCAAAAGAAACCATCAACAAAATAAGAAAGCCCACTGTATGGGAGAACATATTTGCAAATGTTATCACTGATAAAGGTTTAATCTCCAACATCTACAGGGAACTTATACAACTTAATAAAAGGAAGATAAATGATCCAATAAAAAAATGGGCAACCGACCTAAATAGAACTTTTTCGAAAGAAGATAGAAGGCCAAGAGACATATGAAAACATGCTCAAAGTCACTAATTATCTGAGAGATGCAAATCAAAATGACAATGTGGTACCATCTCACACCTGTCAGAATGGCAACCATCAACGAATCAACAAACGACAAGTCCTGGTGAGGATGTGGAGAAAATGGAACCCTCATGCACTGCTGGTGGGAATGCAGACTGGTGCAGCCACTGTGAAGAACAGTATGTAGTTTCCTCAAAAAACTAAAAATGGAACTCCCATTTGACCCAGTGATCCCATTTCTAGGAATATATCCCAATAAACAAGAAACATGAATCAGAAAGGATATATGCACCTCTATGTTCATAGCAGCACAATTCACCATAGCTAAGATTTGGAAACAGCCTAAATGCCCATCAGCAGATGAGTGGATTAGAAAACTGTGGTACATCTACACAATGGAATACTACACTGCTATAAAAAAGAAGGAATTCTTACCATTTGCAGCAGCATGGATGGACCTGGAGAGCATTATGTTAAGTGAAATGAGCCAGGCAATGAAAGAAAAATACCACATGATCTCACTCATTTATGGAAAATAAAGAACATTATAACCTGATGAATAAAAAGATAGATACAGAGGCAGTAAAGCACTGAACAGACTGTCAAATTACAGCGGGAAGGCTAGGGAGTGTTAGGGAGGGAAGGAAATAGATCAACCAAAGGACTTGTATGCATGTATATAAGCACACCAATGGACACAAGACACTGGGGGAGGTGGGATGAGGGCATGCGACAGGGGGTAGGGGAGGCTGGGGAGGTCAACGGGGGAAAAAAAGGAGATATATGTACTAATATATGTAATATTTTAAACAATAAAAAAATAAATAAAATTTCAGTTTCTGTCCCCAATATGCCTTATCTCCCCTTTCCTGCTTCATTTTTCTTCATGACTCTATCACCATATAACTTAACTAGAGGCCCAGTGCATGAATTTCATGCATGGAGGGGGGGGTTCCCCTCAGCCCAGCCTGAACCCTCTCCAATCTGGGACCCCTCAGGGGATGTCTGACTGCCGATTTAGGCAGTCAGACATCCCTCTCACAATCTGGAACCACTGGCTCCTAACTGCTCACCTGCCTGCCTGCCTGATTGCCCCTAACTGCCCCCCACTGCCAGCATGATCACCCCTAACCACCCCTGCCTGCCAGCCTGACCACCCCCAACTGCCCCCTCCCCTCCTGGCCTGGTCGCCCCACGCAGCCTGCTGTTCAGTCGTTACTGTGATGGCATCCTGGACAATTTGCATATTCCTCTATTATTAGCATAGATATGTTTCTAACTTCCTAGTATATGTCTCACATGTTGTCTGCTGCTCTTTACTACCATGAAAGCTCAATTAGGGCAGGAGTTTGTGGCTGTTTTATTCTCAGCCATATGCCTAGAATAGATGGACACATAGTGGAGACACAATCCTATTTGATTTATGATTTCATTGATTCATAAATATATGGATAAATAATAAATTACTGCGCAAGGTAATTAATAAACTGATACAGGTGGGCTGCTTTGGCTGCAGTTTGATAAGCAGCCTGTAAACACCTTAAGGCTTTACAAAATGGAAAACCCATGGAGCCTGTCTGAGTATATCATATGAAAGATGAGGTAATAGAGGTCCCAGGAGCCAGAGACTGAACCAAAATTCACATAGCTATGAGTACCACTTTGCTTGAATGCAAATGGACCACTTTCAGGTAGTGTAAATACACAAGATGCCCTACAACTTTTAAGTCAGATTCTCAGCATAATAAAAAGTTTGGATGCATCCATTTCAGATACAGTGCATTTATCTAAATTATTTTCAGAACAAACATTTTGAGTAATGTTCTGTAAGTTCTTCACTAAGGCACGATTATGGATGCAGTACCAATATTGCAAATTCTACAGAGGTGGTTCAGTATTTAAGATTTTAAGCCTCAGTGTTCCTTATACTTCATTCTTTATAGGGTGAATTTGGCAAAGTTATAATTCAAAGCAATGTATTCCACAAACATGGATGATTCATAACCTATTCAGCTAACTGTGCTATAGGAAAACTATTTAATTTAACATGCAGCATTTTAACATTACATGGAGGTGTTTAATTATTTTTCCTAGTCTTAAGGACATTGCAAAAGAGTGCCAGGTCCAGGGTTATTTCTTTTTTTTCCAGACAAATATTGAGTTTAGGATTAAATGAACACTGAGTTGACCTTTAAATGCAAAACACTTCAAAGGCAGATTGAAGGGGACTCATACTCATTTAGCCTGACTGAGTAGATGGGCCATAGTTACTCATGTTTTTTCCCCATACCAGTAACATAGTCATCTTCTATTCTCACTTTCACCTCCTGCAGTCTTCAACTTTTGAGATTTTCCAAGAAAGACTAAGAAAAACTCCCAAGTTACTCTATCTTGAGGTGATTCTTTACCATCCGCTAAAATTCCAGCCATAAAATTTAAGAAGGGAATATTTTTTTAGTTCTGATTTGTCCTTCCAGTTCTAAAATGATCAGCATCTCCTCCCTTCCTTTCCTCCCAACGAATCCCTTGTCTTTTGCCTGTTCTGTTAAGGCTCAGCATTTTGAGTGAAATAATAAAGCTATGATAATTTATGAATGAAAGAATAAATGTATTGTGATCTATGACAATGAAAGAAAGAGGAGATTTCCAAAGAGAGATGAATCATAGACTAGAGAAACAAAATAAAATAAATTAGCATATTTTAGAATATAGGCCAAGAAAGAAATTTAGTTCTTGGTATTTCTCCATCCTCTTTCCTTTGCCTCTTTTTAAGTTAAGGAGATATTATTTTCAAATCTCAGTTAGCTAAAGTTTGTCATTAAGTCAGGAAATTTGTACTAAGGTTTTTGTAATGGTCAAAATATTTCCAACTGAAAGTGACAAAAACCCATCACAAGGAGCTTAACCAACCAATCAACCAACCAAACAAACAATAATCCTCCCAAAACAACAATCAAAAACCCCAAAATCAAACAAAACACAGGGCATCTTACTGGCTTAAATGACTGGGAACCCCAAAAGTATGTATAGTATGTGTATGCTTAGGCATAGCCAGACAATCATTTGAGCAAAATTGTCAAGGCTCTTTGTCTTTCCCTATCTTGGCTTTACATGCCTTTGCTTCTCTTTGCGTGCTTTATCAGTTTTCTCTGCAGCAGCTCAACTTCATCCATACTGAAAAGATAATTACCTTCAGACATGAGACTATATCAGTGGTTGGCAAACCGCAGCTCACGAGCCACCACAGTTTGCCGCTCTGTTAACTAATGAGTTTGCCAACCACTGGTCTATATCCACAAAGATTAAAATCCTAAAGTAAGAGATACCCTCTCACTATGGAAAAGGTTTGGTTGGCTTCTCCCATCTCTAGAGTAATTTACTGTGAACAAGAAGATCTAGGACCATGACTGGTGATTGGCCAGGCCTAAGTCACACGTCTACCCATGCAGCCAGAGAGCAGGTAGGCATCATGCTTGACCTCAAAGTCACAGGGATTGGGGCCATTCCCCAAGGAGCATATAAAAGCAGTAGACATCCACTTCATTTCCTTTATATTATTTTTTTATTGGTTTTAAGGTCCAATATGCTTTCTATCCAGATTGTACACAGAAACTTTTGGTATCAAAATGGAAAAATAGAAATATCCTGCAACACGGAAAACATAATTTTATTTTCACTTTTCCTTCTTTTAAAGGTCTAGATAATTGGCAGAGAAGAAAAATGAGCATTATTTGCAGGTACTAGCTTATGCTTTTTTTTTCTCCTCGCTATCCTATTTTTTTTTTTTTCTGTCTCTTCACTATCCTATGCCTGATTATGTGGGGAATAAAGGAAGCATTTTTTTTTTCTTTCTTCCTTTCTTAGAAACATGTGAAATAAAGTGACAGAATAAGTATGCTGAAGTATTTGTAAATATATTTATTTCCCTTGGATATAAATTCAATAAAAGGTACAATCAGACAGTCTGACGGAACAAGCCGTCTCTTTTGAAGGCGAGCACTAAGTAACTCTTTTCAACGTTATTGTCTATATATTTGCTATGCCTCATTTTCCATCAATTTATAACCTTCATCTGTCTGCTGTTGTCCTCACCATAAAGAAAAAGTAGATAAATAGCCAGAAATTCATGTTGGCCAATCTTTTTGATTCATCTGGCCCTGATTTTTCTATTAAGTATGTTTTTAGCTTTAGCAGTCATTAAGACAAGTGCTTGCTGGCTGTTTCAGATAAAATAATTCAATGTTTAGGTCTTATTTTTTTCAAGCAAATTGTCATCCCTCAGGAATGGTGATTTTCAGCAAGTTGCTGCCCTCAACTAATTCTAAGTCACGTTTTCTACTTGATGTAACCACAGTTAGGTCAATTCATCTAACTTCTTTGAATATAACCAACCTAATCCCCATTTCAGCCTTCATCCATTACCTCTTTTTTCTCCAAGTATTATTCCCAATCTTCCATTTTTCCTCTAACTCGTTGCCCAAATGTCTCTTCCTCCATGGTACAGTTGTGTGCTGGAGGCTCTCCAGAGCCGCTTGTTTACATCACTTCCAGATGCCACATTCAGGGATGTCACAATGGCAGCCTGAAATCCACTATTGTGGAATTATTCACACCCAATGGGAACTGGAAATTGGCAAACACTACAGATCAGGGTTGTTTTTGTTTTTGTTTTTGTTTTTGTTTTTGAGAGCTGGTAGTTAGGCATGTAGTAGCACATGAAGTCCAGTCTGTCCATGGACCCACTTCAATCTTCACTAACCACTAAAATAGTTCTTAAGAGCCTAAGCTTGGTGTCAGATAAACTGAAGCTCAAGTACTAACTCATCTGTTTAAAACTTTAGTATTTATGTGACACTGAACAAGTCATTTCACCTTTGTAAGTCAGTTTTATTAAGTAAAATAACACATGTGAAATCCCCACTACAGGAAAGTACTAAGTAACATTACTTTTTCTCCAATAGCCTTTGATGCTTCCTGTCTATACTAGTCAAGATACACACACACACACACACACACACACACACACACACACACACACTGAGTGGCCAGATTATTATGATCTCTGAACGCATAATAATCTGGCCACTCAGTGTGTGTGTGTGTGTGTGTGTGTGTGTGTGTGTGTGTGTGTGTGTGTGTGTGTGTTATTTCAGAAAGGAAGGGAGAGGAAGAGACAGACAGAAACATCAATGATGAGAGAGAATCATTGACTGGATGCCTCCTGCATGCTCTCCACTGGGGATCGAGCCCTCAACCCAGGCATATGCCCTTGACTGGAATAGAACCTGGGACCCTTCAGTTGGCAGGCAGTCGCTCTATCCACTGAGCCAAACCAGCCAGGGCTATTCAAGTTTTTGATTAGCTATGGATCTGACTATATATTGATGTCATTTGTATGTCTCTTTCTTCTACCATAAACCCCTGGTCTTAAAAAGGATCATCATAGTACCTTGCTTAATGTATTTGACAGACAGGGAATCCACAATAAGTGCTACTTTAGAAAATATTTGTAGGATAGACAATTCAGATAGTTAGGAATGTATGCCCAATGAAGATGAACTTTAAAAAAAATAAAGGTAGCAACAACTAGGGGAGAGAGCACTAAGTTAGGGGTAAGGATATCTAAGTTTCAGTCTCAGAATATAGTATATAAAAACTGCAAGAACGCCATGATCTGATAACTCTAGTTTGAGTCGCAGTTCTGTCTCTAATTATCAGTACAGCCTTCACCAAGTTGCTGACCTCAGCTTCCTCATCTGTTAAATGGACTTAAAAGTAGCTTTGTCCTCAAAAGTTAGGAGGGTCAAATGTTTTGACAAATGCTAATAATAATAGGTGGTTATTATCATTCTTCCACTAGTTGATTGTGTGGTTTAATCTTCTTAAGCTTCATAGACTTTAAACTATAACTGTAAAAGTTAGAAAACTGACTAGTGCCCTCTTAGGAGATCTTTTATCTTGAATGAAATTCTTTGTGCTTTAAGCCCTTTATTGTAGAAACAGATAGAAGACTCAATGCCAGTATTTTTGGTGTCCCATGACTCCGGGATGTCATAATCTGTACAGAAAGTTTCCAACCAGTGCTCCTACTATCTGGTTCTTCTCTCCACCCTTTAGACTTCTCCTGTGTTCTTAAGACAGGCAGACAGAAACACCAATTCTATATGTCACTCCCTTTCTTTGAAATCTCTGCTGGAATCATTTTACCTACAAGATGAAAGCTCAACTTATTAGCAAGCTCTCTAAAGTCATTGACATTCTTGCTCCTAGTTTCATATGTGCCCATCTTAGTTTCATATCACAACACTCTCTTGTGAACTCTATGCTTCAGTCAGATTGAACTCACTGTTTTAAACACACCAAGGCAGCCTTTCTCAATGTGTGGCATTACATATATGGTTCCCTCAGCCTGAAATGCATGTACCACCCCCATCCCTTTGTTTTCCTGGGATACTCCTACTCATATTACAAGACCCACCTCACCAGTCAAAGTTGCCTTTTAAGCCTTTCCTGATCCCTGAGGCAGTGTAGTCATGCTGCCTTTGTATTTCCATAGCACTAGCACTTACCTCTTTGAATTACATTTATTTGTTTACAAGTCTGGCTCCTTCACTGAAACAGTGACTCCTTAGTAGTGATGTGCCACAAGTCTGGAGTCAGACTGTCTGGTTTACAAGCCCCCACCCACCAACACATACTAGATGTATGAGCTTGAGGAAGCTACTCAACTTCTTTAATCCCCAGTTTTCTCACTTATAAATAAAATGGAATACTCCATTAAAAGTGTCCTTATAACAACTAAAAGAGAAAATGCATTTAAAGCTCTTACCTCTATGCCAGACATATATAAGGCTCAGTGAATATTATAGTAAGTGATGTTGATGAGGTCAGAGAGCAGAAGGAGGAGAGAAAGTAATGAAAAAGAAAACTCATTTATCTTTTCAGTCTCTGGGCCACTTCCCAGCTTCTGGCACCTATTAAGTGCTCAATTCATGTTTGTTGAATGAATAGTTGCGCTACTTTACAACACAGCCAAGAGAACAGATACCAGGTCTTTTCTCATACGTTTGTCCATGATTTTGTATTAACTTTCGGGATGCTAGAAACTGAGGTGCTGATGAGAGGAGGAAAAAGAGGGAGGGGAGCAAGAAGAGAACTATTATAATGGGGATGAAGAGTACAGGTCAGATTAATCTACGTCACAATTTTGTCTAAGCATCTCAGTTGTTTTGATTATCAGAAACTGAAACAGTCTTTAAAAATAGAAAAGAAAAAAAAGTGAAGAGGGCCAGATTCCCAATTTAGAGAACAGCCCCTGCCAGTGGGCATCACTTCAGTCTAAGGGAAGTCAAAGCAAACTTCTTTGATGTGCTTTGAAAGCCTGAGGGTAAAACAGCAACCCAGCCAGGGGCTGGAATGCAAGGGTCTTGAAATGAAAATGTGAGTTCCTGCTGGTGGAGGGGGCTCAGGGGGAAGGAAGGGCTCACTTAATAATAGAACCCCTGGACTAGAAAGGACTGGAACATTGCGAGTGGAAGACCAAATTAGCTGAATAATATACTCTGAAGGAATTTGAGCAGATACCAACTTGACACACAAGATATAAAAACTGAGACAAGTTCTTTCAATTAGTCTAAAAGATCAGCTTGGAACTAGACTAGGGGTGTGATGGGACTGGCATAAGAGAAAATAAATTGGAAAAGCAAAACCGAAGAGGTGGAAAGAAAATCAGTGCTACTGAATTTATTTCAAAAAAAAAAAAAAAAAAAAAAGAAAGAAAAAGAAAAAAAATGTTTTCCTGTTTTCATTAAATAATAGATGCTCCCCAGACAAAGAGTCCAGGGTGATTTGCTTTTGCACTTGGTAAAGAAGAAGAAGAACAAACAAAACAAACACACACCATAAAAACAGAATGAAACAAGAAAAAGAGAAGTGCTTATGTCTTCTCTCTTCCTTTGTCCAACCAAATGCGTCCTTCAGCCACAGAGCCTGAACATGATTTTTTTTTTTCCTTTGCTGTCAATGCTTGTTCCTTTGACCCCAGCAGCTTGCCATCATATCCATTGTCCAGATTCCAGTTGGGTTTGGTCTGGAGACTGCACAGGCCAGGAAGCTGAGCCAGATCTCCTTCCCTCTAGTTTTCTCTCCTCTCCTGGTCCCTTCCCTCCTCTGTCCAGCTGTCACTTGCTCCTCACCCATGTCTCTCCAACCTGGTGACTGGAAGGAGGGTCCTTTGATACTCTTGTAGAGTTGGTAGAGTCCCAAAGGACACTCCCAACCTTCCTCTTTAAGAGAGGAGAGTGGTTTCCCTGGCCGAGGACCTTTCTGTCTATATCCGGAGGGACAGACACCACGGTGGTCCTTGGCTGCTGGAGCAGGACTGCTGGGGCTGAGGCTGGAACCTGGGAGAGCAAGGCCGGTGGTGCCCACCAGCAGCCAAGCTCCCTGGCCACCCGGTGGGGTTGGGGACCGCCTGCCACTAGGATCAAATTGTGTGGCTCCTGCCTCAAGCAGAAAGGTCTTAGTTAAGGCAGGTCCCTATAAACTGTCCAGGTGAGGGCTGTAGCCTGCTCCATTGGTCAGAAGTCATTGATTCACCATTCTAGGGAAGTGGAATGACTGACATACATAGAGAAATGTCACAAATATGTTAAACAAAATAAGCAAGTAAGTGCCATGTCTTGTCACTGTCACTAGCAAGAAGTCCATCGTTTTTCCTTTTCTTTTTTTTTTTTTTTGTTGTTGTTGTTTCTGTTTTGTTTTGACCTGGGTGTGCTCCCCCATTAATTTTTCATTATAAAATAGCACTATATTCTATATAATGTTGTCTAGATAATGATGATTGCACCTAAATCAACACTTGAACCTACCAAGAATCAATACAACTATTATTACTTGAAAAAAATTCCTCAGGAAGCAAGAATGTATAACTGCTGGAAGGATACCACTTCAATTCCTGTACTGGAAACCAGAAATAGGATTGAGAAATACCTGACAATACAGCTGAATTGTTGTCACAAAGTGAAAGGCTTGTGCATGTTTTAGGGGTTCTGGGGGATTGTTTTATATTTAGGTGAGAATGCTGATCTTGGCATAATTGATACATAGAAAGTTATTGAATTGATGTGGGATACAAAAATCTTAAGGGATCCTTGGGCAATATCTGAAAGGGAGCATTTAATTCTGTGACTAGTGTAAAGGGAACAGATCAGCTTTCAAAATGTATCTCAATTGTACAGTCAGCCAATCCTATCTAATAAAGAGGGAATATGCTAACTGACCATCACTCTGTCACAAAGATGGCTGCACCCACAGCTGAGGCCAAGTTCCCATAAGGAGCCTTAAGGAGCAATCAGCAGGGACCTGAGGCTACACCCTCCCCTGCCCCCATGGGGCTTGACAAGGGACCTCAGGCTGCACCACCTGCCCCAGTGCCAGGCCAGGGGACCTGAGGCCATGCCCCCCGCCTGGCAGGGCTTGACGGGGGACCTTGAAGTGCACTTCCCATCCTGGTGTTGGGCTAGGGGACCTCAGGCTGCTCCCCCGCCCCAGTACAAGGCCGGGGCACCTCAGGCCATGCCCCCCACCAAGTGGGGCTTGACAAGGGACTTCAGGCCATGCCCCCTGCCCCAGCACCTGGCCAGGGGACCTGAGGCTGCAACCTCTGCCTGGCTGGGCTTGACAGGGGACCTCAGGCCGTCCCCCCAACCCAGCAGTGCTTGATGGGGTACCTCAAGGTGCACCCCCAGTGCTGGGTCGGGGGAACTCAGGCCATACCCCCACCCAGAGGGGCTTGATGGGGGACCTGAGGCTGCACCCCCCCACCTGGCGGGGCTTGACAGGGGATCTCAGGCCATGTCCCCCATGTGGCGGGACTTGATGGAGGACCTCAAGGCATGCCCCCCTGCCCCAGTCTGGGCTGGGGGACCTCAGGCTACACCCCCTGTCCTGGCACCGGGCCAGGGGACCTGAGGCTATGCCCCCTACCCGGCAGGGCTTGACAAGGGTGGGATTGGCTGGGTCTGGATCTAGCCCAATCGGGGGGTCTGGGTCTCACGCGATTTTGAGGTGTATGTGGGTGGGCGGGGACTTGTGCCCCAGACTCTGACAGGAGGAAGGTTTTCATATACATTTTACTAATATTTTTCATCTCTGACAATTCTATTATAGATAAAGGGCAAATAGCAATATTAAATTATTTCCTCTAATTAATCCCTTTTAATGTGCACAAATTTTGTGCACTGGGTCACTAGTAAAATATAATTCCTACTCAAGCAATTAGAGAGCATGGAGTTTAATTTGGGACTTTTAGCTTGGTTAAAGCAAATAAAATACTGTAGAAGAAATGAGATCAAACTTGTTGAAACTTGGATTTGCAGAAATATAAGGTAGCTTGGAGAAGATTAATTCAGGTGGAAAATGACCTTTTTTATTATGTGCAGGAAGGCATTAGAATGTCAGAAGAAATGCTGGAAAGGAGATGTATTACCATAAGCACAGTTGACAAGTTCCGTTTTGTTGAGTATTTTGATGGAGGAAGGAAGCCAGCATATCAGGAGGTGATTAAAAAAGCTTTGCAAAGTGTTCAGTAATCCAAGAATGGACAGTGAGCAGGTATGACAAATTGTTGGAGACCAGAATGGGCAAGGGATGTGTTACTCTCCGTCTGCTGAGAGGTTCCTGGGAACTCAAGGACCTTATGCCACCAAAGATTTGCTTCTTCTTTGTCAGAATATTTGTTCTAGGTGGATTACAGGAGATATGAGATGGAATGGTTACTGTGTGTGTGTGTGTGTATTCTATAGGGATTTCAATATAAATCATTTTTGTAGTAAAGTGAAGTTACATGTATATTTGTTGTACACTTTTGAAGGCCACATTTACTTGATACAAACACACACTTGTGTTGCCTAGAGGGCTAATGTTAGGATTTCCATTTTAAAAATAAGGAAATGAGGATAAAATGAGGGAAGTGATTTTCCCATTGTCCTTTTTCCTTTGCCACAAGCCTTTCACAGTATTTGTGATTCATAAGCATGAACTTTAAACCCACATGGGGCCTCAACACATCCTCTTTTTTTTTCCTTTTCAGTTTGAATATTTAGTTGAAATCCTTTAAAATTTTCAACAATTTTCCATATTTGTTCACTGTCTATTCTTCTATTCTTCTTCCTTGCTTTGTTTTCTCCTTAACACATATTCATCATTTATTTTGTTTTTTGTTTGCTTTGCATTTACTTTTCTGCTCCAGAGAATACTCTCAGTGAAGACTGGGAATTATTTTTAAGGAATGGCGGGGGGTGGGGGGGGAGGGGGGATTGGTAAGGGTGGAGCCCTTTCTTCTGCACATCCCTAGTGCCAACAAATGTATATAGTTAATCGTAGGCACTCAATAAATAGTTATTAAATGGATGTGAATGAATGAATGCTTGAAATGAATCCATTTGTCCACTTGGATCTAATTAGTAACTATCTGCCACTGCTTTTTGTAAGGGAGAGATGCTAATTAATTACTTACAAGAAAAATAATGAAAATAAGCTCACTGTAAGTCCCTGGACACTTGATGTGGAGATGAAATTCCTACCTTAGTTTTTTCTGGCTGGCAACAAAATGTGATATTGGCATCTTCATTTCAGATCAGCAAATGATGTCTCTGCTAAAGGCATGGAACATTTTTGTATGTCTTCTCTTTGTTGCCTCCCACTCACCCTTCACCTTTCTCTCTACACAACCCTTAGGGAATGCCCCTTGCAGACACCCAGCCAGGAATGTATTTTTCCTGGATCAGAGCCTTTTACTTAGGATCTTTCCAGACTTTTTCTTCCCTCATTAAATTTTACCTACCACTTTTTCCATTCCTACTGGTGTCTGCTTTCCATGCTGTTTTTATGCTTCCTAGATAATATATTTTTATTTTGGAGTCAAGTTATATCAGCATTGGAAGGCAACGTAGTGTAGCTTCTCTCCCAGTGAAGCAAATCTTTCTACTGCATTGACAAGTGAGAGGCAGCATGGCTGAGAACTCAGTCTGCAGACATGAGACAGACATGCCTTCTGCCTTTTACCCATTATATGACTGGGAAAATGGCTTAACCTCTCTAAGCTTCAAGACCTTCATTTTAAAATGATGTCAAAATAGATGTCATCTTCTGGAACCACTGTGTTACAAAGGAATAGTCATGGAGAGCACATGGAATAATTCCTTGCCAGTTGTGACTACTTATAAACATGTGCTATGACTAGTCACATCCTTGCTAAATGGTCTTCCAGACTCCATTTCAATACCATCAGTGTTGGGGAAGGAGATCACTACTTCCTTGAGTCAATCAGATCTTTCTGAAGACACATTGTCCACCTGCTGTAAAGATCCTTCAGAATTAGCCTAAACCTGCTTCCTTATCTCTTCCATCCATTGGTTTTGAAGAAACATAGACTACATATATGCTCTTATGAACTGAGCAGTTGTGTCCCCCTTAAATTTATATATTGAAGCTGTACCCTTCAATAGGATGGGGCTTTGGGAAGGTAATTACATTTAGATGAGGTTATGAGTGGTGTTCGCAGGATGGAATCAGTGGCTCCAAAAAAGGAGCAAGGGACAAGAGTGCTGTCTGTTGTTGAAGCCACCCAGTCTATGTTATTTGTTATAGTAGCCCAAGCTTTTAGAAGGAAACATTTAAAATTATTAAACACAACTAGGGGCCCAGTGCTCGAATTCATGCACCTTGAAAGGAACTGTGGGCCGTGAGGCAGTGGTAGGCACAGGGGTGGGTCTCTGCCCATCCTCTGCACCCCATCTGGCCCCTCCTGCTGTGGCCCCCCAGTTCCCTGTCTGCTGGCAGCCCTGCTCCTGCTGCCGCAGCTCCCACACGCTGACGGTGCCAGCCCTGCTCACACCCACTGAAGGCAAGGAGCAATTGGGGCTGGCACCAGCAGCGGGCATGAGGGGGGCTAGTGCCATCAGCTGGTGCCAGTGGTAGCTGCTGCCACAATTTTCCCTCAAGAGCAGGGGATGGTGGAGAAGCCTTCAGGGGCAATGAGGGCTGGCAGCTGCTGCTCGCACCCAGTGAAGGTGCTGAGCAATCAGGACCGGCGCTGGGCACTGGCAACGGGTGCGAGTGGTGGCTCCAGCACTGGCTGTGGGTGCGAACTGGGCTGGCACTGGCAGTGGGTGTGAGAGGCAGCTGCCGGACCCGATCTCCCCTCAGGAGCAGGGGGAGGTGGAGAAGCCCTTAGGGGCCATTGGGGCCGGCAGCCACCGCTTGCACCTGCTGATGGCACTGAGCGATCGGAGCCGGCACTGGGCGCTGGCAGTGGGTGCAAGCGGCAGCTCCAACGCTGGCAGCAGATGTGAGCAGAGCCAGTGTCAGCAGTGAGTGCAAGTGCTGGGTGGGACCGTGGTGCGTGGGAGCAAATAATCTTCAATAATCACCAGAGGCTTGCCCCAATGACAGCAACTGGCACCCGCCCTGGTCTGGTGCCCCCGCTCACCTGCTCCACCATCCTGCCATGGCCGATGTCCGCCATGTTCTGCGCACATCATAAGGACCGGTTGTTTGGTTGTTCCGCCGTTTGGTCTATTTGCATATTAGCCTTTTAGTATAAAGGATTATTATAGCCTATCTATACTTTCCCTTTAAGTTAAGATTTTCCAGTTCCTTCAACTATTGTTTATCTGTAGTGGTTTCTTACCCCAACACCAACCAACTGCTCTCCTCATGATGATGCCTAGTGTACCTATGTGCCTCTTTAAGAGCTGCACTAGAAAAAGATTCAATAGCTTAACTATTGTGTAACTGGATTAAATTGCAGTGGAGATATTATTTCCTATGATCTGGGCATTCTATTCTTAATGGAAGCTGAGATCTCATTAGATTTCTTGGCAGCCATATCACACAGTTGGAGGCATATCTAGCTTGTTAGAAAGAGAATAAAAAATCCAGGTCTTTTTCACATGGAAAACTGATAAACCAGGTCCAGTCTATTTCATGCATGAGTAACTAAGAGTGTGTCTAACAGCATAATTTAACATTTATTCTTATTAAGTCACACTTTAAGGAACTTCTGGTGACAATGTTTTCAACCTATTGTTCCCAACCTTTTTTTTTCTTCTCAATACACATTAATGATGGCATTCACATGAAATACACATATCCATGAGCACACCCATGATTATATCTGAAATTTCCACCTGCAGGTTTTAACTCTACACTTTATTCTCCTGTATAAAAAAAGCATATTAGAATCTGAGTGAATAAAAAAAGAACTAAATGTGAAAAACAATAGCCTAAAACTTTTGGGGGGTCACACAGGTTAATATCTTCATGACATTAGGGAAGAAAAGAATTTCTTACAAAACTCAAAAAGAAAGAAAGAGAGCATAAACAATAAAGGAAGAAGCTGAGACATTTGACTTCATTAAAACAAAACACATCACAGCCGAAACCGGTTTGGCTCAGTGGATAGAGCGTCAGCCTGCGGACTGAAGGGTCCCAGGTTCGATTCCAGTCAAGGGCATGTACCTTGGTTGCGGGCACATCTCCAGTGGGAGGTGTGCAGGAGGCAGCTGATCGATGTTTCTCTCTCATTGATGTTTCTAGCTCTCTGTCCCTCTCCCTTCCTCTCTGTAAAAAATCAATAAAATAAAACAAAACAAAACAAAACACATCACTAGTCCCCACACAAAAAAAGAAAAGATATTTGTAACATATACATTTGACAAAGGATTAGTATGTTCCCAAGTTATAAAGAATTCTTACAAATTATTAACAAAAAGACAATCAGTAGGGAAACTGGCAAAAGACTTAAATGTGTATTTAATAGAAGGAGAAACCTGATTGAAAAAATCATGTAAAAAAATTAGCAACAGTAATCAGGGAAATGTAACTTAAAATTCAATGAACTAGCATTTGATATCCAAATAGAGTTGTGGAAGTTAAAAAGACTGACAATACCAAACATGAGGGAGGAGTTACAGTAATGGGAGCTCTCATATTCTATTGGTGGGAGTGCCAGTTGATACATCTCGTTTGGAAAACATTTTGGCACCACCTAGTTAAACATGTGTATATGCTATACATTAGAGGCCAAGATGCTGTAAAATAAAATCCCTCTCATATAATTGACTCAGTGAATGGTCCAGTTTGGGAGATGCCCTCTTCCACAGTCATTTGATGAATCTTTCATATCATTAGTTGGCTCCTTTTTATATCATTAGCCATGTTTGCAGGATCTATAAGATGGGTTGCAGGCATATTAATTTCCCAAAGTGTGGGAAGGAAAATGACAGCATAGAGGAGTACAATGCAAACTTTTTAAGGCCAGGACCAGGAAGTATCTTACTTCCTTTTTACTTAGACTCCATTGGCAAGAACTTAGTCACATGGCCATGAAAGACTCTAAGAAGGTTTGGAATGTCTTATCTAGTCCTCTATGTATTATGAAGTAAGAAGAGAATGGATAGTAATGAGCCACCTCTATCATATCCTACAGCACAGCAATTCTAATGCTGTACCCTAGAAACTTGTTTCTAACTATCCACCAGGAGAAATGCACAAGAGTATTTATAGCAGCATTGTTTTAGTAACAAAAAAAAAACAACAACCTTGAAATAATTCAATTATACGTTAACAATATATAGAATAAATGAATTGAGCTTTATAATAAAACTAGAGGCCCTGTGCACAAATCTGTGCACCAGTGGGGTCCCTTGGCCTGGTCTGCAGTATCGGGCTGAAACAAGCTCTCCGACATCCCCCAGGGGGTCCTGGATTGTGAAAGGGTGCAGGCCAGGCTGAGGGACCCCACTGGTGCACGATCAGGGCTGGGGAGGAATGCGGGAGGTTGGCCAACCGGGGAGGGAACTGTGGAAGGGCTCCAGGGTGGGTCCTGCCCATCTTGCTCAGTCCCAATTGGCCAGACCCCAGCAGCAAGCTAACCTACAGGTTGGAGCATCTGCCTCCTGGTGGTCAGTGCACGTCATAGTGACTGGTCGACTGTCTGACTCCTGGTGGTCAGTGCACATCATAGTGACTGGTCAACCAGTTGACTGTATGCCCCCTGGTGGTCAGTGCACGTCATAGTGAGCGGTTGAGCGGCCTTAGCATATTAGGCTTTTATTATATAAGATACTATATATCCATGAAGATAAACAAACTCAAACTATCCTATATAATAAAGAGATAATATGCAAATTGACCCTCCGCCCTCATGTAACAAGATGGCTGCCACAAGATGGCTGCCCCATGTCGTCACAAGATGGCCACCAGAAGATGGCCACCCCCACGTTGTCAGAAGATGGTCGGCAGGGAAGGGCAGTTAGGTGTCAATCAGGCTGGCAGGGGAGCAGTTAGGGGGTGACCAGGCTGGCAGGCAGAAGCAGTTAGGGGCAATCAGGCAGGCATGCAGGAGAGTGGTTAGGAGCAAGCAGTCTTGGATTGTGAGAGAGATGTCCGACTGCCGGTTTAGGCCCGATCCTTGGGATCGGGCCTAAACCGGCAGTTGGACATCCCTCGAGGGGTCCCAGATTGGAGAGGGTTCAGCCTGGGCTGAGGGACACCTCTTCCAGTGCACGAATTTTGTGCACCAGGCCTCTAGTACCTCAATATAGATGAATGTTACAGCATGCTACAAAATAAACAAGTCCCAGAATATACACAGTATGATTTCATTTGCATAATGTTTATAAAAAAAGGAAAAGGTGATATTTAGGGATACCTAATAGGTTGTAAACAGAAGAAAAAGAAGAATGGAATTTCAAAAGGTAGAATAATGTGTAGCTGTCTTTTGTGCAGAAGGAAGTAAATGAGATTGGGGAAAGCACTCAGTCATACTGGCATTGCTCTATTTCTTAACTGGATGCTGAATACATATGTTTCTTTTTGGTGTGTATATGTTAAACAAAAAAATCTTTCCTGAAAAAACAAATTTAAAAATTCTGTATTTTAAGTATATAGTAACTAATTATTTGTGACATAGAGTTTGCAACAAGTAGTTTGCAACATATATGTTAAAACAATGTAATCTTTCCCCCCCCCCCCCAGAGGCTGACTTTGTGGGGGGAATTTTGGCCATTCTGGGACCACACTTCATGGAGGGTACTTTGGGGATGGGGATGAGTGTTCCTTCTATCACATAATGTGGGCTCCATCTTTTCTAGTTTAGTCTTCTGGGTGGGTCAGTGCATTCTGTGTCCACCTGTATGCAAATTATAGAGCAGAGCATACACTCTGTACTGAGCATGTAACCACAATCCTGATTTTTTGAAGTAGCAAGTCTATGTTAGTGTTCTCACCAGTTCCTCCAATGCAGCACAAATGAAGGCATAGTTCTAGAATCAGGATGCCTGTGTTCAAATCCTGGTTCTGCCCTGCAACCATAGACAATCTTCTTGACATCATTAAGACTCCATTTCTTCATCTATTAAATTGGAATTTTAATAACATCTTCTTTATAGGGTTATGTAGGGGTTAAATAATATAATGTGTAATAATTTCACACATGCCTGTTACAAAGTAGGTGCTTAAAAACTTTACGTTAAAAAAATTCCAAGATAGAAACTTTTTCCCCCTCAGTTAGCAATTGGTTAACATCAAGAGTTGTAACATTCTGCCTGTCCAAATATAGAGTCTTTTTAAATTTGTTGCATATGTGCACAAACTAGTTCTAACATGTGATAGCCCCGGCTTGCAATGGGCACTCAATAAATCTTAACTTCTTTTTATTTTAAGATATTTGGAAGCTTTGTCCTGTTTCTTTTAATATGTTATTATCCATGAATCTACTAATTAGAGGCACAAGTTGTAATTAGTAGATGAAACATCAGACAGAAGAAAGTCACACTGTCTAGAGTGTTGTAAAGTTTTGTCCTGAAATTTTTGCTTATGTCCGGTGGTCAGAGTCCCAAGGGGTCAGTGATGTAAAATAAAATAATGTAAAATTAAATGGGATAACTATGTGCAAGCTTATAGTACTGTAATTGTATATAATAGGAACTTAGTGCACTTGAATTTTCTTTTCCTCACTTGGAGTTGTTTTAGATGCTTAAACACTAAAATAAGTCCTTAATATATCTATGGATTTGAAAATTGAGTCTGAATTTTGGAAGTAGCTAAAAAGCCACTCAGAGCCAAGTGTGGTGAAAAACAAAAGTGAAAAAGTTGTACAATACCATTTTTGGTGAAAAACAAGTTGTGATGACATTAGTGAGACATTTACTTGTACAGGCTTGTAAACTGGCTCTGAAGGCACTTCCACAAAGGAGTTCCACACACTTTTAGGTAATCTATAATAATAAAAGCATAATATGCTAATTAGACCGGACATCCTTCCAGACAACCTTCCGGATGAAGCCGGGGCTGTGAGGTAAGCCTGGGTCCCAGGTATGATTTTTACAGAGAGGAAGGGAGAGCGATAGAGAGTTAGAAACATCAATGAGAGAGAATCATTGATGCCTCCTGCACACCCCCTACTGGGGATGTGCCCGCAACCAAGGTACATGCCCTTGACCAGAATCGAACCTGGGACCCTTCAGTCTGCAGGCCGACGCTCTATCCACTGAGCCAAACCAGTTAGAGCAGGAAGGCCTACTCTTGCATGAATTTCATGCTTTGGGCCTCTAGTGACAATATACAGTATTTGAAATAATTTTAAATATTCTTTTTCATCTTGTCTAGCCATGTTGACTCCAACCATATACAATAAAGTCATATCAGTGTTTAAAATAGTAAAATAATTTTGTACCTATTTCAAATAGCCCCTGATCTAAATTCTGCTAAATATGGTTCTCCAACTTCCCAGCTGGTCTGCCCATATCCTACGTTAACTCATGAAGCCAGGGGTCTGGAACACTGCTTTAGCACTTCAGCCCGTGTCCATTCTGATTGGGTGATGCCAGTGCCATTCAGTTTGATAATTATTTTGAATATCACTACTGTCTGTCATACCATCTGACCTGCAATTTCATAGTTCTGGCAATGTTCATTTGGATGGTAAGCTTGGAAAGGTTGAATAACATCAACAATGTATTTCTGAGATGACTAGAACAGAAAATTAGTAGTTTTTCTTTGGAATAACTGATCACCCTCAAAATTATTTCCTTAATAAGGTACATGCATCTGATTAAGACTTCAGATATATAGCCAGATTATTATGCATTCATAGATCATAATAATCTGGCCACTCAGTGTATATATTCCATGAATAAATAAATGTTTTCTTGATGTTTGCAATACAAACTGGAAAAAATCCTAAGTATTTCTAGAGTTAATTCCAACACCCCTATAGATGTTAAAACATAATTAATTCTGCCAATGACAACTCCAGGTGAATCCTAGGCATGATAAAAATAAACAGGATAAATTCCTAGGTGCTTATAAAGCAAATAGTACAGATCAGTCTAATCGAAGCACCTGGTAGGAAAAATATCTTTGAAAATCCAGTGAGGTATTTATTATCTGTTTACTTTCACAATTTTTAGTAGGTCCCCATTGTACACATCTTCATGATATTTTTATTGGTCACAAAGTGGTTATTGTTTCATTTTTGTCATAGGTAACTCCATCTTATTGGCAATTTTCATCTTCTTTATAGGGCAATTTTCACCTTCTTTAAAATCAAAGGGAAATAGAACCAAAGAATCTTAAGATTGCCAGGGTCTCTAGCACTGAACACAGTGCCTGGCACATAAAACATTCAATCAATGGTCAGTGAACGGACAGCTATCTAGGCATAGAAATCATGTACCTTAAATACTTTGATCAGTTACAATGTTGGAGCTCTTGACTGCAGGCCCTGTGGTACCAAGAGTGGAGTCTGCAGCTGTCAGGGCCCCTGCTTCTTTCCCATTTAATTTTCAACAGGAAAGGACTGTATGGTAGATGACATGTAGGAGGTTTCTGGACTCTGTTATCAATGCTTTCTTATTTGAGAGAGAGTCACTTTACAAGCTATGGAGTGAATCAGTACGATCGAGATGCCAAGTCCATACTAATACACTTTCCTACAACACTGTGTTTGAAATAGCTAGAGGAGGCTAAGGAAACAAGGAGATGGAAATGGAAACAGACAGATGACTTTCTGTTTATTGTCCAAAAGGCTAATACCTTGGGTTCTTTGTTACAAAATGAAAGAACCTGGGCAGTAACCCGTTCTCAATACAGCATCATGTTGAAGTACTATGAAGTAAAATATAATTTTATAATCTCTTCTAGGAGGATACAATGTAGTGTTTATATTAATAGTTGGGTATGGTTTCATTACTTGGAAAATAGAAAACTAGAATGATGTATTAGTTAACACTTAGTAAAAGTAAATGTTTGTTATCTCTGTTTTCATAGGTCCATAATTTGAGCCCTAGCCGGTGTGGATCAATGGATAGAACGTCAACCTGAAGTCTGAAGGGACCCAGGTTCGATTTCTATCAAGGGCACATGCCTGGGTTATGGGCTTGATCCCCAGTAGGTGGGCATGCAGGAGGCAGCCGATCATCAATTCTCTCTTATCATTGATGTTTCTAACTCTCTCACCTTCTCCCTTTCTCTCTGAAATCATATATATATATATATATATATATATATATATATATTTTTTTTTTTTTTTGAGTTCCAGTTCCACTTTCTTTTTATTTAAATAATCGAAGCAACAGCCTTGGCACAGCAGAGGGAAGCTGGGTTGGGGTGTGTAAGGGGTGGCAGCGGTGTGGCCTGATTGGGCAGTGGGGTGTAGGCAGAGCAGTGACTGGGTCACAGTCGGTTCCCCGACCCCTAAATCAGATTCAGCAGTCACAGCTGCGGGGTTGGGGGCACTATACAGGAGACATCAAATAGTTATATCTCACAAGTCCCAGAGACCTCAGGGAGAGGGGCTAAGTCAGCCCCCTCAGGTGGCAGGGCCAAGGCATCTGTCAGGGGTCACGGGGCCTGGAAGGCATTTTCAGCAGCCCCAGCGGCTGCATTGGCAGCTGCGGTTAGCACCGCAGGATTGGAGAAAACACCAGCCGCAAATTCTTGCTGGGCCTTCTGAAAGCTGGCACCTGTGCAGCGGTACAAGGAGTGGATCCGCTTTAGCATCACAATTCCCAGCACAGCGATGCCATTGAAGAACAGGGCAACCAGTAGCATGAGCACAGCGACAGCTGTGTTGGTCTTAAATAATAATTTGAGAGTGGTTCAGCTCAGAAAATCTGGCTCAGAGTCTCTCATGAGGCTAAATGAACATGTTGGCTGGACACAGTCAGGTGAAGGCTTGACTGAGTTTGGAGGATCCACTTTCAACACACCTCACTCACATGGCTAGCAGGTTGGTGCTTGCTGTTGGCAGGGGGCTTCCTCTCCTCCCTGTTAGCCTCTTCTCAGGGCAACTTGAGTGTTCTCACAGCATGGCTGCTGGCCCTCCTCACACCACAAGATGGTAGCAGCAATGTCTTTATAACTTAGAAGGTACATACTGTTAATCTTCAATATTCTATTGCTAAACAGATTAGCCTAAATCATGTGTAAGGGAACTACATAAGGGTGTGAACACAGGAAATAGATCATAATTTGGGGATTACCTTGGTGTGTAAATGGACAATCAATGAGCCAATTAAGCAGGGACAGGGTTGAATCATATATGAGCATTTATTCCAATAATGCTGGCAGTATGGGAGAGCAGCAGGTCATCCACAAAAATCTGCTCTTCCCCTCCCCATAAGCCAGCTGCTTATATTGGGTAGAAGGACAAAGATTACATGGGAAAGTAAGAACTACAGGCATGAGAAAGTAGGCAAGGTATAATGGTTACAGGTTACAGGCAATGCAGGCTGGGGAGGGTCGCAGAGGGCAGGTGCCTCCGGGCACCTCCAGGACCAGATTACAGGCAATAGGGACTGAGAGTTGCAAAGGATGGGCACCTTCAAGACTAGATTTTTTCAGCCATGAGGTCATAAATTCTTTCCATAATGGTAGGCAGTTCTTGGGAAAGGAGGATGGACTGCATTCAGATGTTATCTCCCATGTCCTGGGGCATAGAACTCTCAGCCAGGTTAGAATGTACTTTCTCTATTCAGAACAGAACAATCATGGTTAAGAGAGCATGATTAATATATCTTATAATTATATCTAGTTCCAAATATTCTATTTCTCCCCCTAACAGGTGGATGCCACCAGTGAAAAATACTTAAATGTGAGTACTGTGTACTAGAGAACTGGAAAATGGTTGTATCCTGTCTTTAGTCCTCCATCTTTCTAAAAGCTTTTTATTAAATTTGTATCTACTAAGATTACCTCATTTAATTCTCACCAGAAAACTGCAAATGAGATATATTTTTGGTTTCATTTTTCAGGTGAGAAAACAGAGGCCTAGAGTGATTAAGGTTACACAACAAGTAAGTGATTTCAATTCACTGCCACTCATTGGTTCCATTTAATATAATTCAATTAAAAATAAATAAATAAATGGGATATTTAACTAGTAAATATAGATAGCAGATGAGGTAGAGTCAGGGGTTTATGATCATGTATGAGATACTACTCAGGAAAGATCATACCTGAATTTTTATCAGAGCTAGATAAACTTTTAATGACTAAGCTAGACCAGTGTCCAAGTTTTGCATGCTGAAAACACAATTTTGCCTGATTTATAGGCTCTTGTTATCAAGGTACTCACTGAGTTATTTAAGTTTTGGAACAATTAATTTATAAATAAAAATTCTAGTAATTTATTTATAATATAAAATTTAATTGCCAGAGCAATTAGGTGTTTATTTCTATCTGACTAGCACATTCTTCCTGTGTAGGAATTATTTACTAATTGTATCAGTTGTGATGATGTAGGTTGTGCTGCAGTAACAACCTCATGGTTTTGTTGTCCTGAAACAACAAAGATTTATTTCTTGCTCATACTTGTTCCACCCTTGTGAGCAGGGTGATCTCCTTGTGTGCATCAGGGAAGCAGGCTGATGCAGGCTCTCAGTCATCTACTTCCAGGACAGATCTAGGATTTCTGGGGTCTGAGCCTTATATAATTTTGGGTTCTTTTTAAAAGAAATATAATACAAAATTAAAAATACTGAATTAGATAGAGAGCCTTGAAATAGACCTATGTAAATGAGGGGTCCTAAAATCAAGGATTTTTTGTCCTTTTTTTTTTATTATTATTAGCTTCACAATAAACAAGTCATGCTTTAATGATTTCTAGGTCTGGGAAAAGGAATGTGGTGAACCACCCATGGACTATTCAAGTTTTAATCCGGAAGTGACACAGACCAGGTTTAAAGTGATTTGGGAAGCATAATTCTACCATGTGTCCCCAAGGAAAAGAGCAAGGGACATTTGGTAAACAACAATAATAATTACTGCAGTAATCAAGGAGCAGAGACAGGAGAGATACATGATTTGAATGCATAGTCTTATCACCTTTTAAACTTTC
Source organism: Plecotus auritus (assembly GCF_963455305.1). NCBI lineage: Eukaryota > Metazoa > Chordata > Mammalia > Chiroptera > Vespertilionidae > Plecotus > Plecotus auritus. Next base: position 152,408,222 of record NC_137771.1, on the reverse strand, counting down.
TACATTGATTTGTGCAAAATTTCTATAACTACCTCTCAGACTGGAATCACACGTTAGCTTTCTTGGGTCTCCCTCCCAAGGATAGCACAAAGATAGGTATAGGCAATGTGTGTTTCATAAATTTCTACTTTCTCTTTCATTTTTTAAAAAAAGTAATCACCTCCTTTTTAGAGTGATACATTCTTTCTTAAATATGATACTATCTTCTGTCAACTTGTATATCTATATTATATAGATATAATACTATACATGGTATACTATAGTATACTATGTAGCTATAGTATATTATAGATCTATATATGTGTATATACACATGTATATTAAGTATATATGTGTACATATTTAAGTGTAGACATATATAGACATATATGCATAGACATAGGTATATACCTATAGTAAACTACATATCTAGAATATACATGTATAAATGTAGTATATATATATATATATATATGTGTGTGTGTATGAAATTTGTATATATATATATATATATATATATATATATATATATGCATGAAATTTGTGCACGGGGGGTGTGTGTGTCCCTCAGCTCAGCCTGCACCCTCTCCAATCTGGGACCCCTCGAGGGATGTCTGACTGCCTGGTGGGATCGGGCCTAAACGGGCAGTCGGACATCCCTCTCACAATCCAGGACTACTGGCTCCCAACCTCTCACCTGCCTGCCTGCCTGATTGCCCCTAACCACTTCTGTCTGCCAGCCTGATCACCCCCTAACTACTCCTGTGCCACCCTGATTGATGCCTAACTGCTCCGCTGCTGGCCCAATGACAACAATTTTTAAAACAATGACAACAGAAGTTCTAAAATGTATTGAGCTCCTATTAATGTACTAAGAAATAATTATTTAAATTAATGCTACTTAGCTTTGATAATTTACAGCATTTTTGAAAAACTTATTGTTTGAATTGAGTTGTACTTAACTTTAAATGTTTACTACAATACAAAGGAGCTTAGGAATAAAAAATACTTGAAAACAAATAATGGCAATGATTAAATAGTATTGAGTATGCTTTGTGCTAGGCACAGAGCTACTTATATGTGCAATCTCATTTAATCTGCTTCTAGTGAGTCTGTGAGGTACATATAATTTTTCCCATTTTATTGAAGAAGCTGAAACTCTGAGAGGTTAAGAAATGCATGATCACAGCTAATTAATGATATAGTAGGCCAGCCTAAGTCAGAAGTGCAATATGTGGTTTCATCAAGTATAATATCCTTTCAACTCTTAAAATCCCCAATAAATGGATTGTCAGTAAGAAAGAGGTAATTAAAAGCCTTGTATAATGAGAAAATGGTTCATCTCTAGACAACCTACAAATGGGAGTTGATTTTATGTTTAAAAAAAGAAAAAGGAAAAGGAGAAGAAACAACTAAATATATAAATAAAGGTCCATAAAATAGAGTTCATGGTGGATTAATGATCCTCATAGAGAGGACATAACCACTGGTTGACCCAAGAACTGGACTTAGGCAATTAGAAGTTCCTCACCTTCTCCCCTGTCCTTGGAATGTATGTTCCACCCACTCTTCCCATGACCAGAGCTGTTTCAAGGACATAGCGTTATGTTATTGAGACTATCTGGATGGTGTACATTACTGAATTCAGTTAAGGCCTCTGTATAAACTTTTAAGATTCTAGAGGGCTGGTAGGGAGATCTATTTGTCTTGTAAATGCCCAACAGAAGTCTTGCACATAATTTCTCTAACTTATTAAAACTGCCACCTACCAATTTATAGTGGTATGCCTTTGTCTTTGGTTTCTCTTTGACCTCTGTGTACACAGCTCAGGCTGGGAACCAAAGAAATGGTTCTTGGGAAAGCATTATCTATGGGGAAAAAACAGGCTTGGCCATTGACCTCTGTGTGGGAGGGATGGCTAGTAAGTTAGGTGTTTGTGTGCTGCCATGTGAGTACAGAGACATCTCAAAAATTCTGGCTGAGTTAATCCATTAGTTTGAGAAACTGAACATAGTGCACCTGATATGGGACATTGATATCCATGCTGACCTCAGTTGTGGGAAACTATATTTATGATGTTGTGCACCCCGTTGTTGACTTGGGGGAAACTGACAAATTTCAGAAACACTAAGTAACCCGGAAATAAATGTGGTTTGTTCTCATTGTTGCCAGGATACCACCAGAAAAGATAGACTGGCAATCCAACCCTATGTTGATTGACATGTGGAAAGCCTTAAAATCTGAACAACTGTTTATACCTGTCACACCTGTCCCCATCATCCTTGTTTCTCCCCCACACCTGCTTCAGCAGTCTTTGGGAATACAGTCCTATCTGGGGTGCATGCCTCCTGCACCCCAGATATAGTATGCAGGCCAATATTGCCTCCAGGTGGGGGCCATTTGAAGCTACTGGAGGCTTCTTATTAAGCTCACTATTCACTTCATCCCCCAAAAATAAACAAAAGGTGATGGTTCTGGTTGATACTGGAGCAGAATGTACTCTATCCAATACATAGTAACCCTCAGACATTTTCTTGTCCCCTCTGTTTCATAGATGGTTATGGGAGACAAATGATTATGGCTAGGAAGGTTCTTTTGACACTGAAAATTGTGCATCGTCCACAATGAGAATACAAGGTTTATATATCTTCAAAACCAGAAAACATATTGAGAATTTATGTCCCATAAGGTCAGATTCTGCAAATCTCTATGGGAGAATTCTTCTACTGTATTAGTGTAATCAAACCAGTGCTTAAGGGAAACACCACTGGGAACCAGTGAGTCTACTGCCTCCTCAAGTATGGTAATTGTAAAGCAACATAAATTGCCTGGGGGAAGGGGCATAAGAAAATAGGATAAACTTTCCAAGAACTGCACTGAGTGAATATTGTACACTCAGCCCAGTATGGCCTGTAAAAAAACCAAATTGTTCATGGCACATGACCATGGACTACTGAGAATTGAACAAGGGAGTGCCCATCCATGTGGCTGTACCAAGCATTACTATCATTTTAGATACTGTGGCCATTGTCCTAGGTATTCATGCTGTACTGGATTTAGCAGATGCTTTAGTTTAGTATAGCCCTGACTGCTGAGTCACAATAATCAGTTTGCCTTTACATGGGAGGGACAACAATGGACCATACAAGTGGTTCCCAAAGGCTGCATACACAGTCCTACAAAATGTCATTGGATGGTAGCTCAAGATCTCTCCCTGTTTTCCTTTCCCAAATCTGTAAAATGGTCCTATTACATTGATGAAATAATGTTAACATGAGAAGACTTGCCTCTGCTGCAGGACACTCTGCGGACTTTGCTGGAACATTTGTGAGGGAGAGGTGGGGTGGTAAACCCACAGAAAACTCAAGGCCCAGGCATCACCATAAAAATTATGGGATATATACCCCAACCCTCCAAATGCCCCATCCTTCATTCCTGTGGCAGCCCCTATGAAAGTAGGGGAAATGACCTGCTAATACCTGCTATACAGATGGGTCTAGTAAGGGCAACCCATCCACTTGGACTGAAACACTGATACCGTTTGGATGGAAGCAAGAACACATCAAAACAGCTAGTGGGCTAAACTCAGTGGTTTGCCTGGTGATCACTCATGAGCCCTAGCCATTAACTCTTTGCACTGACAGTTGGGCTCTTCTAAAAGGGTTAATCCTATGACTTGAACAATTATCCACAAAGAGGTGGATAACCCTATATAATAAAAGCCCAGTGACCAAATGGTGGAACGACCAGAACGACCGGTTAACCAGTTGCTATGATGGGCACTGACCACCAAGGGGAAGACGCTCAATACAGGAGCTGCCTCCTGGTGGTCAGTGTGCTACCAGAGTGGGAGCACTGCTTGGCTGACCAGGATGAGTGGCTGCTCACACTGCGAACCCCAGGCCAGTGGGCAGGAACCCGGGCTGCGATCATTGCCTCCTTGCCCCAGGCTCCTCCTCCTTGCTCCCTGCCACAGGCCATGCAGAACTGATCCAGGAGGCTGGGAGGCGGATTCGTGGCTGCCAAGGACTGAGGCCTACTCTGCTGCCTCTCAGTGCTATTGTCCCTGGGCCCAGCCCCAACCGGGCCCCCTGGAGAAACAAGTGCTCCACCTCCATGGAAGATGCCGGACCAGGGAGCAGCCGCTCAGAGGGCAGGTCCACAGCCTCTCGGCAGACCAGGATGAGCAGTGCTCCCACAGCAGGCTGAACCCCACAGGCTACGCCCCCCACCAGTGCATGAATCCCATGCGCTGGGCCTCTAGTCATGAATAAGCCCTTGTGGGGTTAGGACAGGTGGGAAGGCATTGGGTTCTCCTGCAAGAGTCTGAAGGAGCCCTCACTATCTTTCATGTCCTGTTTCATAAGGAGCTGACAATCCCTGGCCATCAAGAAAGTGATGCCCAAACTTAACTACTGATCTTTTAGTAGATAGAGCAGATTGGTACATGGAAAGAACAGCCACTGTAGCACCCAAGGTGAGAGGCATATTACCAATGATGCCAGATTGCCCTTGAAATACAGTGAATTGGTTAATGCCGTAATAATACGTACTGTGTGTTATAAACAAGACCCAAATAAGTCTGGGGCCATCACGGGAGTTCCCAACAAATGAGGCATTGGCACATTGATCACATTGGCCCCCTCTGTCTGAGTGAGGGTTCTAAATATGCTCTGGTTTGTCTGGCCTAACCGGCTGCCACTATTAGGGGATTAGCAAAACTGAGTACCATGTACATATACCCTCATCAAATAGACAATGTTCAGGGGTCACATTGTAAAGGTGATGTGTGAGACTGGGCAAAAGAATGTGACATTGAATGAAGGTTCCATCTCCTCTATAACCCCAAAGCAACAGGGTTAATTGAAAGGAAGAATAGAATATTAAAGCAGCAGATTAAATTACTAATAGGAAACACTACCTTGGTCCACCTTAGCTGGGTGGACTAAGATAAAGTACTGTCTCAGGTTTTAACAGCTTAAACTGATTAACCGGTCTACCAGCTGCTATGACGGGCACTGACCACCATATTCCAGATTTGGAAGTCAAGGGAGACAGCCATTGCCCTGACTGTCACCATGGATCAATGTGTTATACTGCTGAGAACTTCAAGCTCCATTATGCTTAGGAAAGGCCTCATCTACTGGAATGTGTCCTGGGACATCTCACTGGGATGAAAGAATTACTTCACACCGTTAGGTGAGAGGTAACTACTCAGTCTCCACTGGGATCTTATTGACCTGCTGTAAGCCAGAACTTTTGAAAGTTATTATACTGGAACTAGAGGTCTGGTGCACAAAAGTAATGCATGGGGTGGGGGGGGGGGTCCCTCAGCCTAGCCTGCACCCTTTCCAATCCAGGACCACTCAGGGAATGTCCGACTGCCTCTCACAATCTGGGACCACTGGTTCCTAACTGCTCGCCTGCCTTCCTGCCTGATTTCCCCTAACCCCTCTGGCTGCCTGCCTGATCACCCTTAATCACCTCTGCCTGCCTGATCGCCCCTAACCACCTCTGCCTGCCAGCATGATCACCCCTAACTGCTCCCTTGCTGACCTGATCTCCCCTAACCACCTCTGCCTTGCCCCACACCCAGAACCCAGGATTCCCTCCTCTGGCCAGTTGCAGGTACCCAGGACCTGGGCTTCCCTCCTTCTGGCCAGCCACAGGAACCCAGAACCCAGGCTTGCTTCTCTGGGCTGCAGGCGCTGGTGCCTGGGACCATGGGGCGGGCGGATTGCCCCTCTCCCAGGCCACAGGTGCTGGCACCCAGGACCGTGGGACAGGCGGCTTGTCCCTCTACTGGGCTACAGCCTAGCTGGTCCCTATTCCTCTCTCAAGAGCTCATTTGTGCTTGGATGGTCCCCATTTCTCTTTCCCCAGTGTTGAGTGTCTGAGCCATTACAGTGTGAGGGCATGATGACTATTTGAATATTAGCTCTTTATTATATAGGATGGAACAGGCACCATTGAAGAGGGGAGAAGGTGGGGGTCCTGGTCTGGCATTTCTCTCCCAATGCATGTCTTCATGCCTCACCATGTTGCCCGCCCAGGCCAACATGTAAGATATGCACAAGTAGTCAAGTTTCTAAAGATGCCCACCTCCCTCTCCTCAAGGCCAGATGGGCACATTCTGTTTTCACTGGTAAGATCATTTGGCTGGCTGTCTTTGTTTCCTCCACTGCCCTGGGGAATAGTGTAGCACATAAAAAGCTCTTACTATATTTACCCAAGAAGCCTTAAATGATACCCGTCAAAGCCGGTCTTTACTGAACACTGAACTAGCTCTAATGAGAAAGCTGTCCTCCAAATTCGGCTGGCCCTGAACATTATTATTGCCTCATAAGGTGGCAACTGCACCATTATCCAAACAAATGTTTTGTGTTCCTACCTAACGAATCTGCCAATTGTACCATCTTTATAAAATCACACGAGGACATAGGTGAATGCCCTGAGTGATCCCACCTCCAGCCTAGGGGACTTGATAAATGAGTGGTTTGGATCATGAGGTGCTTTGCGGAGGAGGTAGAGGGGGAGAGATGGGGGATGGATTACTTATTTTGGTAATCATCTTGATTTTTTTTTTCTTGCATTTGCCTATATTATCGCTGGGGTATTTGCCTCCAATGCAGCCAGAGAGCTGCCAAATGAGCCTCCTCCGTGCTAATGAACCCCTTGCTGATGGTTCAGCACATTGTGGAACAGGGTGTGTGAGATGGTGAGAGCCATTCATGAGGTGTGGAGTGTTGGAGAAGGTTATTGAGGGGAAGTGACCCCTGGTTGACCCATGAGCTCCATCTGCGCAATCGGAGGTCCAACTACCCTGTCCTTTAAATGTATGTTCTGCCTACTGTTCTCATAGACTGAACCATTTTCAAGGACACAGGCTTGAGAGAGCAATGTGGTGTTGAGACCATATGTGAAGTGACTGAACTCAGGTAAGGCCTCTCTATAAAATTTTAAGTGGGTGGATACTGAGACCTACTCTTGTTTCTGCCACCCACTCAAGACAATCCCATAGGCAAGTTCCCTTGCTTATTAACCCTGCCACCACTAGTCTGGAGTGGCCAGATTCTTTCTCCAGTCTCTCCTTGGTCCCTGTGTACAGGGGCCAATTTATAAGCAAACCATGGAATATTCAGAACTTCATTTTCGTTGGAATTAAAATCCTATTTGAATTCTTTTCTAACTTACGAAGCTATGATTACAGAAGCTTGATATTATAACATGAGAGTAAACATGGAAACTGGTTTTGAGACATTGCTTGTAATTACTGATGGAGAGGGGGATATTAGAGAAAAACATCTGCAAGATATATTGCTGTTTCTTCAAGCATGGAGAAACGAAGCACAGATTACTAAGAGTTTGCTCAAAAGATCTGTGAATTAGTGTTATTGTAGATTGTTTACTTTTCTTGCGTTTCTTATATTAATATGATGAAAAAATATTCAAAAGGAGTAGGGAAAGAAAAGGATAAAGATAAACTTAAAACCCCAAGTTACATAATTTTAAAATTAATTTATCTTCCACTAACTCCACTCTTATTTAAATGCCTGCTACATGGTTTCCCATAATTTCAGATAACTACTGGTAGAATATATACAGACCATAGGTTACTCAAATATTTATTTTATAGTAATGTGCTTAATACCGTTACCTATGCATTGACACATTTCCAGTGTATTTGAGACTAAACTGTAAACATATATAAAAACTAGTGGCCTGGTGCACAAAATTCTTGCAGGGGGCTGGTGTGGGGGAAGGTCCCTCAGCCCAGCCTGCGTCCTTTCACAATCCAGGATCCCTTGGGGGATGTAGGGCCTAAACCAGCATTTGGATATCCCTCTCGCAATCCGTGATGCTACATGCACCAGTGATCATACTTTTTATACAGATGAAAGGCATCTTGCTATTGTATGGGCAGCTACATTTTTTTGCCCTGATTATAAAAAATAGCACATAACATGATCCTTATGAGGCACTAGTAGCATTTTCCCCATCTTATGAGTGGAAAAACTGAAGCAGTTTTGTAAGTTAAGTAATTGGCTTTGTCACACAGTTATAAGTGTCAGAATCAGGGCTGACCACAAAATGTGCAAGCCAGAATCCATGCATATCATTGCTGCATCATACTGTTTTCTCAATGTTAGAGTAGCCTTGCCAGGTTTTAATTTTTAAATCTAAGAGACTGTTCCCAATATATAGGGTAGGGTCCCTAGGCCTGGCCAGCGATCAGAGCCATCTGTGGGGCAACCGGTGGACGGGGCGATGAGGGGGGGTCCGCTGGCACCCGCCTTGGCTGGTGGCCTGGTGTTGCCCGCTTGCTGGCACCGGTCACCTCCCTCTTGGGGGTAGGGGAGGCAGATGCTCAACGCAGGTGAGGGGTAACTCCTGCATTGAGCATCTGCCTCCTGGTGGTCAGTGCACATCATAGCGACCAGTTGTTCCACCATTCCTTTCCGCAGTTTGGTCGATTTGCATATTAGAGTTTTATTATATAGGATAGTATCAACCTATTATTAATATTCCAGGACCTCTCCCCACTTTAGACAATAATCAGGTAACATTATGTAGATTCTTAATTTGCAGCTAGAATGTGTTTTCAACTGTGGTTATGCTACTCATATTTCTGTATCACCTTCTTTCACTTCAGTCCATAGTTCTTTCTTACTCTAAACCTTTGAAGCATAAATTATTTATAAAATTTGTGTCACACACTGCTTTTTATTTAAATTTCCTAAATAAGTTTTCATATTTCAAATTATTAGAAGTTAATTGATGTAGAAGGATGTACACTTAAAAATAAAAGCTCTCCTTGAGCCTAGCAATTAATATTCATTAAATAAAGTAATACAAACACAACAGTTATTTAGCCAACATAAAGCTGCTTTAGAACTTGTGTTGTTGTGATGCACTTTAGTGCAGTAAAAAAGAATAGGTACATATATTAACTTATTAAAGATATTTTTAACCAGAAAAATTATAGGTTAAAAAAGTACCATTTCTTTGGCACTTCTGCCTCTTACAAAGCAAATGGAAAAGGTCAGTGGTAAAAATACTTTCAGAAAAATGATTATTGAAAGAAGACAGCACAGAGTTGTAGCATTAGTAATTTTTGTTCAGTGTTCTATAAAGCACAAATATGGATTTTTTAATAAAAAAGTAAAAGTAGAAAAACACAAATGTCAAAAAAATTATTTATGTCAAGTTGGAGATTTGGTAGCTAGATGACTTTCCACACATTATTAAATTAAGTCACTAGTTCATTTTTGAAAATCCATTTTCTAGGCAGTTCAACAGATGTTTACTAGTCAGTTTTAAATGGAAATGCATATTAAAATAGTTCAAATTATTAAGATGCAATACAATTTGTCCAAAGATGGAAAAGATTCAATGAAGGTGCAATTCCAGTGTATTTCTTTGAAAACAGAATTTTAAAAGTGTATAAAGCACTCAAGGGAGTGGGGGGGAGGGCAGTTTTGCTCTTTGCCAGACATTTTTCTCAGTGCATTTTCATGCATACCTCATTTAATCCACTAGATAATACTATGGAATAGACAGTATTGTAATCCTCATTTCAGATCTAATGAGAATGAAGTTTCTAGAAAGGTATTTCAGTCAAGCACCTTGTAGTATGTGAGGATATAAGCTCTTCTATATGCTATTTCCTGCCAACACCTCTATATGCTTTTGTTTAATCTCACTCTTCACTACTAGCAACATATATATATATATATATATATATATATATATATATATATATATATATATATGTATATGCTGGTTCTTTGTCTATAAACTCTTTTTTATTCTTCAAAACTCACTGATCCCACCTACTGCCTAGTTTTTCTTCATAAGAGCTCACAGAGCACTTATTGCACCACACTGAATTTTTCTGTTGAATTCATCTGCCACGCTTTCATTGTTGTAGTTGATGATGTAACAAGACACAGAGGCAACTTTCTTCTACGTGTTTTATTTTCAAGGCAACAAAGCATGAGGACAGCATGCCTTCAATGCTATCCCAACTGCTGAGGCCAGGGAGAGCATTTGCACCTTTAGCTTTAGCTGGGGTTCCCTAAGAAACAGAATCTCTTATATGCTATACTTTATAGAAAGATGAAATTTCAGGGCAGAAAGCGTGTGTGAAAGGGAAGTGGGACAGGGAAGGAGAAAGAGAAAATATAAGGCTCTTGTTGTGAGCGGGTCACAGCTGCACAAGACAAAGCAGCTGATTGCTCAGAAACATGAGGTGTCTTCCAGAGCAGCCCTATGGAAACACTGCACCTTGGGACAGTCCAGTGGAAGGAAGGATTGGCAGTTTGTCTGCATCCTCCTTCCTGTCTCTTGTCTTTCCCTGGTTAAAATTTTGACTCATTAGATGTTACCTCTCTGTACTCCTGGATGGTTCCCTGGCCCCCTAAGGCAGCATTTCATCTGACCCACATAGTGAGAGCAGCCATCATTTAACATTTTGATTTTTTTGTTCATTATATATATCTTTTTCATTAATTTGAGTTTTTAATTATTGCATTAAAATGTACTTTTTCTTGATTACTTAGTTTATTACAACCACTGAAATTTTGTACCCTAAGTAAAATCCTTGCTTGCTTTGCTCTAGCTCCAAACCTTCATACAAGCCCATATTCCCACACATCTGAGTTGCTCAGCATAGCACTATATTGAAATGGACAATTTTCATATAGCCAGATGCAGGACCTCAAAGATTATCAGGCTCCAAGTAATGCCAGGATCATGTTAAGGCACTTTAATTAATTAATCAATTAACAAATGGATTAAAAATATGTATTAAGGTTCAGTGGGGCTGTAAAGGTGTTAGCAAGCAACTGTGAAAAATCACATACTGAACTATTATATCTAAAAATTTAATTTCTATTGTGATACCCATCAATTATTATTATTAAAATTTGTATTGGTACATAACTTGTCTCTTTATCTTATATAATTAAAATGTATGAAATGCCCAGCACTCTTAAAGGGAAACCAATACCTATGCTCAAGTGTTTGCTTTTATATCAAAACTAGAGGCCCGGTGTACAAATTCATGAACAGGTGGGGTCCCTTGGCCTGGCCAGCGATTGGGGCCTATCAGGAGGCCAGCCAGGGTGGGGAGGGGCCGCAGGAGGTTGGCCAGCCGCCCCCCCCCCATTGGGGCTGATCGGGGGGCAGGATGGCTGGGGGGCAGCAGGAGGGGCCACGGGAGGTTGGCCAGTGGAGGGGAGAGGCCATAGAAGGTTGGCAGTGGAAGTGCACTGACCACCAGGGGCAGCTCCTGCATGGAGCATCTCCCCGCTGGTGGTCAGTGTGTGTCATAGTGACTGGTCGACCAGTTGTTCCGGTCATTCTGGTCATTTGGTTTTAACAGTCGCATAGACTTTTTTACATATAGCTAGATTACCATTTTATAGAGAAATATTCAGAGCAAAGTCTATAAGCATGCCCTACTTCTAAAGTACATACTCAAACATCTTCCACTTTAAAAAATTGGTTGACAGGAACCTCCTATCCAAGTACATATACTATTATAGGGTCTTATGTACTACTATTTTAAATACTTGATGTATGACTTCTATTAAAATTTATATTTCTTTTAGTTTGCTATTGTTTTATTCTTCACTTTTTGACTGAACATGTTATATGATAAAGAACAGGAAAATATTCTCTATTTTATTTCAAGGAGAGATAATACAAAATAGTTGAGAGAAGGGTAGTGGCAATGAATTTATCTGTAACTGAACTTTGCAGGTTGCAATACCATTTCAAAGTGCATCAAAGTACTAAGTATGCACTAATCTACACTAATAAAAGAGAAACATGCAAATTGACCGTACCTCTGCTACACCCACAAGCCACGCCCACCAGCCAATCAGGAGTGAGTATGCAAATTAACCCAACCAAGATGGCTGCGGCCACAGAGCAAGCAGGAGGCTTGGTTTTCCCTGGCAATGGAGGAAGCCAAGCTTCCCACCCACTCTGGCTGGCCCTGGCCTTCACTCAAGGCTACAAAGTTTCAATTATAGAAGATAAATAAATCCCAACAAAATGGCGGTGGCCACAGAGCTGGAGAGAGCAGGAGGCTTGGGTTTCCCCCAGCGATGGATGAAGCCAAGCTTCCTGGCTGGCTCTGGCCTCTGCTCAAGGCTACAAAGTTTCAATTATAGAAGATAAATAAATCCCAGATACCAGGGCCTCTGCTTGGGTCACCGGAGGGCATGACCAGCCTGAAAACCACCACAGGCCCCTTTCCCAGGCTGCCCCATGCCCCAAAGGAACCCCCACCCTGATCTGGGACACCCTTCGGGGCAAACCAGCAGGCCCCCACCCATGCACCAGACCTCTATCCTATCTAAAAAAAAAGTAATATGCAGATTGACCATCACTCCAACACACAAGATGCCTGCCCCCATGTGGTCAAAGATCCTGCCCCCATGTGGACACAAGATGGCCGCCACAAGATGGCCAGCAGGGGAGGGCAGTTGGGAGGGACCAGGCCTACAATGGAGGGCAGTTGGGGGTGATCAAGCCTGCAGGGGAGGACAGTTAGGGGTGACCAGGCCGGCAGAGGAGGGAAATTGGGGGTGACCAGAACTGCAGGGGAGGGCAGTTAGGAGCAATCAGGCTGGCAGGCAGAAGCAGTTAGGGGCAATCAGGAAGGCAGGCAGGCGAGCAGTTGGGAGCCAGCAGTCCTGGATTGTGAGAGGGATGTCCGACTGCCCGTTTAGGCCCGATCCCACTGGGCTGAGGGACACCCTCCCCCTGTGCATGAATTTTGTGCACCAGGCCTCTAGTATACTAATATAACTCACTGGTATACTAAGTATACTGCTATAATTCTCTCTGAGAAAAAAATTAATTTGAAGCAGAAGTTGACTCATTACTGCAACACATAATTACTTAAAACTAAACTCCAATTGTTTTCGATTTGATATCTAGGATGTGCTAGACTGGATAATGAGCAGATGCAGACTTGAATGAGTGGCTAAGTACATATGGTAAGAAGAAACTAAGAAAGATAAGCTAGATATCATTGGGAATTTTAAATGAGTTTGGGGAAAAAAAGAAAAACCTGAAAAAAAAATCACTGAATTTTTATAACAAAAAAGGTATCAAGAGGGTATTGTGATGAGATACCTGCAATAACAAGCTGCCTCCCCTTGTGCTAATTGAAGCCTCTGGTTCATGTGTTTTTACAAAAGCAGGACGTAAACCTGCAAGATTGTGGTAGTTGATGATGTAAAAGGACACAAAAGGCAACTTTCTTCTACATGTTTCATTTTCAAGGCAAGAAAGTAAGAGTTGAGGCATTAGAAGGAAAGGCAGTGAAAGAATCCATCTCAAACTGGCCTACCATCTTGGTCTGATAGAGAAGAAATATATGAAGGCATTAAAATAAGAGATGGTGTATAAATCCCTAGAACATGACAAAACTGGAAAATAGGTTATGACCGTGGTAAAAAAAAAAGGTAGCAGGGATAGCATTTGGTGTTAGAGGCACTATGGCTTAGGAAATCTAGAATAAAAATGTGCAAGTGATCTTGCCAATAACCTGTATCTCCTGGGTATGCCGCCTGTTTTCTAATTTTCGTTTGATGAGTCACTTTGTGTCATAAACTCCTATTTATTCTAAACAAGACAATGCATGACGATTACCCATATATTTTCTCATTAAGATTCTTTGTACATTGTTGATAATCAACCTTGATTAATCAGAATAAATTAGTGAAGTTGTATCTGCTCACTTATATTCTTGTATTCATATTCACAGGAATCAGGGCATAAAATAAGCCTTTAAAGAAACTTTCAGTCAATTGCTCTTTTAAAAACAGGACTCTAGTAAAATCAGTGGATAGGTTAAGCTTTGTTAATTTCTCTACAGAAATATACCCAGTTTTCCTAGACTATTTTAGATATTTATTAAAGACAGTACCATTTAGTAAAGTTTCCATATTTCTTGAGGATTTATCATGTTTCAATACATTTATGTCTAGATATTATAAAAAAGGGCATATATGATAATCATAATGTATTAAGTAGCAAAGAATAGAAGTATATATTACCTCATTAGAGGGTACTTGTATTAATTGCAAACAATTCTAAGGGAAGTATTCAGCATATGTATCAATGTGTCTGAAAATTTCATGGTTGTCATAATTTTAGTGATTTAAATTGTTTAGGAAGTAACATTATGATTATTTCTATAATCTCTTTTATTAAAAAAATGTAGGTAGATCATTTTTTTCTTTAATTCTTTGAATTTATTTCAAAGTTCCCCATACCATCATTACAGGAAATCACTTCAAAATAGCATATGATACTGCTGATGAGTTACTTCTCTGGTGAACACACTATAGTACATCTCACCTACAGGATTAGTGATAGCTTGTAAATGAAATGCCATCCACGCTTCTCAGCATCTGTGTAGTAATGCTAAGGAGTCTGAAAAAAACTTTTAGAGAGAGAAAACATTTCATAATTATTTCTGTTTATGTCCCAGGTATCTTACCATGGCTTCAAAGGACCCCATTTTTTAAAAAAAAGATGAATTTTGAAAGCTATTAACAGTAAATCAGTAAGTGATTTATAGAAAAGTAAATTAATAGTCATCTCAGAAAAGTAATCTTAGAGGCAGCTTTGTGGTCATTCAGGAGTAATAATGTGACAAACACTGTCTTGGACCCTTGGAATATTGTTGTAATTTCTAAACTCAAAAACTGGAAAAATCAAGCATAATAGAAAAACTAGTGAATGAAATACGAGCTCATGGCATTTGCTTGGTTAGGACTTGGAAGTGAAAACCTAGTTCAGTGGTTGGCAAACCGCAGCTCACGAGCCACATGTGGTTTGCCACTCTATTGACTAATGAGTTTGCCGACCACTGACCTAGTTCATGCAACTCAATGAAGCAATAGATAATGGAGCCTGGCATTGTTGCCAGAGGATTGATTGGAAGGGTGGAATTCCTCCATTGTTAGTGGGAGTGGGGTTCTTAGGGTACCACTAGAGTAAGAATTCCCAGAGGCCCCTATGGGAGAATGAGTGGTTCTTATTTTTGTGAAGTTACAATTCTCAGTTTGCAAAGTCAGTCCTGAAAAATATGCAGCTGGGGGTTCAGCAGCGCTAAAACAGGGCCAATGTCCAGAGCTTCTATTCCATGGTAGAGCTGGGTCCGATGTAGCATCAGACTAAAGTCCTTTAATCCATCGTGTGGAGTCCACATGGCTGTGGGCCACGTGGGAGAATACAGACCATGTGAGTCCCTCAAGCCAGGAGTCAGGTGTGAGCAGCAAGAGAGCAAGGAGTTAAGTATCTCTGATTTTGTGCCTTTGCAGTGGCCATGCTTGTTCTGGTCACTGATTCGCTCTCAGGTGTGACTGACAGATAAGCATCTTCCCATGTCACCTAGACCTTGCTGGGCATGCATCTAAACTGCCTTTGTCCAGTCCTTTTCCCCATTGATCTGCAGGGAATAGACTTGGAGAGTGTTAAATTGTAGCTTTCTGGCAAAGCTGTATAAATGGCATACCTATGTTATCTAGTCTTCCCTTTACTAATAACCATGTTATTAACGGTATCAGCATGACTTATGGAGCTATAGGACCCACTGCCTTTAAAAGCAGAATATTGACCTAATTATTACAGGGAGAAAATGCTTGTCACTTCACCAGTTTCATGTAGTAAATCACCTCCAGTTAATATCTTCTCCAGCCTATTAAAAATTGAATTTCAGGAACTTGTAGATAGTTTATATGCATTAATGCAGGAAGTAGTGTTAGAGTCTTTGGAAGAACAGAAACATGTGTTATCCATGCACAAGGAATGTAGTCTGAGTGGTGTGCCCGAATTTTAATTCTTAGCTTTCATGAAAGATTTGCAAAAGAGCTTCTCTATATAAGTCACTTCTCTCAGAAACAATGATCATACCTGTTCCCACCTTAACTTCCTTAAATTGAACTTCAGTTTTCAACCGTCTACTGACACTTAAAACTGTGTTGTGGTTTCCTTCTTGCCAATTCTAAGGATATTTCCTTTTTTCTTTCTTTCTTTCTTTTTTTTTTTTTTTAACCCGTTTGATGTTTCTTTAGAACACTCTTAGGGAAATGTTGTCTCCTTTACTTTCAGTATCACTGATGTTTGCCTCCTTTATTTCTACAGCTTTGTTTGAATAAATCCCTATGGTCCTTTTGTGGCTCTTTGTCATTCCCCATTCTTTAGCTAAGGGTATTAACAAGACCTAACTTTTGGATTCTGTTTTCTTCTTTTTTCCCCCGTGCATTTATGAGACAGCTGCTGCCTGACTCCCTAGTGATCTTTCTTTAAATCAATGCCCTTAAGTTGACTGTGCTTGACACATGTTTAAGTATCTCCAATCCATACCATTAGCCCTAAATTCATGTCTTATCATCCAGTTCCAGTTGAATGTTTTAGCATTACATCAGTAGAAACATACTTAAAACTTACATCCTTATCCACATTGTATTCTTCATTTCTATCATTGTCACCTACCTCCAATCAGATTCGCAGCCCTTAAGAATTCTGTTCTCCTCAAATATACATTATTTTGTAAAACAAGAAAGCAAATAAATAAGTAAGTAAGTAAGTAAGTAAGTAAGTAAATAGGAAAAAAGGCCATTGAGCTAATCTTTGGAAGTATCTTCTATCACCTTTGTCTGATACTTAACACTTCACCACAGTAACAACTGCTACTGCTATGTAACTGGTTCTCCTTTTTTTCACCAACCACCATATTTTCACAGGACATCTTTGCATGGTTACTTTGTATAACACGTGAATGTAAAAACTGATTATCTGAGAATGCTGAATAAATCATGTTATTCCAATTGTTATATATTCCAATAATTTCTCTTTGAATCCACTCTTCTCAAGGCGGTCATTCAAGATGGTCTACAATCTGCTCTCAGACTGTAATTTGCTTCTGTATTTTGACCCCATCTTTGCTTGTGTCAAGTTCTACAAGCCTCTATGGTCTCTGTTTCTCTTAAATCCTATAGTTTGTGCCACACATTTAATATTTTTCTCTCTACCTCTATCTCCATATTTTCATATATCCATTTGTTCTATAATATTAATTTTATGTTAATTGTACACTAAATAAGTACACTATCTCATTTATTCCTCAAAATATCCCTATTGTTATTATTCCAATTCTAAAGAATAGAAAATTAAGGCTTAGAATGTTTAACTTAGATGTAAGTTTCAATAATCTTTGACTTTAGAGTGTGATTTTTCACTATACTATACTGAAGTATTTTGCCTTTTATCATCACACCAGTACTCAATAAAATCCTTAATCAAGTGGGTGACCCAAAAACCTGAATACAATGAATAAGTGGATGAAAGTTTTAAGGTTTAAAGTCTAAGGCTCCCAAATTGATGAAGCACAGCTTAAAGCCCAGATTCATGATTTATACTAATGTGAATGTCCCTAATAGCATTATAATTGTAAACACTATAATTGCTAGTACTTACTGAAACTTTAGTATCAGCTGTACTGTATAATATTTTCTTATTTATTCATCAGACAAACCTAATTAGGTAGTTTTTCCAGCTTACACACTGGAAGAAACAGAGGTTAAGAGAAGTTGAATCAGCTGTCAATAGGCACATAGCAAGTGCCAGAACGAAGAACTATATGCAGCCACATTCACTTCTTATTCTTGTCTACGTCATTATGCACCCTGCCAATCAATGCTCAGTAATGGAATACTCTCCTTATTTCTCCTGGGGGTTTGAAAGAACTGAGAATGAAAACAAGCTTGAGGAAACCCTTTCTGTGTAAACTGAAGCTACTGACTCCAGAACTATGACGGTGCCATTCTGCGTCTGGTGGTGGACTCCAGGTAGTGCTCCAAGGTCTCAAGGTCTCATTCCCCAAGTCTTGTTTGAGTAGCCATTTAGACCTTCTGAGGTTTTCTTATGGGAAGAATCTGGAGACATTACTGTTCTGTACTGCTATGAGGCCATGATGAGTTGCAAATCACAGGAAAATATATGTACATTCAGATTGAGAATAGTTTGGGAAAATAGGATAAATGAACGAATGAGTATCTATTTTGTATTTATATATCTATATCATATCTGTTACAGTTAAGTTGAAAACATAATCTGCATTTGTGAAATGTTTACTTTGTTGTAATTACCATGTATTATTCTGTTGAAAGAACATGGCCTTCCATTGGTTTTTCTTTGAAAATGTGTGCTTTATATTAGGATGTTTAGAAGACATATAAAATATTATAAGTCACTTGGCATATACAGAACTTCATACAAGTACTTAGGAATATCACAAAGCCTCTGATTTTTCTCTTTTTCTCCAGCTACCATACTACTGGTCCAGGGACATTGTAGATAATGAATGAGAGCAAGTTGTGGATCAAATATAGGAGTTTTATCAACATGAAAATAATCACTTCAGAAAATAATGACTGAGTGGATAATAAATGATGTTATCCTTTGCAAAATAATTTACTAAAATTTTTGGCAAACTGAATGTCAGTAGGTTTTATTTTCAAGACATGTTCCCCTATCTTAAGCATGAGATGTATATATACTTTTTTTAATTGCTGAAATTTAATAATTGAAAAATATATAAAATACATAGACACAGGCAGCAGTATGGCGATAGTCAGAGGGAAAAGAGGGTGAGGGGTAGGTGAGGGTGGGCAAAGGGGGGCTAAAAGGGGACAGAAAGAGACTTTACTTTGGGTTATGGTTGCACCATGAAGTATGTAGATGATGTTTTGTTGAGTTGTACATTTGAAACCTGTGTGGTTTTGTTAACCAATGTCACCCCTATAAACTAAAAAATAAAATAAAAAATATCACAAGCATTATATTACGTTTACATTTCTATTTATAGTTCATTGAGTACTAAGAGTAAATAGTACTATGCTCAGTTAGATGTTAAAATTCAAAAGTATAAAACATGCAAAATACTAGCACATCCAATATTTATGAGCAAAAGTGTTTTGGCTGGTCTACATAACATTAGCATTTTTCAATGATCGCAGAATCTCAAGCAAAAAAAAACAAACAAACAAACAAACAAAAACTGTTTAATGCAAATAAAGAATTTTAATCAAATATAATAAACTATATTGGCAGTCAGGGTTGGGGAGTTGTGATGGATACTGGAGGGCAAGATAGATTGAGAAATATAGATGCAACTGAAATAATTTTATTTGAAATGAAATGGCTTAGTATGGCTTAGTATCGGCTTATTTCAACACTAACTCTGCACTTAATGTTCTATTATTGCACACGACTCCATTGTAAAGAGTGTGCCAGAACTTGTTATCAGATAACTGATGCCAGTAAAACCTGTACTAAAGATGCATACAATGAAAGATCTATAGAACAGATTTGTAAATGTATGAAATATGTTGGTAAATGTTATGTTCAATTTCAACAAAAACATTGTTCAAGGGTCTTATGTGGCATTAAAAATGATATGATTTATTAAGACTTACTATATGTCAGGAACATATAAAATGCTTCAATTTTCATTTCTGCAAGTCCAAATCACTATGGTGAAATAAAATATAAGGGATGCGTCTACCCACTAAGGACATCAGGGTAAAAAGATATTGGTTGAGTCCAGCACAATTAACTACTTTTCCTTAGGAGTAGCTGAAGTTGTTCTTTATCCCAGGATTGTATAATGGCAACAAAAGGATTAGTCAATAAATACATTGTAATCAGTTATATAAAACTGGAGTGTTAATATAAATAGAAATATATGAAGCAGATTATAAATACAGATTTGTACAAAATAAAATGTATCTAGAGATGTCTGGTTATTAGTTCAAATATTTATTGGTGAAATAATTTCCTAATATGCTCCAAGCCTTTTTTAAATATTCCTTTTTATCAATAAACTGAAGCTCAAGAGGTGTAAGAACTTTGCCAAAGTTCACACCATTGGTTTGCTTGAGTCAGATCTTGAACCCAGGCATGTTTTTGGTCTAAGACAAACATTGTGTTCAGTTTATTATGTCGCACTGCCTTTCTAAACAAAATCATTTCTTGATTACTTAGTGAGTCTAGTCGTGTTTCTGTCCAGCTCTGTTATCTCTTATTGTATTTTTTAGTCCCCTAACTTTCTCAATCTATGTTCTTCCTGCTGGATCCCATGTTATCTATTTCAGTTTGATCCAAGTTGGTATGTTCACTGTAATGACCTTGTTTTCTCTACTTAAAAATACTTAGAATTCAGTCCCTAAAACATTAGACTTTTAGCCTTGGTAACAGAGGCCATAGTGCTATTGCTATTGCTCTCTTTCTTGTGTTTTTATTTAAATTACAACAAACAAAGAATGGCAATTCAGAATCTATATCCTTGAAAGTTTTCTTCTAGACTGAGCCGTGGCTGTGTTGGAAGGTTTTGATAGGTAGCAAGAAGACTGCTGATTGGGTTCCCTTTCCCCTTTGTCTTTTTTTCTCTCTCCTCTCCTCATCTTACAGTTCCTCTCATTTTATTATATAGGGAACTACGGCTCTAGCTTCCTAGGAACCCTCGTGTTTCTCATCTTGAAAGACCCACCATGGCTCATCAAGGAATTACTCAGCAAAAGTATCTACCATCATCTTTTCACTTAAGTAAAATCATCCCAACTGTCTACTATGTTATGAGAAGGATATGTCAACTGAGTCACCCTCTTCTCCTTTTCTTCAAACTGAAGCAACTTCAGGGCCTTGCTCCTATAAGAATAAAAGTTCCCAAAGGCTTCAGTAGGTGTTTGGGTAGTTTCTATGAAAAAGGAGTGGTTAGAAATGAGAGAGCTAGAAGTTCAGCAACTTAAAATATTTTTGAGAAATACAAAAGGATTATTCAATAAATACATTGACTATAATGTACAGTGGCTCAGCCTCTTTTTTTGCCCCTAGTCCGACTACAAGGTTAAGAAAAGAGTTTATGACTCAGTGATACACACAGATATATAAAAGGAGGAAGGTAGTTTACAGGATTAGGGACAGTGAAGGAGTAAAGGAACACTATTGATTATACTGACTTGATTTGTGCATTCTATTTTATATCTTCCAAAGTTCATATTCATTTTGAGGGTTTTGTTAACTACAGGAGGAATTTTAATGGAGTAGTGTTATAGTTCTTGGCTTGCTCATGAGGAATTGCTAGCAGGGATTGCGGTTCTGGATAAAGTCACCCTGCTTGAGCACATGGTTGCATAGAGAAGGCAGAAACCCAGTGAAACTGAAACACTGAAGTGAGGAAGGTGATATTGGCAAGCATAGCTGGGAGTCAGATGATGAGTTACTAGTTTGCACAGAAAATTGTATCTCTCTAATACACATGGTCTGTGGGATAAATCTAAAAGATTCAATCCAACTAAAAGCCTAATAATGCCTTATTCCTTTTTTTTCTTTACAGGTTTACTTTATTTTTATTTTTAAAAATTTATCTTTATTGTTGAAAGTATTACAGGTGCCCCCCTTCTTTTTCCCATTGACCCGCTCCACCCCAGACCCACCTGTCCCAGGCCTTCACCACACTCTTATCTGTTTCCGTATATGCATGTAAGGTCCCAGTTAATCTCTTCCCACTTCTCCCACCCCTGTCTCCCCTCTGAGATTCTTTAGTCTGTAATTATCCTTTTTTTGGGAGGGCCACGGGGTTCTTCACTTCTAGAAATGGATATTTTAGTCAACGTTGAAAATGACCACAGTCTCCATATCTTAAACTTATTCTCCATATTGTTGTCACTGTGTTTGACCAAAGGACCGAAGAAGGTTAGGATAGAGAAATGGTGGCTTTAGTTTTGCAAGTAACATTCTCAGTTTGAAGAATTATGACAAATCCTCTCAGTAGTTCTTTAGGAATAACTGTTGATAAATTAATTTTGCCTGCTATGTGCTTAAACTGCACCTCCCCATCCCATTTCTTGATTCAGACTTTCAGGAAATTGAAAAAAGATAAAATATAATGAAAATAATTGCAAAGTTAGAGAGACAACACCTCAAATGGAATTCAAATGAAGTCACACATACCTTGTATATACATAAGGTTAAAATCCTTTAATAAGTAAGTTATTCTTTTAAAAGTTTAATTAAATCAATGGGACTCCTTAGCCACCAGTTCCAATCTACTAGTAGTTCAAATAAAAGATATCTGAAATTTATAAATTTTAACTTAACCTGTCTAATAATATTTTATTCAGGAATGGACTTTCATTTCAAAATTTCCTAGAAACAACAACAATAACTTGATAGCTAGGGTGGCGGTTATGATCTCAATTGAACACTTCTTCCAGATATTGATCAAATTTTGTTTAAGCAATCTTGTCATAACTACAGGTTTTTTTTCAGCTACACTGGGCCCTGGAGACACTAGGAAATGAAGCTTGACTCCAGCATCTCCTACTTAAAGTTCAGAAGTCCATTTTCAATGCTGGTAGCTTTGCCTTCTCCTTTGCTGACTTTTCACAGGGTTCTGCTTCTCTGCTGAGCTCCCTCTGATGGAAACCCAGGGGCTCTTTGATTGTTTTACTCTGGCCACTGTCTACCATGCCATCTCAAGTTCCATAGCCTGCCGTGTCAAGGCCAGACTTAGCCACACTCGGGCTCAGGGTCCAGAGCTCTTGCTTGTCTGTAAGGGGGTTTTACATAGATTCGGTGTCTATCCCTCTGAGAGGAAAAATAAAGGAGACTAAAAGCAAATACATGTCTAAGACTTACCTAGGTAAAGTTTAGGATGTTCCTCATGCTTAGAATATGACAGGCTTCTAAAATTTAAAACAGATTTTCTGACTGCATTTTGAATGTTCAGAACGTTCAGAATCTAAAGCATAGTGTTTCTTTTAATAAACAAAACATAATATCACTTCTGTAGGCAATGTCAAGAAGTCTAATGAAGAATTGACTATGAGCCAACACTTGCCATCAGCTCTGTTGAGCTAGAATAATGGAGCATAAGAACATATTAACTATTTATTTCTTTAAGATTTCTAAACTGAGTCTTGATCTATCAAGTTAGATCAGCCAAAATACCATACCTGAGCGATAATAGCTGAGTACCTTATAGAAATACTTTCATGGATATATGATTTAATGTTATACTCCAAGCTTTTATAGAGGGTTGACATAAGAAATGACCATTTGTAACATTTCTTTACTGCTTGAGAAATGGTAGTTGAAGACATTTTCTATTATGTAACCTAGAATCACTCATACAGGACTCCACATGATGAAGACCTCCTTAAATTTTGTGTTGGGAAAAAAATGTCTTATCAGATAAATTTTTCTGCTGCTTTTGATTAGCAAGTTAAAGGCATATAAGACAAGGGTTTTATTTATAATAATGGTATGTAAACAAGCAAAACAAAGCTTTATAAAATTATTTAAAATAAAGCACCTTCTATTTTAACAAGAAGTCTCCCAGAATAAATTCTCAAAGTTATAAACATTGATTTTGAATGCAGCCCTTTTTCCTACTCCATCCCTCAGGAAAATGGGACTTTGACAAAAACAAAATGGCAGTGAGGCACCTCAGAATGATATTCATTATTC
Organism: Plecotus auritus; assembly: GCF_963455305.1. Classification (NCBI taxonomy): domain Eukaryota; kingdom Metazoa; phylum Chordata; class Mammalia; order Chiroptera; family Vespertilionidae; genus Plecotus; species Plecotus auritus. The sequence goes on along the minus strand of NC_137771.1, from coordinate 152,384,681 downwards.
TCCCTAAAAATAAACTGGATAGGAAGCAGAAGAGCTTTTCTGTTGAATGGTTGGCTCTGGTTTAATGAAATTCCAAATCACCCCACTTATTATCTTAGTCCTTGAGTTATTTTCTTAACCTCTCATTTTCAACTTCCCATCTGTAAAGTGGAAATAATATACTATCTGGCTCCTGAGATTTTGGTGAAGATTAAATGAGGTAATTCTTATGGTATTTAACACAGTCACAGTGCCTGTCATATACGGTATAAGACATAGTGGCAGCTATGGGTATTGTACAAGTGGATGTGGTAGAAGATGATGATGATAGTGATTATGACGATGAAGATGATAGCAGTGAAGGCAGAGCCAGTAGAGGACAACTCTCCCTTCACCAAAGGACTCCTATGGTGCTTCACTGAGAGCTCTCTGCTGAGGACACACCTGCCTCAGAGGCTGAAGAGGCCCAGGGAGGAAGAATGGTTTCCTCGGGAATGATTCTGAACTATCTTTTCTTCCTTCTGTTGGAGAAAGATTTTGACTGAATGAGCTTTTTTACTTTGAGCCTCCTGCCAGCTCTGCAAAGACAAGCATGTTTGGGTTGTCTTGGGGAAAGTAAAGAACAAGCTCTACCTTGTTTTGGGGGAAAAAAGTAAAAGGAACTCTTTGAAGTAATGCTTAGTCTAGCTCACAGCAGAAGATGGTGGATGACTGCATAGGGATTTGTGCAGAATTCCCAGCCAGGATAAAAGTGTATGACTAGAGAACTGGTTTTCAAAATTTTTGGTCTTAGGAACCTTATACTTAAAAATTATAAAAGATAACAAAGAGTTTTGTTTGTGTGGGTTATAGTCATTGATGTTTACTAATTAGAAATTAATATAGAAATATTGAAATATTTATTGTCATTTAATAATAGCAATAATTAATGTATTACATATTAATATAAAACCATTCTTATAAAAATAACTGTATTTTTTCAAATCAAAAACAAATGAGTAGAGTGGCATTAATTTATATATTTTTTGAAATTATTTAATATTCCATTTAATAGAAGACAGCTGAATTAACTTATATGCTTCTGCACTAAGTTGGTTATAATGTGTTGTTTTGGTTCCAGTAAAACAAAGTAAATATAGCGTTACAGAGATATAAAGTTAGAAAAGTTTGGATATCTTTTTTACACTACCTCACACTACATGTGGTCATTTCTTAATGGTTAGTTGTTATGTGGAAACTAAACCTTATCCATGAACTTTTCAATTCCTTTACAGTAAAATTATTAGGCTATCTTTGCATATTCTACCATGTTTGATTTTGTAGCATCATTCATTCATCATTTGGAAAATGTTGGGTCCACTGAACTGTTCAGATTTCCAAATGTTGTAACAGTTTATTATACATTGTTAAATAGTAACATTTGTTAATCTCACTGAAAAGGTCTTTCTGTGTTGAGAAACTGTTAAGCTCATAGAGACAGATATAAATTGCTCAAAATTGTGGTGTTGGCTTAAAAGCTCAAATTTTATCCTTGCAAACAAATACTGTCAGTTGTTTCCTTGAAGTGTCAGGATCACTGTGTTCATTTTTGAGAAATTACACACCAAATGCCCAAATCTGAATAACCAGGTAAACCTAGGGTTCCATGAAAAAAGCAGATAATTCAGCTTGCAACTCCAACAATTGCACAATTTTTTCTTTTAGACATCCAGCATGTGGCAGTGTACAACAAAAGTGATTTATATTTAAAAAGTCATGCAGTCAAGTGTTGGGATGAAATAAAACTAATAATCTTTACCGCTTCATTAAGAACATTCTTGAGTGAAACTGATGTTTTTTACTGCAAGTGTGTAGCAGTACAGAATGTAATTAATGACTGCTAATTCTATTGGGTGCTACTGCTTTGTTTTGTGCTTGCCTTCAGCAGTTTCATCACTCTTACTTTTGCAGCATCTGAGCAAATATTAAGACAGCAAAACAGGCAAATGATATCTTTGTATTATCATGAACTGCTATATATTATTTCTTGAAACCTAAGTGTGATGATAAAATATTATGTGAATTTGGGACTCGGAGATTTGGGGTGGGGATGCACAAGAACATGGGTGAAAGATTGCCTATGACTCAATGGTCGGCAAACTCATTAGTCAACAGAGCGGCAAACCGCGGCTCGCGAGCCGCATGTGGCTTGCAAGCCGCCGTTTGCCGACCACTGGCCTATGTTACCTAAAGCCTCCAATTTTCTTTTTTCTTTCCTTTTTTTTTTTGTTTTGTTTTTGTATATCAGATAAAGCAACCCTTTTAGTTCCTTATTTTAGGCACCAAGACCAGGAGAACCATGAAGACTCTGATGTCACTTTTTAATCATATTGTAGTGTTAGTTTAATTAGTTTTGGTCAGCATAACTCACTGTAAGCATATAAAAAAGAGTGTGTATACTTATATACCAATTATATATCTTTATAGTTATCTATAATTATGCACACTGCTCTCGGGTAAATTGAGTTTCTTCACAATGTATATGTTGAAATTTGAACCTCCAGTATCTAGAATGTCACAGTACTTCAAAATAGGGTGTTTGAGAGATAATTACATTAAAGTGAGGTCATTAGATAAGGCCCTAATCCAAGTCCTTATAAGAAGAGGAAGACCATGTGCAGTATACAGAGAAGGCAGCCATCCCTGTGTCAAGGAGAAAGGCCTCAGAAGCAGCCAACCTTGCTGAAATCATACTTTTGGACTTCCAAAACTATGAAAAAGCACATTTTTGTTTATGCCACCCAGTCTGTTGTTCTTAGTATGGCAGCCCCAGAAAATTAATACATGGCTTACTAAAAGAATATCAAGCATCAGTACAGAAGGATAGAAGGAGATAAAGATTAAGTTATATCCAATCTTTTTTTTTTTTTAAAGGATGGGGTACTAACTGTGGCTATTTAGTATTCATACCCACAGCTTTCACTGTGGGTCCTTCTAGGGCTCTAAGATTCAACCTTAGTCTTCATGTTCCTTATTCCAACTTTCAGTTCTCAAGCCCACACTTTTCCAGTGAGTAGGCTGCATTGTCCAATATATTTTTCAAAAAACAAAACCTCACCAATACTAATAGAATGCCACTGACCAAGAAGAGTATACATTTGACAGTGTTCAGCTGCCAGTAAATGTTCTCAAGCTTTGCTATTCAAAGAGCATTTGTATACCAGCACCATCAATATCATCTGAGAATTCTTCAGCAATCCAGAGTCTTGGGCCCCACCCTAAAAGTACTGAGTTAGCTTCGACATTATAAATACTCCCTTGTGACTTATGCAGAGTGAAGTTTGAGACAGTGCACTAAAGGAATCTGTCTAGAAACATATCATTTTCTTTTATTGGACTCAAGTATGTTATAGAAGGCAAGGCTTATAATTTCCTGAAAGATTGTGCAATGTGTGGTAGTTTTCTAGGCCACATACAGTACACTTGTTTTTTTAAATCATTTTTACAGTATCTCAGTCACCAGGGTGACTGTATATTTTGCTTGATATGTGACTTCTCTCTCCTAAGAAAATCCAGGACATGAGGTGGTCCTGCAGGAAGCAATGACATTTCTCTTTCGGTGTCAATACTTCATGGGGAAAATATAGTTATTACCACAGTTGCCCAACAAAATTGAAACCCTCTTAGTGTGCATTTTCAACACATGAAAAGTTTTTCATGTGTTAATTTTTTTAAAGTGTTTTAAGTATTCAGGGGGAATATTCTCCAATCCACTATATATACAAAATGTTCTGAGTATATATTTACTGTTAGATAATTACTAAGTTGTATACTTATCAGAACTGCTTCACAAATTATTTGTTGAGTCTAAGTGGGAATCCAGCTGTTTATTACAAAGTGGTAAACAGCTGGATGTCTTAGAGAATTCTCCCATACCTTTGTAGATCAGAATTGAATGTGTTTACCTAAGAAGTATACTGTGGGACTGTGAGAGTCTGCTGAAAACCTCTCTTGTTAGCATTACTGTTCAATCTGGACATGTATTTACTTAGTGAAAGCTCTTGTCTGATGTTAAAACCAACAACAACCTGTCAAATTGAAACAACAAAAAAGTGTTTTTCTTTTTTATCTTCCTAAAGTGTTGTGATTGAACATCCGTTCTGAAGAAGTTGCCAGCAGTATCATTTTATTTGTAGATCTTAAAACAATGTGTCCTGGCATAAATGATGTAACTGATATTTAGGCCTGCCATATGTTGCTTAATATTTTAGTGACAACACTAGTTTGAGCAGGAATGTCCACATGGGGAAGTTATATCATTTATTTGCACTTTTAAGTTGTTTGTACAACTGTGTGGATGGATTTAAATTTAGACATTGTAATAGAGGTATTCACTGCTGATCTCATATAGCATGACCTCCATAAATCAAAATAACAGTCCTCCCGCCCCATAGGCTGACATTTCACCATCCAGCTGGTCTAGCTTGTTCTTGGAAACCTGTGTCATCTTTTGTGTCTACCAGATGTTCCCAGCAGAGATTTGCCAAAACTTGCCCAAATAAAAATGGAAGAATAAAAAATGATGCAATCAGTAAGCATTTGAAGAATTATAGCATGGTATCAGTTAATCCTCCCTGGCATTTTTTCATGTTTAACAATAGTTCATTCTGGGTGAATGGGCTGATCTTGGAATATATAGTGTCATTATATAGTTTCACACAATTATAGTATACAGTTATAGCAGCTATATGACTATATACATTTGATGAATTGTGAAATATATATCATTGTTTAACTATCACCACAGTCATTATGGGCTGAATCTTGTGTACTTCCCCACCCCCAATTTATATGTTAAAGCCCTAAGCCCCAGTACCTCATAATGTGACTACAGGTGAAGAAAGGCCTTTGAAGAGATGATTAAGGTTAAATGAGCTCATATGGGTGGACTCTAATTCAGTGTGACTACTGTCTTTATGAGAAGACAAAATTTGGGCACACAAAAGACATAAAAGATGTCCCTGCATAGAGAAAAGAGCATGTGACCAGGCAGCAGGGGAGGAGTGGTCACCTGCAAGCTAAAGAGAGGCCTCAGAGGACAGCAGTTCTGCCAGCATCTCGATTTGGGATTTTATCCTCCAGATCTGTGTAAGCTACCCAATCTATGATATTTTGTTAAGGCAACTCTAGCAAACTACAGTCATGATACAGATCATTTCCTTTACTCCCTCAACAGTCTCTCTGCCCCTTTGCATTCACTCCGTTCTCAGTCCCTATAACCACTGATCTGATAACTCTTTACAGCTTTGCCTCTCGAGACCAGAATGCCATGTAAATGCAATCACACAGTATGTAGCCCTGAGAATTTGGCTCATTTCACTTAGATTAAAGCTTGGTATATTCACACCTGTTACTGTGTGTATCAGTAGTTTGCGAATTTTTGTTGTTGGGTAGTATTCCATTGTTCAGATGCACCACAAGTTGCTTATCCATTCAGAATTTGGGCTGTTTCTTCTTTTGGCTCTTAGAAATAGAGCTACAAACTTTCTCATACAGGTCTTAGTGGACATCTGTTTTTATTTCTCTTGGTAAATCTAGGAGTGGGATTACTGGGTCCTGTGTATGTGTAGTTATAGTTTCATAAGAAACTGTTAAACTCTTCCAAAATGACTGTACCACTTTACACTCTGTCAACAGTATATGCAAGATCCAACTGATCTAGTAAGGTATCCCTTTTTTTGGTTGTCCAATTTGCTGGTGTAAATTGTTCATAGTAGTCTCTTATGATCCTTTGTATTTATTTGATATCCATTGTAATATCTTTTCTTTCATTTCTGATTTTATTTTTCAGTCCTCTTTTTTTTTTCTTGTTGACTCAACCAAGAGCTTATCTATTTTGTTTATCTTTTCAGAAAACAGTCCTTTGTTTCTTTGATATTCACTGTTGTCTTTTTAGTCTCTTTTTAATTTATTTTTAATCTGTTATTTGTTCTTTACTGTTTTCTACTAATTTTGTACTTTGATAGGTTTTTTTTTTTCTGTTTCCTTGAGGAGTAAAGTTAGGTTATTTATTTGAAATCTTTCTTAATGTAGACATTTTTTGCTATAAACTTCCCTATGAGTGCTTTTTTGCTGCATCTCATAATTTCTGGTGTGTTGTATTTCAATTTTTACTTGTCTCAAGATAATTTTTATTTATTTATTTATTTATTTATTTATTTATTATTACCAATTTGTTGTTCAATAGCATGTTGTTTACTCTCCACTTTTTGTGAATTTTTATTTTCTTCTTACAATTGATTTCTAGTCTTATATCACTGTCAAAAGATGCTTGATATGATGTCAATATTCTTAAATTTATTAAGACTTGTTTTATGGCCTAACTTATGATCTATTCTGGAGAACTTTCTACGTGCACTTGAGAAGAATATGTATTTTGCTTCTTTTGGATAGCATGACCTATTAATGTCTAAGTCCATCTGGTCTTATCTCTAGTTTAAATCTAATGTTTCCTTATTTATTTTCTGTCTGGATGATCTATAAACTATGTAAAATGGGTATGAAGTCCCCTGCTATTACTGCATCACTGTCTTTTTCTCCTTTCAGTACTGTTAATATTTTTTTTATATACTTATGTGCTCCTATATGGGTATGTAAATATTTATTAATGTTATATCCTCTTTTTTATTTTTATTTGTTATTTTTTTAAAATATATTTTATTGATATTTTACAGAGAGGAAGGGAGAGGGATAGAGAGCTAGAAACATCGATGAGAGAGAAACATTGACCAGCTGCCTCCTGCACACCTCCCACGGGGGATGTGCCCGCAACCAAGGTACATGCCCTTGACCGGAATCGAACCCGGGACCCTTCAGTCCGCAGGCCGACGCTCTATCCACTGAGCCAAACCGGTTCCGGCTATCCTCTTTTTTAAAAAAAATACCTTTATTGTTATTTTACAGATGTCCCCCCTATTGCCCCCATTGGCTCCCTCCTCTACATTCTTGCTCCCCCAAGCCTTCACCATACTATTGTCTGTGTCCATGGGTTATGCATATATGCATACTAGTTACCTGGTTAATCTCTTCCTGCTCTACCCTCTTGCCTCTAAGAATCCTCAGTCTATTGCATGCTTCCATGTCTCTGGCTCTATTTTGTCTGTCAGTTCATTAGATTCCAGATATAAGTTGGATATCTGTTTTTCTCTGACTGGCTTATTTCACTTAGCACAATACTTTCCAGGTCCCTCCGTATTGCCTCACAGGGTAAGAGATCCTTCTTTTTTACTGCTGCATAGTATTCCATTGTATAAATTTACAACAGCTTTTTTTTTTTATCCACTCTTCTACTGATGGGCACTCGGGCTGTTTCCAGATCTAAGCTATTGTAAATAACACTGCTATGAACATAAGAGTGCATATATTCTTTCTGATTGGTATTTCAGGCTTCTTAGGATATATTCCTAGAAGTGGAATCACTGGGTCATATGGCAGTTCTATTTTAAAATTTTTGAGGAAACTCCATGCTGTTTTCCATAGTGGCTGACCAGTCTTACATAGTAGAATTTTCACTGATATAACACCTAGGGTAAGAGAAACAAATGAAAAATAAACAAATGGTACTACATAAAACTAGAAAACTTCTGCACAAGCAAAAGAAAACATCATCAAAATGAAACGTGAACCTGCTATATGGGAGAACATATTTGCCAATGATACATCTGACAAGGGGTTAATTTCCAAAATATATAAGGTACTCATACAACTCAAAAAAAGGAAGATAAAAGTCAGATAAAAATGGGCAGAGGACCTGAATAGATACTTCTGCAAAGAGGACATACAGAAGGCCAGGAGTCATATGAAATATGTTCAACATCACTAATTATCAAAGAGAAGCAAATTATATCCTCTTTTTTAATTGATCACTTTATAATTATATAACATCCTTCTTTGTCTGTTATTACATCCTTTGGCTTAAAGTCTAATTTGCCTCATTTAAGTATTGCTTTCTTTTGTTTTCTATTTGTATGGAATACATTTTTTAATCTCTTCATTTTCAGTCTGTATGTATACTTAAAGCTGAAGTGAGCATCTTAAAGGCAGCACATAGGTGGGTTTTATTTTCTTATCCATGTAGGTACTTTATGTCTTTAGATTAGAGAGTTTAATCTATTTACATTTAAAATAAATGGAAAAACTGAGAAATGAGGGTTTGTTTTGCCTGATTGTCTATGTTGGACCCAGTATATATCCATGGTGGTGGTGATGGGTGCTCTTGCAGTACTGTGGGGCTTGTGAATGCAAGCCCCTTTGATAATCTGAGCCCTATGTTCTTGGGGCTGGTCCTTTGCAGCAACCACAAAAGCACAAAAGCCAGGGTGATATATATATATAATCTTCCAGGGAGATATTGGTAACTTGGAGCTGGCTAGAGGTAGCAGGCTGGGGAGGTGTCAAGAAGCTTCCCTGAACTCAGGGTTGGATCACATTCCTTCCCAAGATACATGCTAAATTAGAAACCTGATGTTCAGACAGCAATTATTTAAGTATGCAAATAAATGTATTTTAGGGAAAGACTGAAAAATGGTTGTTTCTGTCTATTTCATTTGCACTGAGCCCTGGGAATGGGGGATAGCCACTGTAAGTATTCATGAGCTCCTTAAGAACTGTGTCTTTGATATATATATTCTCCTGGATTTCAGGGGTACAAGATCCATTGGCTTTTAGAGCTAGTTGTTTTGGGGGCTGGTCCCTCAGGTGGGAGTCTTACAATAGATGCAGGGTCCAAACTCTATGCTCATAGGGAGAAGCTGGGAGTCGGTAGTTCCCTTCTGAATGCATGGTGCTGTGCCAGGGATGGCATTTATGGTGAAAGTGTGTGCTTGCCTTTCCTAGCCATGTTGATGTGGGTATTTACCCAATGTGCAGGAGTCACTCATCTAGTTTCTGTATTTCTTTCAGAGTTAGTTGCTCCATGTGTAACTGTAGTGTATCAAAGAAAAGAGGTGAGCTCAGGAGACTCCATCTTGAACCTAGACCACTGGCCACAAGAGCTCATCGCTTGTAGGATCTAAAAACTTTAATCTTTATAATTGGTTCAATAATAATGTGTTGCTTTTTTCAAAGTAAAGACCACTTACCCAAGAATTCCCATTGATGGTCCACAATTATTGAGGAGTATTTTTTAGGAATTATGCTGGATGTTTTCACATTTCTTTGGTAATTTCAATGACTGAGTAAAATTTTATTTTGTATTAATAACCAGAGATATATTGATCTGTGAATAATAAAAGATTGTTTCATCTAGGAATCTACTATGTGCAACCAGAAGTACTTTTTATTTTGTTATTCAAAAGATCAGTTCATAAATTAACCTCCTTAACTTTCCTTCTAGGTGTTTTTTTTTTTTTTTTTTGCTTCTAATATGCATATCTTATTAAAAGTGGATAGTGAATAATTTGGAGTCCAATGATTAATAAAGTTTAGATTACCCAGGTTTTAATAATTTCTAGCTGAGCTATTCCATTTATTAATATAGGTAATTGATATATGATTTTATTGTTATTTCTTAAAAACATTACTTTTAACCCTATGATTTCCTGTGCTAGCTAGTATAATAGGTACAAATAATAACTCAGACTCAGATTTTGTTTACAAGAAGCCTGTTTTTTCAGGAGTGGCTACAAAACTTATTCATTTTAAAAGTTCATAAAAAGGAAAGTATTTATAATACTCATAAGGATATAGATTCAGAGGAAGGAAAGATCTTTGGAGAGATGCAAAAAAGTTTTGTGGAGCTAGTGGCATTTGAGCTGCACTTGAAAAGCTGGGAAGAAAATGTACATGTGAAAATGGGCAAGGCAGGATGTGTGAGAACTGTTGAAGAAGAGACAAGTACTTTGTTAGCAAGACAAGCTATAGGGCAATCTTAAGAACTTAAGTTGGCAAAGTTTGCTGGACTTAGATGATGGAGAACTTTAGATATTAGGCTATATTTTAGAATTAATATCATAGGTCATGGTGACTTTGGAACAAAGAATTATCATAATCAAGGCTAAGTTTCAGAATGATTAATCTTGGCAGCAGTATATAAGAGGGAGAAACGAGAGACTGGAATTGATGACACCAGTGGAGGCTGTTTAAATATCTCAAAGAAGAGGTGATCAAAGTGTTAAAATTGTGAGAAAGATGAACTGAAATAACTAAATATAAACATATTTTAGAGATAAAATTTGGAGGAGCTGGCAATTAGTATTTTTAGTTAGGAGAAACTTTTTTTGTCAGTATTCTGTGGGGTGTTGAGATTAATGAGACAGATGGGGGTCAAGGAACTTATGCTAGTTCATACACATACATACATAAACACAATATAAAACACTATGCTAAGTAATTTAAGAAAGATACATAGAACTATAAAAGTACTAGATTGTGAACATTTATCTAGCTCAGCTATCTTCAAAGTCCCATTAAAATGTAGAAAAATAGCCGAAACCGGTTTGGCTCAGTGGATAGAGCGTTGGCCTGTGGACTGAAGGGTCCCGGGTTCGATTCTGGTCAAGGGCATGTACCTTGGTTGTGGGCACATCCCCAGTGGGAGGTGTGCAGGAGGCAGCTGATCGATGTTTCTCTCTCATCGATGTTTCTAGCTCTCTATCCCTCTCCCTTCCTCTCTGTAAAATATCAATAAAATATATTAAAAAATAAATAAATAAAATGTAGAAAAATATATAAATTAAGAAAAAACTAAAACCCAAACTGTTGAAAAATAATAAAGGAAGAAAGAGGAGAGGAAGAAAATGAGGCCAGTAGTGAAAACAATTGAGGAAACACAATAATCTAAATCACTGGTGGAGTGAACAATCATTTCCAAGGTTGCTTAACAGATGGTTTAAAATAATCAGTAAAGCATGTTCTAAACAGATGTGCTGTCATCTAGCTTGTGTTCTTCCATTTATAGAGTAGATTTAGCATAATTGTTAAGGGCCCTAGGATTTTTGGTATGCTAAATGAATATTGGCTTCAACTTAAAATCACCAGCTTCATTAGCCCCTAACATGAGAGTCAGACTGTCCTTTGAAGCATGGAAGCTAGGCATTGAGTTCTCCTTTCTAGCTATGAAATTATTAGATGGCATCCTCTTCCAATAGAAGCCTGTTTCATCTACATTGAACGTATGTTGTTTAGTGTAGCCACCTTCACTAATTTTACCTCGCTCTACTGGATAACTTGCTGCAGCGTCTACACCAGCATTTGCTGCTTTGTCTTGTACCTGTATGTTATGGAGATGGCTTCTTTCCTTACAGCTCATGTACCAACCTCTGCTAGCTTCAAACTTTTCTTCTGCAGCTTCCTCTACTCTTTCAGCTTTCATAGAATCAAAGAGAGTTAGGGCCTTGCTCTGGATTAGTCTTTGGTTTAGGAGGATGTTGTGGCTGGCTTCTATCCAGCCCACTAAAATTTTCTCCATATCAGCAGTAAGGCTGTCTCACTTTCATATCATTTGTGTATTCACTGGAACAGTACTTTTAATTTGGTTCAATAACCTTTTCTAAGCATTCAGAACTTGGCTCACTGTCTGGTGCAACAGGCCTAGCTTTTAGCCTGTCTCAGCTTTTGACATGCTTGTTCACTAGGTTTAATCTTTTCTAGCTTTTGATTTAAAGTGAGAGATGAGTGCTCTTCCTTTCACTTGAACACTTAGAAGCCTTGGTAGGGTTATTAATTGGCCTAATTTCAGTATTGTTGAGTATTGGGGAATAGGCAAGCCTGAGAAAAGGGAGAAAGATGAGGGAATGGCAGGAAGTAAAGCAGTCAGAACACACACAGCATTTGTCAATTAAGTTGCTTGTCTTAGAGGAGCACAGTTTTAGTGCCTCCAAACACAGAGACACAAAGTGAGCAGATGCTGTTGGAAAAATTGGTGCAGATAGACTTGCTGGTTGCAGGGTTGCCGCATAACTTCAATTTGTAAAAAATGCAACATCTGCAAAGTGCAATAAAATGAAGCATCTTTTATATTTAGTACTATCTTATAAAATAATAATGTCTAGCACTGAAGCTAAATTTCCCAAACCAATCTGAATATATAAGTGAGACTTCACCATCCTTGATACTGAAGAGACCTAAGGAAATAGAGGTGTGAATGTTTGTAGGTCAGCCACCCCAGAGGCTCTCTTGGGGTCACTGACTTAGATTTCCTGAGATACCAAAACTAATTCTTCTATATCCTCCAAGAACATATTCAAAGTCAATATTTTTCCTTTCTGATTTATAGGGGGTTGTTGTTTGCTTTCTTTGTTAGAAGTATTACAGTTTGGTTTTTGATCTATTATCAAGGATTATTTCTGGCCTAGTGGAGAAAAATAGAGCCAAGAAAAAATAGGTGAAATCTCAGAGCTTGCTCTATCATAATTCTCTTTTAATTAGTCTTTATAGGTCTCAAAGAAAATTAGCAAGAAGAAGTATGTATCAGTATCTTTTTCTTGTACAAACCACTTCAAATCTTAATGGCAAAAATCAGTCTCTGTTTATTTATTTATTTAATTTATTTATTATTATTTTTTAAAATATATTTTATTGACTTTCCACAGAGAGGAAGGGAAAGGGATAGAAAGTTAGAAACATCGATCAGCTGCCTCCTGCACACCCTCCACTGGGGATATGTCTGCAACCAAGGCACATGGCCCTGACCAGAATCGAACCTGGGACCCTCCAGTCCGCAGGCTGACGCTCCATCCACTGAGCCAAACTGGCTACGGCTAACCGCCATTTATTAGCTCATTATTGTGTGGCTTAGCCACAGAGGCTGGGTTCAGCGAGGTGGTTCTTCATTTGATCATGGCTAGATTCACTCATGTATTTGAAGTCAGCTGCCAGTCAACCAGGTCTGCTTCTGAAGGTGGACTGTCTGTTGATTGAGGGTCACATGTTCCACAATATCCTGCAGACTTTAGCTTCAGCTTCTTTAGATGGTACTCATGGCAGAGTCCTGAAAACAGCAAGAAGAAACTTCAAGACTTTTTGAGGCCTTGTTTTGTGATTTTCACAGTGCCAATTCTCACGCATTCTATGGATTCAAGCCAATCACATGGCCAGAAATTAAGAAATGGACTCTACCTATTGTGGGGAGGAGCTACAAGTGTTCTGACTAATTTTGAAAACTACCACAAGCACCCAAGAACTGTACGTAACAACAGAGGCCTATCCCAGAGGCAATAAAACAAGCACAAGTCCTAGAGACTTACAGGGTCATTGGTATGTATTCTCTAGTAATGACAGATTTCACCCCATGATACTATTTGAGAAATGGATTTTGTAGATCTGCAGTCGGGCCCAATATTCTGCATTTCTAAGACACTTGGAGGTGATGGTGATTTTGTTGGTCTGAAGAGTAGTCTTGCAGTAGCAAATCACTGCAGCAGGGCCACTCCAGGTATGGTTGGTGGACTGGCAGCATCTATACAACTTGTAGAAAATACAATTTCATATATGTATGTGTGTGTGTGTGTGTGTGCATATATATATATTTTTTTTAATTTATTTTTTTCCTAAAGGAAGGGAGGAGAGAGAGATATAAACATCAATGATGAGAGAGAATCATTGGTCAGCTGCCTCTTACTGGGGAATCTAGGCTGCAAACCCAGGCATGTGCCCTGACTGGAAATAGAACCCTTGACCTCCTGGTTCATATGTTGAAGCTCAACCATGGAGCAACACCAGCCGGGAGAAAATGCAATTTCTTGACACTCTAGACATAATGAATCATAATTTCTAGAAGAGCCTGAAGTCTGTGTTTTGACAAACTTTCCTGGGGATACTGATGCATGCTAAAGTTTAATAAGCCACGCATTGGAAGGTATTGGGTAGAAAAGAAAGAAGTGCAGTCAAGGAGGAAGAGAATCACAAGAAATCTAAATCACTAGACTTATGTAGTAAGTTCAGATGAGATTTGTTTCACCATGCATGAATGCAGGCCTTTTGAAGAACACATGTAAACTACAAAGAATTTTGCCAAACAGCAAGAGGTGGACATGTTTGTTTTGACTGCCCTGGAAGAAAAAGATGAGTAATGGTGGTCGGGCAATACCTGTAGAATTATTTGTCTTTTCTTTATATTTTGGCAGCTGACCGTTCCTGTGTTATGTTTTTATTAACGTTTCCAGAGTGAACATTGAAGGAAAGCCTCTCCTGTGTATGACTGTGAGTCTACTAGTAATCAATCGAAGCTCCAGCATGTTTTACTACTGTCGGCTCTGATTTGTTATTTTCATTTTCTTACCACAGAATTCTGATTAATTTATTCAAAATGGTCCAGAGCAGATAAATATACAGAAGTACCATTATAGCTTAATTTTTCCCCAATATACTTGGCAATTAGAGGTATTCATAGTACACTTGAGGAATTATATAGAATTTATAGAATTCTATGATATATAAAATTGAAATTTAATTCAAAAGTCAAATTATTTTGGGGGGACTTTTATGTGTATAGTTGGAAAAAAGTTACTCCTTTATGGTGCAGGTATGAAGCACCATGGGAAAAATGAGGGAATTTTTAAAATCTCATTTTTTCGTATACTTTGATATATGTCTGTGGACATTATTTCAGCTGATTATCTTTAAAATATTTAAAAGTTGTTTATTTTTAAACCACTGGACAACCTCAAAGATACAGGCTCCATTTTTAGTTATCTGTAATAATCTTCAGTGTTTATAAAAAGAATGATCTTTGATTCATTTTATGTAATTTTTATCTTATTTACTGACACAATCCAATGATTTGATATTCTACTCGTATTAAACTATTGAGGGCTCTACCCATACTTATTTCAGTAGTGAAGAACACTGGGCAGGAAAAACCAAGATGGCGGCATAGGTAAGCACCTAAACTGCTGCCCCGCACAACAATTTCAAAACTACAACTAAAGACAGAATGGACACCATCCAGAACCATAGGAAAGCTGGATGAGTGGGAATTCTACAACTAGAAGGAAAGAGGAAAGCTCATGGAGAAGGAGTGGCAAAGGGCTGAGGTATGGAGACACACATGCGCAGAGAGGAAGGGTGGCGGAGTGCCTGGATGGCTTTCTCTGGCAGGAGGGGGAAGGAAGCCCCCGACTGCACTGAACCCCAGTTCCGACTGCACTGAACCTCAGTTCTGGGCGAAACCCTGTAGACCCAAGCTCATACAGGGGGAGTTTGGACTGTCAGGTAGAGAGAAAGGCACACGGAGACTCAGGGGTGCCACAGCGGCAGGGGTCTGGAGGTGCGAGTTCGCACAAAGACTGACTGTGGAGGTTATCACAGGCTATCCCTAGTGGAAGGGAGTTGGAAGCTCCTGACTGCACAGAACCCCAGTTCCGACTGCACTGAACCACAGTTCCAGGCAAGCCCCTGGGGACCCACTCTCTTACGGGGGAAATCTGGACTGTAAGGCGGAAACTCGGGAACCGCGGAAGGCAGAGGTCTGGAGACTCGCGCGCAAGGGCAGGGCTGATGGGAAGCCAAGACTGTCTGCTCTGCCCTGAGACTCCACCCCTTCCAAGCTGAGCACAGAGGTTTTTGCAATCTGGCAAGGCTAATACTATAAGGCTGTCTCCAGCACTGAAAATCTCCCAGTGTAGACACAGCTGATCCTCACAGCCAACTGGCCTGCAGGTCAATTCCTCCCAGTGATACCAACAACAATCAAGACTTAACTACAACAAGGCTGTACACACAGCCCACAAAGGGGTGCACCAAGAGTGTCCACCTCAGGTTAACTGGGGAGGCTGACCCACTGGGCCATATAGGAAACCTAGCACACAAAGCTACCCTACCAACTCAGGGAAGCAGTGAAAAATGGGGAACGAAGAAACAGATCACAAACGAAAGAAATGGAGGAAAACAAATGACTGGATATAGAGTTCAAAACCACGGTTATAAGGCTTTTCAAGAATTCCCTAGAAAAGGCCGATAAATATAACGAGACCCTCGAAGATATGAAAAAGGACCAACTAGAAATTAAACATACACTGACTGAAATAAAAAATATTATACAGAGACCCAACAGCAGACTAGAGGAACGCAAGAATCAAGTCAAAGATTTGAAATACAAAGAAGCAAAAAACACTCAACCGGAAAAGCAAAAAGAAAAAAGAATCTAAAAAGTTGAAGATAGTGTAAGAAGCCTCTGGGACAACTTCAAGCGTACCAACATCAGAATTATGGGGGTGCCAGAAGAAGAGAGAGAGCAAGATACTGAAAACCTATTGGAAGAAATGACAGAAAACTTCCCCCACCTGGTGAAAGAAATAGACTTACAAGTCCAGGAAGCGCACAGAACCCCAAACAAAAGGAATCCAAAGAGGACCACACCAAGACACATCATAATTAAAATGCCAAGAGCAAAAGACAAAGAGAGAATATTAAAAGGAGCAAGAGAAAACCAGTTAATTACCTACAAGGGAGCAACCATACGATTGTCAGCTGATTTCTCAACAGAAACTATGCAGGCCAGACGGGAGTGGCAAGAAATATTCAAAGTGATGAACAGCAAGAACCTACAACCAAGACTACTCTACCCAGCAAAGCTATTATTCAGAATGGAAGGTCAGATAAAGAGCTTCACAGATAAGAAAAAGCTAAAGGAATTCATCACCACCAAACCAGTATTATATGAAATGCTGAAAGGTATTCTTTAAGAAGAGGAAGAAGAAAAAAGTAAAGAGAAAAATTATGAACAACAAATACATATCTATCAACAAGTGAACCTACAAATCAAGCAAATTAAAAATCTGAGGAACAGAATAAACTGGTGAATATAATAGTATCAGGGGCATAGAAAGGGAGTGGACTGATAATTCTCTGGGGGAAAGGGGTATGGGGGGTGCAAGAAGAGACTGGACAAAAATCGTACACGTATGGATGAGGACAGTGTGGGGGGAGGTAAGGGCAAAGGGTGGGGTGGGAACCAGGTGGAGGGGAGCTATGGGGGGAAAAAGGAGAAACAATTGTAATAATCTGAACAATAAAGGTTAATTAAATTTAAAAAAAAGAAAGAAAAAAAAAAGAACACTGGGCATAGCATTTCTACTGGTTGTGTGACCTTATGCAAATCACTTACCTTCATGAAGATTGTGAGTATTGCCTTTTACTTGTTGAAGATGCCTTAGGAGATATTCCTGGCTAGCTCAAACACTTCCCTCCCCCTCCTCCCGCCCAAATTGTTTTATTAATTGTTCTTCTTCTGAGTAATAGGTCTTTTTTTATCCCACAAATATAGTGAGTACTGTAACTGATTTAGGGCAGATAGATAGATAAAATACTAACCTAACATAACATCATTGACTCTTACATTCCTCATTTTTAAATATAGAAATTTTGAATACTTTTAAGGTCACTTTACATAAAATAAATGAACAAATTTTGTAATTTAATGAACATTTAGGAAGTCAAATGTAGAATTTCTATGCTGGCTAGTATTGGGTTATTTCAAAATATCTAGGGATTAAATTTTTAGTTATTATATTTGGCATTGTGTAGACATTTCCTCAATTACTTTCTATTTTCTGTCATATCCTTAGAAACAGAAAGACTGAGTATGTATAATGCTCAACCTGTGTTGATGTTAGTCACAATCATATCATTATATGTTTCTTATATTGATTTTTAAATAGCTGAGAGACTAAATAAAGTATACAATGAAGTCATGATATCTTAACTTATAACTTATTTCATAAGTTAAATTAACTTATTTCTCAAATAGTTTCATTTTACTGCTCTTTTTATTTGTTTCTTATAAAATTTTTATGGGTTCTTCAGAAAGAGTTAAGAAGAAACACTAATAAATTTTATCCCCATAAGCAATATATATTATCCATTTCCTCTAGAATGTCTCTTTAATTTCAGTGACTTTGATGTCTAAAAACAGAAAAAAATCTAGTAGATAAACTGCAAAATTTCACATTAGTACTTGACTGAATATAGGAAAATAACTACAAAAATAGTGAAGTAAGGAAACTTTATTTCCATGCAACAGATCTGTGCTAAAAATTAGAATCTTTTTTTTTTGTCAGTAGCAGGAATATACTTCATAAAATTCACTTAAGTATCTCATGGGATGTTCCCTTTTTATCAGAAAAAAATCATGATAGAAAAAAGGTATGAGAAAATCCACATGTAACTAGATATGATTTCCCTACAACTCATATCTTGTTCCTACAATTACAGCTTGTTATCTATAAGACCAACTCTCATCCCATCATCCCATGAAAGGGATAGGACTGCCAAACTCTCATTCTATAGTCCCTACCTTTCTTTATTGTGTCAAACTTTCCCTTTTAAAGGTTGATGCTGATAGTTCCGTTAAGTATATTTGCTAAAAAATAAATAATGTTGTAGAAGGTTGAGAGAGAGGATGAGGAACTGAGGCTGAACCTTCTGCTATGGATTATCTTTCATATTATCCTATATAATGTCCTATATAATAAAAGCCTAATATGCAAATTGTCTAACCAGGATTTTGACTTGGAGTTCAACTGCTCTCTATAACGTGCGCTGACCACCAGGGGGCGGCACAGAACATGGTGGGTATCAGCAATGAGGCACTGGCAGTGGGCGGCAGTGGAGGTGCTGCTGGCCCCGATGGCCCCCGACAAGAGCAGGACCATGGTGGGACGGTGGAGCATGTGAGCAGGCAGTGCCAGGCCAAGGTGGGTCTGAGCGGGGGTCCAATTGCCCTGCTGATTGCCCCACAGATGGTGACCAGCAGTGGTGGGGGGGAGCAGGGCTGCCACCCAGCTCCCAGGCACTGAGGGAGCCAGGCAGGGGACCCGACCCCAACTGATTGCCCTGCAGAAGGCTACCAGTGGCAGTGACGGGAGGTGGGGCCACTGCCCAGCTCCCAGGCACTGAGGGAGCCAGGCAGGGGCCCCAGCCTGATCGATTGCCCCACAGGCAGGATGGTAGAGCAGATGAGGGGGTAGCACCAGGCCAAAGCGGGGTGCCAGGCGGGGCTGCGGGGCTGCGAGGCTGGGGGTGCAAGCTGGGGCCTGATTTCCACAGGCTACCCCAAGGGAACCCACCTGTGCATGAATTTTTCCCCCAGAGAATATATATATATATATATATATAAAAGCCTAAGTGAACAAACAACCAGTTGACCGGTCGCTATGACGTGCACTGACCACCAGGGGAAAGATGCTCAATGCAGGAGCTGCCCCCTGGTGGTCAGTGTGCTCCCACAGCCAACCTCCCATGGCCGTTCAATCTCTCATGGTCCCTCCCCCCAGCCGGCTGGCCGGCCCCAATTGGGACTGGGTGAGATGGCCCCCATTAGCCTGATTGCCGGCCAGGCCAAAGGACCCCACTCATGCATGAATTCATGCACTGGGCCTCTAGTATATACACAAGTCTGCTGTAAACAAGAGAAGTGAAAATTAGTAGATGTAAATCCTTACATCTTCATATTGGTAATCTATTACTTATGATGCTCAATATTTTTTTAAAATCTCACCTGAGGATATCTTTATTTTTAAAAAAATTGATGTTAGAGATAGAGGAAAGGTGCAAGGGAGAGAAATATTGATGTGAGAGATGTGAGAGAGAAACAACCATCAGTTGCCTCCTGTACATGCTCGACACTCAACGAACTGAGCCACACCAGCCAGAGCAAGAAACAAACAATTTAACTCAAATTAGCTCACAGAATGAATGTAGATCTATGGCTTGTGTGGTAGGTTATTTTTTTCCAAAGTTGGTCTCATTGATACATAGTATATTTAAAATGCTCTTTTTTTTAATGTGGTATTGGCACACTCTCACAGAGGTAGAGGTTTATGTTATCTCTCCCTGATAGGGAGTACACATATGAAGAGACTCAACCAATAGAATAAAGCAGAGATAATCTTTCCTGAATTCTGGAGTTAGATCATAGTAGGCAACATGAGTGCATGTATGTGTGTGTGTGTGTTTCTGTGTTTCTGTATCTTTCTCTTCTCTATGAGCTCTCTTTTTCTTTTACTTTGGAACCTAGCTACCATTGGAGGAGAAAGCCCATCCCACATGGGAAGACCATGTGTAGGTGTTCCAGCCAATGGCCCCAGCTAGTTTCCAGAGGACAGTCAGCATTAGTTTCCAAATATGTGATAAATGAGCTTCAAATGACTCCAACCCTCAGCCTTCAAGCCTTTAGGTATTTCAGTTGAGGACTTCTAATTACAGAGCAGAGATATTCCATCCCACAGTGTCCTGTCTGAATTCCTGGCCAGTAGAAACATAAGATAAATATTTATTGTTCTTTTAAGCCAATACATTTTAGGGTATTTTGTCATACAGTAATACATAATAAATACAACTTGTTTTATTGAAAAAAAAAAACACGTCTAAATGAGGTATAAGTTTTAGGCATGATTTGATCAGAGATAAGCCATGTTTCTCTATGAAGTTTTTTTCTAAGCTCTGGTTTCCTTGGTGTGTTGGGTTTATCCACTTATGAAAGAAAAATAACTACATTTGTTCCACTGCCTCATATATCTATAATATATGGTCCAGAGCAAAGAGATCACTTTTGTTCAAGCATTCCCAGAAGGAGTCCTAAAATTCAGTATAATTGAGCTATCTTGACTCACATGGCAACTTCTAAAATAATCTAGGGTCTAGGCATATAGAATACTAGAGGCCTGGTGCATGGATTCATGCACCACTGGGGTCCCTTGGCCTGGCCTGTGGGGATCTGGCTGGAACTGGCTCTCCGACATCACCTGGGGGGTCCTGGATTGCGAGAGGGTGGTTCTCAGGGTGACGCACCCTGTAATCGGGCTCCCTCCACTCTGGTTCTGGGTGCATCACCCAAGAATCTTGGCTGCTAAATCACCTCAGCTTAGCAGCTCCTGAATTGAGCATCTGCCCCCTGGTGGTCATTGCATGTCATAGCTACTGTCAGCCGGTTGAACAGTCAGACAGTCACTTAGGCTTTTATATATATAGACTAGAGGTCCTCATGTACCAGTGGGGTCCCTCGGCCTGGCCTGCACCCTCTTGGAATCCAAGACCCCTCGGGGGATGTCAGATTGCTGAATTCGGCCTGATCCCCAAAGGCCAAGCCAAGGGACCCCACCAGTGCACAAATCCGTGCATCGGGCCGATTTCGGCCCGGTCCTCGCAGACCAGTGCACATCATAGCTACTGGTTGAATGGTCAAATGGTCAGACAGTCGCTTAGGCATATATATATATATATATATATATATATATATATATATATATATAATCATTGGTTCATCTTGGTATATTTTTCTCATCCTTTAAATCACAAAATTCTTAAACTTATATCAAGGGCTCTCTTAAAAAGAATAGATACTTAGGAAGATACCACAGATTTCCACTATAAACATGTAGCATAATGTTTGATATATGGAATTCTTTATACATGATAGCTATGACTGTTACTTAGTTTTTACTTAGGGTCAAATATTTTCTCATTTATTGCCTTGATATTCATCAGTCCCCTAATCTTTCCATTAGTATTTCACTCAAGAAGATATGAACAATGACATTATGCTACAATATTTTCCCCTTTAATTTCAAGGCTAAATACTTTCTATAAAGCTTAGTAAATGAGTCTACCTCTATTTGAGTTAGCTGCAGCATACATGGGCTATGTTTAAAATAAGCCTTTCTATACATTCTTTCTTGAATTTGTCTTCAGAATACTTGGCAATGTTAGGTGACAGCATATGTTTAATGTTGTTAAAAGCAGAGTCACCTTAACAAAAGTCTGGAATCGGGCTTTAAATCTACAAAAGGTGCACCCTCAGTGGTCCTAGAACAGCATTTAATAAGAATAAAAGGGAGAGAAGTCAGAGTGCATAACATGAGTAATGCATTGATATAAAGGGTTAGTGTTAGTGGTTAGAATATTCCCCAAATTCTTTTCTGAAGAATGTCAATTCTTCGGGGCAAAAAATAAAAGGTTTCAGAAGTTAAATATGTTTGGAAAATGTAGTGCATTATCTACCCCTTTTGTTAATTCGAAATTCAGATTAACATAATAAAAGATCTAAAAAAGTTCTAAAGTAAAGGCATTATTTAATTTTGCTTTTTCCAAATAGGCTTAAGTTTAGGGGTTCCTGTTGCCCTAAGGTTTCTTTTTCTATAACTTGATGGTCCATGGACCACAAACTCTTGTAGTATAATATATCCATCAGGCTTTTATTCATGCATCAGGCTTTTATTCATGCTCATTATTTTTTTTTATCTTATCTTACTAGTGACCCAATGCATGAAATTCATGCACTCAGCCGGCCTGCACCCTCTCCAATCTGGGATCCCTAGGGGGATGTCTGACTGCTGGTTTAGGCCTGATCCCTCAACTGCCCCCCTGCTGGCCTGCTCACCCCCGAAGGCCCTCTCCTGCCAGCCTGTTCGCCCCTAACCACCTCTGCCTTAGGCCAACCACCATGGCTTTGTCCAGAAGGATGTCTGGAAGGTCTCCCAGTCTAATTAGCATATTACTCTTTTATTAGTATAGATAATTTTCATTGAGACATTTTATTTATTTCATTATATTAGTTTTAAGTATACAACATAATGATTGATATCTGTACTAATGAAAGAGAAACATGCAAACTAACCATCACTCTGCTACACCCACCAGCCAATCAGGAGGGAATATGCAAATTAGAAGATGGAAGATGGCGGCCGCCCAGCTGCTCCAGGCGCGGAGTGGCTGGGCGGGGCAGGAAGCCTGCTGTGAGAAGGAGGGTGGGGGCAAGGGGATCTATAGGAGTGGCACTCCGGCCTGCAGCAAAGACGAAGATGGCATACTCTGGCCGGAGTCTGCAGCAAAGACGAAGACAGCAGACTCTGGCCAGAGCAAAGGCCTGGGTCCCAGGTGCCAGAGGAAAACCAGTGCTGGAAGCCAAGGGAAGGAAGGCCTATTGCACAAATCTCTTCGTACAACGGGCCTCTAGTTTGTATATATTGCAAAATGATCGCAGTCTAGTTAACATTCATCACCAATGCTCAGGAATATTAACCCTGTAGTACTCCAGGTTCCCTTGTTCTCTAACAAATTTTCCCACTAACTTATCCTTTAAACATTAAAATGTTTTTTAATTGAATTTATTGGGATGACATAGATTTCAGATGTACAGTTCTATAATATATCATCTGTATATTGCATTGTGTGTTCAACACCCCAAGTCAAGTCTCCTTCCATTACCATTGATCCACCCTTTTCTTCCTCCCCTCACAGCCCTTTCCCTCTTATAATTACCATACTGTCCTCTGTGCCTATGAGGTTTTTTTTTCTTTGTGTAAGCGTAATCCCTTTAGCTTTTTCATCCACCCCCCACCCCTTCCCCCTTTGATAGCTGTTAGTTTGTTCTCTTTATCAATGAGTCTGTTTCTAGTTGGTTTGTTAGTTTATTTCGATCCTGAGATTCCACATATGAGTGAAATCATATGGTACTTGTCCTTTTCTGACTGGCTTATTTTACTTAGCATAACACTCTTCAGGTCCACCCATGTCACAATAGATAAGATTTCCTTATTTTTTGAAAATTGTTTTTTAAAAAATCTACAGGATATTACAAATGTAAAGAATCTAACAGCCAAAGATCATTGATTGCTGGATCTTTTATTTCTCCAGTAAAAGAAAGAATGTGAAAAGGCAAGACACATGGAATTTACTTTGTAAAGGGATTTTCATACTTGGGAAAAATTAAAGCAAATAAGACAAGCTTTAAAGATTTCATAAATTTGATTTGGATAAGTGTTGTTTATATTTCCCTGGACTAGGGTAATAAAAGCTTTGAATACACACACACACACACACACACACACACACACACATTTACAAACAAATTTAAATAGAAGAAAGTCTGCTTTTATGTGTTATCTGCAGGGCTTTTTAAAAATAATATAGCTGACATAACTTCCATACAATAGTTATACTCTGCATATCAAGTTATCATTGGGGATAATTTCATATTAGCAGAGAATCATAGGAAGATTTAAGGTTTTATTTTTGGAATTTAAATCTTACCTTTTTCTCCCTAGTTATATTTTCAGGACTTTCTTGAAAAGACAAATGGGGAGAGTAATGTAAGATACAATGTATGATATTATTTACAAATGAAGGGAAATAAATAATCCCACAAATCTATCATCTAGTTGCATCTAGAATCACATGTACTTCATTTTGTCACCTGAAACCATTGTTTTAGTTTATATAATTCTTTTGACTGGTTCTCAAAGTTTGAAAACTAAAATAACATGCATTCTAAACCCACATACATATATGCATACATATTTTGTTTGTGCACATACACGCATTTCTATATGGAGACTTAGTAACTATAGCAACATGTTAGCCCAGCATTGATTTGCAGCTGGATATATGGTGTGATCTTTTAACATTTTTGAAATGGCTGCTGCGCTGAGGGGGTGAACATGTTTCATAATATTGGGCAGCTTCTGTATATTCAGCTGACAGGATAGACAAAAAATTATCCTGAGGTTCCAGAGCAAAGGTAAGATGGATGAAGGTAAGGTGGATAGATCAATATAAACTATGAGGTCATATTTGGTGACTGAAAAATAAAGTGAAATACATTGTAATCCATCTAAGAGAGAGAACAAAAGTACTAAGGCATATTGTAGCTTAATGATGAAATTTTCTGCCAGAAATGTTCTCTTCTAAAATATTATGAGTTTTATATAAATGACTATATACATGTACATACACAGTGTATATTTTAAATGGGAATAAAATCTTTGCATATTTTAATATTTTTTGGTAGTTTAGATTCAAATGGTGATTTTCCTTTGAAAGATTTGGTTGCTTCATTTCTAACTTTTGCAAATATTTATAAATGCCAATGTACTGTGTGCAAATAGACTATGGTTGCTGTATTCAAGAATTTCATAATTTAAATGGAAGAAATTTTCTCTCTTTTTAAAAACCTCTTTCCCTTAAAATTATGTTTTCCTTAATTTCTAACAGCAAAGTTCCTAAATCAGAATCTCTTCATAGAGAGACTTATTTTCTTAAGCATTTTAGAAGACAGTGGTGTTAATACTTTTCCTATGCCTATTGTGAAGTAGAGATTGTTTCCACAATATTATCACTTTAAGAGTATAATGCTGGCAGATAGTGGAGAGTTGAAATTGAGATGGTTAGAAATGCTTAAGGATACTACTGCCTTCTCAAAGTTAAAAGTGATGCTGCACAATTGTGAAGGGAGAAATAAAATCAAATCTAAATGGACATGTCTTTAGGAGCAAAAGGGCTAGAAAAAGAATGGAGCTAAGTGAAGATACAATATCACTCTATTGATCGATCGATTGATTGATCCATTCATTCATTCATTCATATTGAAGGTTGCTTCACTGATTTGTTCATGCAATAAAACCGGTGAGTAGCTACTTAATATGCTTCAATTTAGACCAGTGTTTCTTAATCTGGGCTACACATTAAAGTTGCCTGGCCACCTTTAAAAAAATACAAACACCTGTGCTCTAAATTATATCTATTATAGAAGAATATCAGGAAAGAGGTGAATTGAGGGAATCTATAACCTATAACATTTTCTAGATAATTCTAAAATGTAGCTGGGGTTAAGAACAGCCAGTTTAGCCTTTGGGATACCCAAGATTAATGTAACTTGGTGAATATTTTCATAACGGAAAAGTCTTGGAAGTATCTGGTTCCTTTATGTTTCTTTAAATAAAATCTTATATTTTTGTTTCAGGATCCAGGCTTTCCTGGGTAACACTTCTTAAAGCAAATTATAAAAAACTGTGGTATATCTACACAATGGAATACTATACTGCTGTAAAAGGGAAGAAACTCCTACCATTTGCAACATCATGGATGGACCTGGAGAACATTATGCTAAGCGAAGTAAGTCAGTCAGAGAAAGATAAATATCACATGATCTCACTCATTTGTGGAATATAATGAACAACATAAACTGATGAACAAAAACAGATCCAGAGACAGCAAAGCATCCATCAGATGCTCAAATCTCAGAGGGAAAGTAGGGGAGGGTGGGGGTAAAGTAGAGAGATCAACCAAAGGACTTGTATGCATGCATATACTAGTAAGCATAACCAATGGACACAGACACCAAGGGGGTGAGGGCATGAGTGAGGGGGCAATGGGAGGGGGGTAAGGACATGTATATAATACCTTAATCAATAAAGAAAGAAAAAAGAAAACTATTGCTTTTTGTACATTGAATTCTGAGCAGAGAATTTTGTTACTTTTAGTTACATATGCTCATTCTGTCCTACCTTTCCCTGGGTAAGAGCATCAGAGTAATTTGTGCATTCCTGAAAAGGTTAATTCAAAAAGATGTTTTCCACTTGGGTAAAATGGTGTTCACACTTATATCGAAGCTGTCTCACAAGCATATTAGACTGAATCAGATTATAAATACTAAGCTTTCTAAACTATTTGAAGGTTGTATATTTATACACATTCAAAAGCTTTTTTTGTTTTGATAATATTACCCATTTTATTTTTATCAATTAACCATTTATCTTGTTTGATTAAAATATTTCAGAAATTGCCCTGACCGGTTTGGCTCAGTGGATAGAGCGTCAGCCTGCGGACTGAAGGGTCCCAGGTTTGATTCCGGTCAAGGGCATGTACCTTGGTTGCGGGCACATCACCAGGAGGCAGCTGATCGATGTTTCTCTCTCATCGATATTTCTAACTCTCTATCCCTCTCCCTTCCTCTCTGTAAAAAATCAATAAAATATATTTTTTTAAAAATAAAATAAAATATTTCAGAAATTGAAACAATGCACTTTCTCTTTTTAATTGGAAAATGTCTACTGTGCATTTGAAAACAACATTGGGTCACAGAGTAAGATAAGATCAGAAAGAATTTCTTAATCAAATTGATTTACGCTATCTTCTGAAGCATCAATTCTGAGAATGTGGCAACTCTCTATAATTTCTTCCTGAGGAATCTCATCTATTCAGTTGCCAAGCTGGCAGCATTTGACTGTTCTTTCCAAAATGAAAAATGCTTTTGAATCTGCCAATAAAGAATGGGCTAAATTTTGGTTAGAAATCCAAGTCAATGTATGACGTTCATGTTATTAATGACCTGAGATTTGAAAAAAATCTTTTTGTTTGGTCAATCTTGACTGCATATATTCATGAATTTATTTATCCATATTAATTTGTCGAATTCAGAGCAATACATTTTGTTCATTACTACTTTAAATGGCATTAGTTATGGTTATTGTATTTACATTTTAAAACTATTCTGATGCTCATTTTTTAGAACTTCATTATAATTTAAAAATGAAACAAACAAAATAGCAGCCTTATCCTATAAATAAAAGAGCAATATGCAAATTAACCATCACTCTGCTACAACCACAAGCCACGCCCACCATCCAATCAGGAGTGAATGTGCAAATAAACCCAACCAAGATGGCTACGGCCACAGAGAGCAGGAGGGAGGCTTGGGTTTCCCCGGCAATGAAGGAAGCCAAGCTTTCCGCACACCCTGGCCGGCCCAGGCCTCTGTTTAAGGCTACAAAGTTTCAATTATAGAAGATACATAAATCCCCCAAAAAATGACTGCCACCACGGAGCAAGCAGAAGGCTTGGCTCCGCTCCAGGCTACAAAGTTTCAATTGTAGAAGATAAATAAACCTCAGATACCAGGGCCTCCCCTTGAGTCGCCAGGGGGCATGGCCAGCCTGCAAACCACCACAGGCCCCTCGCCCAGGCTGCCTCACACCCCAAAAGAACCCCCACCCTGATCTGGGACACCCTTCAGGGCAAACCAGCTGGCCCCCACCCGTGCACCAGTCCTCTATCCTATCTAATAAAAGAGTAATATGCAGATTGACCATCACTCCAACACAAAAGATGGCTGCCCCCATGTGGTCAAAGATGGTCACCCCCATGTGGACACAAGATGGCCACCACAAGATGGCCAACAAGGGAGGGCAGTTAGGAGGGACCAGGCCTGCAAGGAAGGGCAGTTGGGAGTGATCAAGCCTGCAGGGGAGGGCAGTTAGGGGTGACCAAGCCGGCAGAGGAGGGAAGTTGGGGGCGACCAGGCCTGCAGGGAAAGGCAGTTGGGAGGGACCCAGGCCTGCAGGGGAGGGCAATTAGGGGCAAACAGGCTGTCAGGGGAGCAGTTAGGCACCAATCAGGCTGGCAGGGGAGTGGTTAGGGGGTGATCAGGCTGGCAGGCACAAGCGGTTAGGGGCAATCAGGAAGGCAGGCAGGCAAGCAGTTGGGAGCCAGCAGTTCTGGATTATGAGAGGGATGTCTGACTGCCCATTTAGGCCCGATCCCAGTGGGGCAGTCGGACATCCCTCGAGGGGTCCCAGATTGGAGAGGGTGCAGGCTGGGCTGAAGGACACCCCCCTCCCCCATGCAAGAATTTCATGCACTGGGCCTCTAGTATATTTATAGAAAACATCTTAGTGCTTGCAACAATGAATTTATGATAATTCAGCGTCTCTGAAGCACACTTGTCTCAGCTGTCTATCACAACTAATGTGTCTCAATTTCATATACATCCAGGTAAAGATTTTATATTATTTTGGTTTCATGGTTGTGGCTCAGAGTGCTGAATCTCATGATATAAAACAAAAATTTTATAAACACAGATGGTGCTCTTATCTCCAATCATCTTGCAAATGTGTGCCAACTCTTGGAAAAGAAAATGGAATACGCTGGAGTTTATGCATAATTCAAAGCAATCTCTTTACTTATCTTCAATTTCATATCCAACACTCAAAGAAGTATTAATTTTACATAGATTGAAGATTTTACTGAAGTATAAATCAGGACTCTGGCTTATGAGCAATTGAAACTCTACTCAAAGAAGCTTAAGCAAAAGAGCATCTCTCTGATAGCTTTGGTCAAAACCCTGTGAGGAATCTCTGACTATGATCATTTACCAGACCTTGAACTAATTTATCAAGGAAGATAAAATATTCTTATTGGCAAAATATGTTCACAAGTCTTCCATGTTTTAGTGGTGGTTAGATCAACTTTTTCCCCCAAAGCATATTGAATAGATTTCCCTAAGAGAGGTTCTGAGAGACATCCTATTACTTAAATAGCAGGAATTGATGTTGGACAAGAAGAAAACCTTCGCTGTCCACCACAACAGTTGTGTAATAATGAAAACAAAGAGAAACAATGATGCTTCTAGTACTAATACACTACTAAGTTTGTGAATTAAGTGTACCATTTAACTTTTATCCTTAGTCCTATTATAAATTGTCAGAGATCACTAATGTCTTATTCTACAAGATTACAAAAATAATTCAAGAATTCTAAAGAATATATGCATAGACTTGGACATTGCAAATGGACCAGATTTGCAACTAGTCTGTAATAATGCTGCTTTTATAAAATATCATTAATAGAAAACAAAAGATGGGTATTTGATAAAATGTAAAGTAAAAACATTATAGATTTTTTAATTGATATTTTAGAGAGAGAGGAAGGGATAGGGATAGAGAAAGAAACATTGTATGATAGTGTGTGTCTCCTGCACATCCCCTACTGGGTATAGAGCCCACTTCCCAGGCATCGCCTTGACCAGAATTGAACAGGTAAACCTTTCAGTGGATGGGAAGCCACCCAACTAACTGAGCCATATCAGCAAGGGCACAGTTAATGTTTTATGTATTTTCTATATAATTCTCAGTTTATCTCCTATTCTAATTATTTTTTGCTCCTTTTACTTTTTTTCACACTTTTTTGTACTATTGCATCTCAAAAGAATCAGTCAGTATGGAATGTAAATTAGGTAGAGGTCAATAATATGTGTAGGCTGCAAATTATTTTTTTAGGTTGCCCCTAATATTGCTGGTTAATTATTGCAAGCTAGCGCTATGAACTTTTGACATCTCATGTTTTAACAGATTTAAAAGACTCAAAAGTAAAAACTTGCATGTAAAAATGAGGTAAATAAATTTTCATTAATGAAGAAATAATTTAAGAAAATGGAAAAAATATAAGCTGGATGGATCACTTAAGGACATCTAATTATAATCATACTTTGAAGAATTCTTTATATCTGGACTTAAATAATGCTGACAAGAAGAAATTTCTGAAAATTACTTTAATGAAAACTGTCCACAATACACTATTCCTAGGCAACAAATGGAATAAAATATAATATTTCATGTACTCCAAAGGATACTTGGTGGATTCTGTATCAGTTTCTCCTTCTTTTCCTTGAAGTAGTATTATTTCTTTAGTAGTGTGGCTAGTAGAACAATTAACTGTGTTGCTCTTGTCTAGATTCTCTTCGGGTTTATTCTTTTCTCATGATGTTTATCTGTGATGACATGTCTTCTTTTAGGGTGAGGGCCCTGGTTACTGAAACCAATATTTTTAGTCTTTAGTTGTTAACTTCATTCAGCAATGGTTGTGTGACATTAAAGCTTTGCCATGCATGGCTGAGTTCTCCGGATCTAAGTACTTTGGGGTGGCTGCATTCCCTTTCCAAGAGCAAAACATTTCTTCTAGCACCTGGTTTGTGTGCATGTGGATATGCTGTGAGGAGAGATGATCCAAGTCCCTTTGGTAGCAATGAGTCTGAGATGAAATCAGGTTTTCCATTCACATAGCACCTTGACACTTGTGTAAATACCGAAGCAGTGGTGGCTTAGAGCAACTATTTAATTATTTCATAATCCAAATTCACGTGTGCTGGCAACACTTTATGCCTTATTAATATTTCTGTGCTGACATTGCCCCCTCCCCTAAGCCCTTTTTGGGCCATTTCCCACTAATTATGTGGAAGAGGAAAGTTGAAGGAGAAAACACAGCATTAGAGTGAAGATCTGGACCACCATCAGACTCGCCAATTGACTTTACCAGGTGCCATGAATCCCTTGAAATAATATATAAAAGGTATTGATTATGTACATTAAAAATCAACTCACAGATTCTTAAATGGGCCTTTGACCATAAAAGATTAGAGGCTCTTTAAAAATAAGTCTCTATTCCTAAGTTTATTGTTTTATTTTTTAATTTACAGAGAGAGAGAGAGAGAGAGAGAGAGAGAGAGAGAGAGAAAGGTTTGTTATTCCACTTATTTATGCATTCATTGGTTGCTTCTTGTATGTACTCTGACCAAGGATTGAACCCACAACCTTAGTGCATCCTGGAAATGCTCTAACCAACTGAACTATCCAATCAGGGCCTAAGTTTAATGCTTTAAATTAGTTATATATTGATTAACTAGAAGATGCCTTGAACTAAGCACACTAACAAATCCATTTCCTAAATTCATTCTTTGATTAAGTGCTTTATGTATTAATAATAATTATGACTTTATTTCTTGCTAGTCAAGAATTCCTCAGTATATACTGTGGTTGACACAGTTTATCTTTTGTGTTCTTAAAAACAAAGAATTTGATTACTTTGGAGATGTACCTTGCCACATTCTTATCCTAATATTGTTCATGGTGTCATTTTTAATCTCATAGACTTGAAAGTAGATTAACTTGTGACTTTTAGTTACTTTTGACTGTATTGTAATATTCTAGACCTTTCAGTATAATGGGATACTGTCTTGAGCTAAAACAAATTATATTTAATTTTTTTTTTAAATCAGGTTATTCTTTTCACTAATATGGGAATCACCACATGGTGCTAAAAGGAAATCACATTCAATTCCCATATGAACATTTTCTCCCTCTTAAGAAGACATCACTTACACAGCACCCAGTTAAGTGCATCATTACTCTCATTTATTATTTATAATGTTCCCAGTTGTTAAGGGATTTGATATGCTGGGGTTTCACCTTAGGTAAATGGTCCCCTAGAAAAATGAAACCAAGGGCCCAGAATAAATGCACTTAATAGACAAATTGGAATTACAATGTAGACCTTTTGTTAGATTTTAGGTGCCTCCAAACTTTCTTCCTCCTCTATTCTTGCAGATAATATCATATTATTTTAAAGATTATTTGAAATTTGATTTTATTAAAAAGTAGTAAATAACTACTCACCCAACAAAAGGAAAACTAACTTTTATACCTAAGTTTGTGCAATGATAATTCTATTACATTTACTCGGAATTCAGGAATGGTTATTCAGCGTATATTCACAGACATGAAATAATTTTCAGTTTTGGGCTGAATTTAAAAGTCAGTTCAAATAATTTCTTAACAACAATATCCAACCAATTGGTGGTATCATCTTGCACAACCAATCATTGTTAAGAGGATCATTCTGGTGTTATGCCTATAACTTATTTAAGATAAAACCAAAATTTCAAACACAATGTAATTTTTTTCCCTATTCTCTTAGCAACAAGTCATTTGAAATAAAAACCCCTGGGTTGAAATCATGAATAGAACCACATTATGGTTGTAGAACCTCAGGTAAATGACATTATCTCACCATTTCTTTATCCACAAGAAGAATAGCCTGCCCTGTATAAAAATCCAAAGAAAAAAACAAATGATAAAATTGTTTGGTAAAATGAGGTACTTTACTAATCTTAGTCCTTATTACTTATCTCTCAAGTTATGTTTTAAATAGGTGTTGATAGATCTTAACTGATTGCTTTCAGCAGATGTTTCTCTCACTTCCCAGAGTCTCAGCAATGATGATACTAAGAAGCTGGATGGGACATAGTATTTGTGTATTTCCCAATTTATGAAATTTCTATTCGCACTTTTTTTCTGGTAGTGCAACTATAGGTTTGTGCTCATTTTAAGCTACATTACTTTGTCTTTCTATTTCAGCATCAATATTCCTTTCCTCTGTCTAATTTCATGGGGACAAATAATTTATTAGCAAAATTTTATACTGGTAATAATGATAACAAA
The DNA here is from genome assembly GCF_963455305.1 of Plecotus auritus. Lineage (NCBI taxonomy): Eukaryota > Metazoa > Chordata > Mammalia > Chiroptera > Vespertilionidae > Plecotus > Plecotus auritus. The sequence goes on along the minus strand of NC_137771.1, from coordinate 152,351,898 downwards.
CAGAAATATGCCCTTTGACTTTCCTGGCATGGGTTTGTTCAGTATGAAAACTTTGATTTAACTTACTGTATACATAGGTGTGTGCATGTGTATAATATGAATATTTGTATATTTATAAATTTGAGACTAGTACAAATGGAAAAAATTCTTTCTTATAGATGTTTTGGCAGTGGCTGTAATCTCGCCAGAGTGGAAGTCCTGCTTCAACAGAGGAACAGCTGGCAGGACAAAATCCTTCAACCTTTATAGAATAGAAAGTCTATTTCACAGTCAAGGTGGCTGGACAGCCGAGCCTGTAGACTGCAATTTTCTTCTTCTCTCCCTGGATCTGGCTCCAAGGCCAAGATTATTCTTGGGATCTGTTTCATATTTATAAATGTACAATGTCCAGGCTTAAAGAAACCATTCCTTTGTGGAAAAGCTTCATGAGTCAAATATTGTTTGTTCAGGGTTTATTCTTTTATCTTTTTTCATTGCTTCCTCATGAATAGGGATATCAACTACTATATTCAATCTCATTTTCTTTATTATACGTAGTGGATTTTTCTATGAGCAGATTCAGTGTTTAAATGAAGATTAGTCTCCTGGCTTTTTCATGGACTTTGTGTTCACTTTTCAAATTTGAAACATTGCAATTTTGGTAGAAATCAAAGCTTAAATATGATAGTGAATTTTTGAATTCAGCAAATTGCATGCAAGTATAGTTTTTCATTTTCTAAAAAGTAAAAGTTATTGATTCAATCCATTGAAATGTAGATAAAAGTTAAAATTTTATTTTTCATATAAACTAGAAGGCAATATATGTGAATTATATTGATTTACTTGTAGTGAGATAAACTTTGAATTAAATAATCTGGAATATTGGGCATGTTCTGCATATTTTCCTCCTGGAGAATAGAGCCAGCTAACAGCTATATATGTATTACGTGTATGTATGTGTATGTATATGCATACATATGTATATCCTATATAATAAAAGCATAGTATGCAAATTGTCCCATTGACCAGGAGATGTCTGGGAGTTTGACCAGGGGGCGGGGCTGGCTGGGGGAAAGGAGGGAGGCCCGGAAGGGAGGGAGTACCTGGCCAGCAGCTGGCAGGGGCTAGGGACCCTACCAGTGCAGGTATTTCATGCACTGGACCTCTAGTCTATATATATACATGTATCCTATTTATAAAACCGGTGTTCTAAAGAACAGACAATAGGGTTTATAGTTAATCCAATTAAAATAAAATAAAACAAAGGTTTTTAAACTTGTTCCCATGAACAGTAATAAAAAAAAAAAAACACCTAAAATTATATATGTATATGTGGTATTCATAATACCCTGCATTTCAATGTATCTAAAAAAATAAATTAAATTAAATAAATAAAAAGTAGCTGTGGCTGGTGTTTCTCAGTGGTTCGAGTATTGGCCCACACACCAAAGGATCATGGGTTCAATTTCCAGTCAAAGGCACACACCTGGGTTGCAGGTTCAATCCCAGGCCCCGTTTGGGGCATGTTCAGGGGACAGCCAATTGATATGTCTCTCTTACATACATGTTTCTCTCTCTTCCTGCCCCCCTTGTCTAACCCTCCCCTCACTCATTCTCTGTCTCTCTCTCTTTCTCTGCCTTCTATTTTCTCTAAAAATCACTGGAAAAAATATCCTCAGGTGAGGATTAAAAAATAATAAAATAAATAAAATTGTAATAACACCCAACTTACCTTTTAAGGCCATTGTCATTGTTTTCTTTTATGTTTGCTTGAATTTTAAATTTCCATAAAGAATGTGCTAGATTTTTTCCTATAATTCAAATAATTTTTTTTTTAATCTGGAAAATGCAAGACTGTTTAAGTGACAGGCAAGAACCCATATTGTATCCAAAAAGAGTAAAACTTTTAGAAATAAGTATTTAGTCTGATAAGGACAAGCACCATGATCCAAAACATATATGTGGAATAGTAAATGAATTGATTTTTATTTTCTATCCAATGTTCAACATACCAAAGCCTCATCATTAGCCAAGATCAAATCATGAAAGAGAATCCTTCCTTTATCCCCAAATGATAAATGTGGTTACACAAGAATGTTAATGTGGACTTTTTCTTCTCAGGTGATGATAATTGGGGAAGAAAAAAGAAATATAAGTCTATTTAGTAATAGGAACTACATTCCAAGGCAAAGTAATTGCATATAATTATCCCTTTCTTTGCAGTTTCCAAATTTGATTTTATGTAAATCAGATGATTGTCAAACAGACTCTCATGATAAAAATTAAAGAAGTTTCTTTAATGTTCCTTCTCGGATAACATACCAGAGATATACAGGCTTTAACTTTGAAGTTTAAACTCCTCTTTGTGGTTGACAACTGTGACTTGAGCAACTTTTATTTTAATAGTTTTATCTTAATTGACCCTTGTAAGCGAAAGAGATAATTAGAATTTTCAAATAGACATTTAATAAGGGGTAATTTAGTATTGGTTTGAAGTATTATTTCCTATTACAAGCTTCCAGCATAAGACTAGCTTTCAGAAATCTCTCTGTGTCTATGTCAAAACTTGACTTCTCAGCTTCTCAGAAAAAAAGCTTCTCTCAAGCATTCTGATTGTAAGTCTGATTATAAGTAAAGGTGTATCAGTTGCATCAGATATTAGGTCAGAAAATATGATTACCCCATACACATCAGGTATTGGGTCAGAAAATAAGTTCACCACCTCCACATAGGTAGAGATGGGGATTATGGAATGCAGGCTGACCTGTTCTGTAACCAAGGCCAACATCACTTTTCTCTCTGGATCAGTCTAGCCCTACTAGGTAGGGATTTCAAAGCTTATTCTTATTCACATGTTATGCAAAAATATTGCCTTAATTATGTTGAAACTATATATATATCCATAGTTTATATATATATATATATATATATATATATATATATATAGCTTTATTAAAGTATATTTCATATGCCACCTTGTTCTTTTTTTTAGTTACCAAGATATATCTTTATTCAAACAATAATATGTTACTCAAACGTCTGCTTAACTGTAAAATTCTATCTAATCAGAAAATGAGCTATACAAAATATCAGGGTCATTTATTTATTTTTCATTTTTCCAACAAGTATTTAGTATTAGTTAAGCCATGATTCATGCAATCTTATTCTTTTAAACTGTACAGTGAAGTGATATTTAGATTTGCAAAGTTGTGCAAATCATCACTATCTTATTTCAGAACATTTGATTACCCCCATAAGAAGCCCTATACTCATTAGCAGTTACTCTCCATTCTTACTTCCATCTAGGCCCGGCAACCACTAATCTAAGTATATACCTATTCTAGACATTTCATATAATTGATACATAATATATGGCCTTCTGTGTCTGCCTTCTTTCACTTACCATAATGTATTTAACATTCATCTATATTGTAGCATATATCAGCATATTTTCCTTTAAATGGATGAATAATATTCTATTTATGGATATACTGAATTTTGTTTATCAATTCATTAGTTGCTAGACATTTGGGTTGTTTTCACTTTTTAGCTATTAAGAATAAGGCTTTATGAACATTCATGTACATGCTTTTGCATGAACAGGTTTTCAGTTTTGCTGGGTATTTACTTAAGAGTGGGATTGCTAGGTCATATACTAATTTCATTTTTAAAATTTTGAGGAATTTCCTTATTGTTTTCCATAGCTGCTGAAACATTTTATAGTCTCTCTAGCAATATATGAGGAGTTAATATATTTAATAATATACTTAAACATTCTATTAAAATATTAAGAGGAAAACACCCATGTCAATAAACATTTTGATATTTTTATCTGAATGATATTTACAATTATTAGTTTATATTAGGTTTCTTAGGAAAGCATTACAAAATTGTTTTTTCAATAACCAAATTTATACCCCACATGCCCAGATTATAACAAGGACTTGAGCATATAAATTTACATTTAAGGAGGTGAAATTTCCAGAGTATAAATCTCTGCAGAACCAAATTGATGAAAATAATCTTATTCATTAGGTATTTGTTGACAAGAGACCTTTTGGGAACTTTTCTCAGAATAAATGATTCCAGGAAAAAGTCTATAGAAAACATTCTTTTGAAATCATTAGATAATAAGTTTATATGTGGATATACTTGCAAAAGTTTCCTGTAATTTATGTTTAAGGATAGTCATTGTTGCTTTGTGTGTAATATTACCATGAACAACAGCAATAAAAACAAATATAAAGTTTCTTCCAATAGGGTACAGATTGAAGAAGTTATATACTCCCACAATTTCACAAAAGAGTACTCAAAAAAAGATTTTAATAAAAGTGGAGAAGACAATGTTTAATATAAGATCTTTATATGAAAACTAGAGGCCCAGTGCATGAAATTTGTGCAATGGGGGGGGAGGGGGTCCCCTCAGCCCAGTCTGCACCCTCTCCAATCCATGACCCCTCAGGGGATCAGACCTCAACCACAGTCGGACATGCCTTTCACAATCCAGGACCACTGGTTCCTAACTGCTCACCTGCCTGCTGCCTGCCTGATCATCCCTAACTGCCCCCCCTGCTGACCTGGTCACCTCCAACTGGCCCCCCTGCTGGCTTGGTCATGCCCAACTGCCCCCCTGCCAGCCTGTCGCCCCTCACTGCCCCCCTCTGCCAGCCTGGTCACCCCCAACTACCCCCCTGTGGGCCTGGTTACCCCACTCAGCCTGCTGCTCAGTCATTTTGTCGCCCCTCACTAACCCCCCTGCTGGCCTAGTTGCCCCACACAGCCTGTTCAGTCATCCGTTCGGTTGCAATGGTCACTTAGGATTTTATTATTATAGACTAGAGCCCCCGTGCACAAAATTTGTGCATGGGGGGGTGTTCCTTAGCCCGGCTTGCACCCTCTCCAATCTGGGAACCCTTGAAGGATGTCCTACTGCTGGTTTACAGGGATCGGGCCTAAACTGGCAGTTGGATATCCCTCTCACAATCTGGCACTGCTGGCTCCTAACCACTCACCTGCCTGCCTGCCTGCCTGATTGCCCCTAACCACTCTGCCTGCCAGCCTGCTCACCCCAAAATGCCCCCCCCTGCCAGCCTGATCACCCCCAACTGCCCCCCGTGTCAGTGTGCTCAGCCCAAACTGCCTCCCCTGCCAGCCTGCTAGCCCCCACCGTCCCTCCCTAATGGCCTGCTTGCCCCCAACTGCCCCCCTGCTGGCATGCTCACTCCAAACTGCCCCCCCCCCACCAGCCTGATCACCCCCAATGCCCCCCCCCCCACTGGCCTGATCACCCACAACTGCCCTCCCCTCTTGGCCTCTAACCCCCTCTATCTTGGCCCCACCACCATGGCTTTGTCCAAAAGAACATCCAGAAGGTCTCCTGGAAGGTCTCCCAGTCTAATTAGTATATTACCCTTTTATTAGTATAGATAGAGGCCTGGTGCACTGGTGGGGGCTGTCTGGTTTGCCCTGAAGGGTGTCCCAGATCAGGGTGGGGGTTCCCTTGAGGCGTGGGGCAGCCTGGGTGAGGGGGCCTGTGGTGGTTTGCAGGCTGGCCATGCCCCCATGGGGTGAGGGTCCCTGCTGGAGGGCATGGCCAGGCTGGGTGAGAGGCTGAGGGCTGTTTTTAAGCTGGCCACAGCCCCTTCAGGGTGGGGGGTCCCACTGGGGTGCCTGGCTAGCCTGGGTGAGGGGCTGAAGGCCGTTTTCAGGCTGGCCATGTCCCCCAGTGGGGACCCTCACCCCATGGTGGTGTAGCCAGCTTGGGTGAGGGGCTGAGGGCTGTTTTCAGGCTGGCCACACCCCCTTGAGGGTGGGGGGTACCCACTGGGGTACCTGGCCAGCCTGGGTGAGGGGCTGATGGCTGTTTGCAGGCTGGCCAAGCCCCCAGTGGGGACCCTCACCCCATAGGGGTGTGGCCAGCTTGGGTAAGGGGCTTTTTTCTTTTTTCTTTTTTTCAGGGCCTCCTTGAGCGGAGGCCAGGGCCAGCTGGAAGCAGGTATCTGGAATTTATTTATCTTCTATAATTGAAACTTTGTAGACTTGAGAGGAGGCCAGGGCTGGCCAGGGCAGGTGGGAAGCTTGGCTTCCTCCATTGCCAGGGGCAACCCAAGCCTCCTGCTTGCTCCAGCTCAATGGCTGCCGCCATCTTTGTTGGGTTAATTTGCATACTCGCTCCTGATTGGCTGGTGGGTATAGCGGAATGATGGTTAATTTGCATGTTTCTCTTTTATTAGTGTAGATTAGTGTAAATTGTAACTGAATGTGTACATGTATTTAGCTATAGTGATTCTCTAGCCACAATCATAATTTTCCTTGAGGAGAAGAATGAGAGAGTGTGAGAAGAAATTTTCATTTTGTATTCTTTGGTACTTTCTTACCTTTATACATGTTATTAACTTTATTTGTTTCCCTTAAAAAATATCAAGAGAAGTATCTAATTAGTTAGATTTATTTTCTTCATACTCACAAGTGTACTGAAAGGACAGAACTGTGTACAAAAAAAAAAAAAAAAAAAAGCATGGGATAAAGGCTAATGTGAAGCTGACATAAACAAGGTAAGTTACTCATGAAAAGATCACATAACAATGCCCTGCTGGATATGCCTCCTCATAGTGCTATCCTATTGCAACAACACAACTAAAGGATCTGGCTATGCTCAAGTTCAAGGGTTGCTGGGAGTTGAAGTTCCTTTTTGAAGTTAACTTGAATACTCAGAACCTAGCCTCCATCCTGTCTGGCTTGTGTTTCAATAGCCTGTGGCTGGTATCCAGGTTGGGGGTGATTTAGAAATTGTGCATCCTAACTGCAGTCAGGCAAAGCCGGGCAACTGCTAAAACAAGGTTTTTAATGTTCTCTGAGGGTTTCAAATAGAAGATGTGAGAGAAGAAAATGGCACTCTAATGGAAGATTCTGTGCCAGAAACCCTGTTGCCCATAGTTAATCGGGCTCTAAAACATTTGTCATTCAGTATTCATGTTGGCCTATTTAATTCTATAGCCAACACTCAATCCAGAGCTGAGCCAATCCAAGGTCTTGACTGAGTTTGATTGCTCTGGGGGCTCTGCCTAAACTCCAGCTAGATCAAAAGTCCTAGGATATTCTTGAGGAGGTACACAGAGCTTAGCTAAGATGGTTGTATGAAGATAAATGAAGAGGAATTAGGACCAAACTTCTGTGCAGCATTGCACCTTCTCCAGGAAACACTTATTTCCTACTGTTTGCTGTTTTCTAATCTAACTAATGTTATTGCATTAGAACAATGGTGCTCAATGGGAGAGATTTCACCCTCCCCCCTTCTTTACCTCATGATTGGCAATGTCTGGAGACAGTTTGATTGTAACTACCAGGGGTGCTACTGGCATCTAGTAGGTGGAGGGCCTGGATTCTTCTAAAATCCTACAACAAACATAGAGCTTCACCACAACAAAGAATTCTACTTTATGAAATGTCAATACCACCCCAGCTGAGAAACTCTAAATTAGAAGAGCATATTCAAAGACTCTTCTGAAGATCTTGCTTTAATTAGAGGTAGGAAATCTCAGTTGAATTTATATCCACCTTCTTGTTGTTGTGTCTTTTGTTTTGTTTTTGATGGAGGGTACTCTGAAAAGTGTATTCTCACCAGCCATACCATCGGTAGCTCAGAGAAACCCTTTGTTTCACTATAGTTAGAGTGACAATAAGCTGAGAAGGGATATTCTGGGCTCTGAGTAGTTAAGACTTCAGAGGGAACTGACTATGGATTCTAATTCATCATGCAGTACAGAACATGAGCAGTCAGTTCTTCCTAATAGTTCAGAATCTACTCTGCTTGCAGATATTCTTCTCTTTCAGTCAGTCTGTATATTTTAATATCCCTTTACATCTTCTCTTTTTTTAAAGGTATTTAAAACATTGTTTCTTTATTGTGGACTCTTTTCTTCTATCTTTGTCTTTTCCATCATTCTGATTTTTCCTTCTTTTTTTTGCCTCTTTTGTCTTTTCCATTCTCATAACCTCTGTCTCTCTGATTTCTTCATATATTATTTCTCCCTTCTTAAATATTTTCCTTTGTCTTCAGTGTTTCTCTCTCCATGTGTATCTTTCCTCAGCTTTTATTCTTTCTGCTTCCCTTTCTGATTGTCTCTTTCCCTGTCCCTCCTTTTTATTCTTTACTTTTCCTTTTGTATATTAATATATCTGAGGCATAAACCAAGAAGTTGTCATGCTTATTGAATACAAATTTAAGCTTTTATTTTATTTTTTTACTAAAAGAAAAACACATTAACTTGCATTCTTTTAAGTTGAAAGATCTTTAAAATCTATCATAAGTGTCACTATACCTCATTGCCTCCAGCATGAAACATGGTACCTTGTAAGGAATGCACATGTGGTCATATTCACATATAACATATATTGAATTTAATTACATGTAGTTCTTGGTGTACTGATTTCCAGTCCATTTCTAATTTAGACATACACACACACACACACACTCCACGTGCACATACCCTGAGACGCTAAAGGGGTATAATAATTATGGAGTTGTTAGGCCCTATTCAGGGGACCCTTTTACTGTCTCAATTTGTAAGAGAAAGGATGGCTATTTCTCTTATGTGTTGGCCACCATTGGCTGCAGATTTCTTAAGCTTGCTTCAGCCCAGATCTGAAATCCTAAGTGAACTTAGATAGAAACCTAAGCCTCCCAACCCATTGTCCTGAAACAGATTGAGTGGTTACCAGTCCCCAAATCCATAGGACTTATTTGAAGCTTTGAAGTATATTTCACCTCTCAGTAAGAGGACAGGCAAGCAATGACTCGAAGGGTGACTTTCTGGCAGTATGCATCTCCCGGCTGTGGTGACTCTATAGTGGGTAAATTGACTGTGCTGTGCAGTGCTCCGGGGCTATACACGCTCAGGCCTCGGGAGTTATTGTTGACTCCTTACTGGTTGAATGCATATACCTTATTAGGTTATGCCTTGGCCATCCGTTAAAAACCACATCACACGGTACTCTAATTTTCATAATGCCATGCAAACTTCAGTGCCTAGAAAGCAGGAGATTTTTGAAATAGCTGTTGAAGCTGCAGAGGTGTCATGTGGAAAATATCCATGAAGGCATGTGCTTAGTCCAGCCTGGTTTCAGCAGCAGTAAAGTATGTTGTTGCTCTCAGGCTGCTAGGTGGTTAAACTACTGGGGTTAGAACATCTAAAAATAAATGGGGGAAATGCATGTAGGAATGACCTTAGGAAAGAAACATTCTATGTCTGAGACTAAAGTAACTGACAGAGCACATGAGCCATAGGGGTCTGACAAGAAAGCATTAAAAGGCAATCCCTGCTGGATGAGGAGTGGATTTCATTTTTTCCCCATTGCTAATTGATGACTTTCACTATTGTTTTAAAAGAAATCTTCCTATGGCCAGAGAATTTGAAGGGCTGCTATTCATGTGCAGACAGAATCCGACAACGGATGTATTCAGAACACGGGCCACAACGGGAATGTGACAAGAACTGCTTTCCTTTAAATCTGTAGCACACCCAGGAAATTTATGTTATGAAAATATGCAATCTATTTTTGACTGAAATTCTCTTCAAACTTTACTTCAGACATTTTCCAGCCTTAACTACATGTTCCATATAATGAAGCCTGTCTTCTCTCTCGCCTCCCACCCTAGCCCCCCTTTGGAACGCTAATGGCAGTTTTTGTTCCACTTTAGATAATGAGCAGGTTGAGCTGCAGGTTTCCAGAGGATTTGTGCTATCAGCTAACAAAAACATTGAAAGCGAACCTGGACTCAGCCCCGTTTCCTATTAACCGTTTCCTGGGAAAGGAGCCTTGTATCCATTAACATGCCTGCTCAGTGTATTTTGGTATATCAAATAATAGCATTTCAAAGGAAGTGATTTGTTTCCCTTTACAGGGATTTACAAAAAGCAGATTGAGTATTAGTTTGGTTTACCAGTTCAGAATATTGGAATCCATTAGTAACAGGCATTGCTCCTCTTGGAGGAGGCCAGACAGATAGGCCCAGCCATCCTTGTTCCCTGTGCGAGTTTTCTGTCCATCACCATTGAGAAATGAGCAAAAGTGTCACTCAAAGCTATCTAACTACAACCTCACTCAGGGTTGAATAAGAATGGAGCAAATGCGCTTACCTGACCCTTCATTGATGCTCAGGCATTTATCCCACAATCCTCCTCAGGCCTTATTTTTCTACCAGCCTGCCAGTTAGTCTTTTTTTTTTTTTTTTTTTTTTAAACACATTCAACATTACTCAGCATTTTGCACTGTTAATTGTTTTATTTAAATCATTTAAAATAAATGATATTCCCACCACCTAGTAACAATTTGCCATTTTGAAAGTAATATTGGTATATTGCTTTTTGTAAAAATTATTTATGTTCACCTTAGAGAATTTAAGCAGTAATGAAAATACAAAATAATATTCAGGGGGAAAAATGTCCCTCTATTTACAAATAATCTCATTACTCTAGGTGAACATTAATCCAGACTTAATCCAAATAAATAACAGGAAAATAATTTTAAAATATAGAATTATGCTAAGGATGTCTCGAAAAATAAAAGAACACTAATTTTACTTTTACTTGAAATCAAGGGAGAAAATGAGATTGTAATGAAAGGAAATACTGAACCACAAATAAATGTCTTTAACAACAATTTTTCTTAAAAATGTTTTTTTTTTTAATATCATAAAAATAATTAAGACTTTGAAGTCATTTAAAAAAATGTTTACAATTTTAAACAGTTGAATCCTTGCTGTGAGGGGAAGAATTTAGCCCTTTGAACACATCCTTTCAGCTTTTCTACCCTTCTATTCTAGTTGTTGTTGATTATGAAATTGATTTTGAATTTTCTCAAATTGTAAAATTCATGTTTAGCTTTATAACCATATAGAGGCCTGATGCAAGAAACTCATGGAAGAGTAGGCCTTCACAGCCGCGGCTGCCTTGACCCTTGCAGACCCATTTGCCTTGGCCCTTGCAGCCCTGGCTTCATCCGGAAGTTCGTCCAGAAGGTCAGCGATTCGGTCGATTTGCATATTAGGCTTTTATTATTATAGATTTCTCTTTTTAAAAAAATCATTTCATGTATAAATGGCTCAGCTTCATGTACTCAAAGATATTGTTTGGTCTTTTCCACCATTCTATCTCCATCACTGTGAGTAGTGCCTAGAAGATGTTAGGCACTTAATGTTTATCCAATTGAATTTTATTTATCTTTACAGTAATTACTGAGTTGAATGAATACATGGCTATATTTTTAGAGAATGATTTCAGTGTTCATATCTATGTCTTTTAATATAGGGTCTCTATTTCTCAGGTGTGTATGTTAATTCAAATCTAAATTGTCTGAATTTTGTTATTCCTCCCCTCCCCCCCCCCCCCCCCCCCAAATAAGAGCTATGGCTAACATATTCCTGGAAATTTTTTCAGGTTTAATAATAACTTTGTGGAATTTAAAATAGGATGGTATCTTGTGCGGGTATAATGTGGGTATGATGGGTCACCGTTTCTGCCCTCAGGACTTGGCAGACATCAGTCTCTTTGCTCTGGTTTTGAATGCTGATGTAAAACTTAAGGCCAACCTAATCTCTTTTCGCTTTTGTAGGTAATCTTCTGCTTTTCTGCCTTCACATGTATTTAAAAACTTCCTCCATCTTGCATGTTGTTTATTTTTGTCTATTAGGACCTTTAACATGTGAATCGTAGTTATTTTAAATTATCTGATAGTTTCAATATTGGTGTCATATCTGGACCTGCATAGGTTGATTCTTTTGGCTCTTTGGAATGTGTCATCTAGCCTTTTCCTGTGCCTAGTAATCATTGTTGATGGCAGCCGTCTTGTGGGGGGACAGCAGAGATTGAACTAAATAGTTTTTATCCTGGGGAATTGATACAGCTTTTTGTTTCTCAAGGGGTTTAGAGTGTATTTGACTTAATCTGGACTGGAGTTGGGCTGAACTGGAGGTTTGTTTTGCCTTGGTTATTTTCAATGTACCATAGGCACCAGGTGCCTCGCGAAGCCCTGTGGTGAGGAAGAGGGCTGACGTGCCAGACAGTTTCTCAGTGCATGCTCCACCCTCAGCTTTGGGGCTTTCACTTGTGCTGCACCCCAGGACTGTTAGTAATGGTGGTGGGACACTGTCTTCTTTATTATTCTAATTAAGTCTCCATTATTAACAGCACCGTGTCCCTGGGCATCAGCGCCCTGGCCATGTTAGTGCTCATACTCCCACCCCAGCTGTATGTAGTTCTGGTTATAGCATGCGTTTCTGCTCTCTCCCCTGAGGTAAAGACTTTTTTTATTTCTCTTCCCTCCCCTTAGCCACAATGAATTTTTACCAGTGCACAAAAAGTGACTAGTTTTGTTGCCCTTCCCCTACAAATTAAATCATGTGTTCCATCAGGATCATGGATAGAAGGATCCCAGTGGAGAGTTGTACCCCTGCATTGTGGCTTTTGTTAATCTCCCCCACCCCACCCACCCACCCACCCACTTCATAAAGGACATCTTCTCAGGTTTCTTAAGAAGTGGGGCCCATGCGGTGGATATCAGCAAGAGAATCCAAACTCTCTTTGTATCTTTATCCTTATGGGATCCCATACTCTCATAGCAGCCCACATCTCCTCCCACAATTTGTTAACTATTCTAGCTGAATTCTTACTGGTGTGGACCAGTGTCTCAGACAAGAAATGTTCATATGGATCTATTCCTGCAAGCTCCTGTCTCTTTGCAAGTGTGCACCGTTTTTCCTTACCCTTCCCAGTGGAAACCAAAGCCTGTCTTTTTGTTTTGTTTTGTTAATCCTCACCCGAGGATATTTCTCCATTGATTTTCAGAGAGCATGGAAGGGAGGGAGAGAGACACAGAGAGAGAGAAACATCAGTGTGAGAGAGGCTCATTGATTGGTTGCTTTCAGCACCAGGGTGGCGATCCAGCCTGCAACTGAGTTATGTGCCCTTGACTGAAATTGAACCTGGGGCCCTTCAGTTCATGGGCCAATGATCTATCCACTGAGCCAAACTGGCTATCTTGATATCTAAAAAAACCATATTTTTTTATTGTTGAAGTTCAACTGCTTAATACAAGATGTTGGTGTGACCATTTTATGTCAAATTTTTTTGTATGCTCTTTAAATCTTGTTTTTCCTTTTATTTTTCCTCAAGGAAATTTTCTTGAACTACATCATTGAATAAAGGCTTTTATTAGTTATCAATTTTTATGAATGAGTTTCTTACTACAGAGACAACAATTATCATCATAATGGAACATCTGTGTATTTTTAAAAATCATTCATTTCTCTCTAGTTTCTTGAAACTCATTTTCTTTTAGTTTAATGATAACAGTATTTCCTGAGTTCTTCAAATTCTAAGACTATTTTTCTACTTTCTTTGTTCTAGTCTCACATTTTTGTCAGTTATACAAAGACTAGAGGCCCGCTGCACAGATTCATGCACAGGTGTGGGTCCCTAGGCCTAGCGGGTGATCAGGGCCTATCAGGGCTGGCCCGATCAGGGCCTGCCAGCCAGGAGTGGGGGGGAGGAGGGTTAGGGGACAGGGCACAGGAGGTTGGCCGCCAGCCCTGAGGAGGGAGTCGGCCCTTGGCACACCTGGGAAAGGGGTGGCGTCAGCCACCACCCAGCCCGGGTTCCCCAGGCAGCCAGGGGCTGAAGGCCCCGGGTAGGGTCTGGAGAGGAGGCAATGGTCTCCAGGATAGGTGTGGAAGGAATGGACGCCAGACACTGATGCTGCCAGCTGGCCGTGGGAGTTTGGCTGTGGGAATGCACTGACCACCTGGGGGCAGCTCCTGCGTTGAGCGTCTGTCTCCTGGTGGTCATTGCTCATCATAGCAACTGGTCAACTGGTCGTTCTGATCATTCAGTCTTAATGGTCACTTAGGCTTTTATATATATAGTTAGATGGTTTTAGTCTTCAACTTTTTTCTTGCATCTTAAATCACTGCTTTCTATCTTCTTTTATTATTCATCTTTGAGGTTTTTTTGTACTGATTCAATGGGTTTATTAAAATTTTTATATAAATGTGAGCAATTATGAAGAATTCTCCAGTTTTCCATAAGATTTATTTTTTTCTAGTTTAGGATTTTCACCTTTCATTTAGTACATCTTTCTCTCTCTCTCTCTCTCTCTCTCTCTCTCTCTCTCTCTCTCTCTCTCTTAATGAATGTACTTTTTCAATATGTTGTCATGCTCTGTTCAGAATCCAGAAACCACATATACTTGCCTGCCCAGGAAGCATAGCCACTTGTGTATTCTATTGGGCATAAAAACTTTTTGCTGAAGTAAACTTATTATCTCCACCCATTCCAAATGACCAATATTATATTCTTTCTATATAATAGCATATATTGATTAAAGCACTCCCATTTCTCTACTTTCCCAAAGCAGAAACCTCAGAGTCATTCATGAATGTTCCTTTTTCTTCATCTCCAAGAGGCTTTTGCTGTTATTTAGGCAAGAGATGCTGGGGTCTGATCTCAGGCAGTGACAGTCTGGATGGACAAAAATCAGAAGATTGGGAAATATTTGTGACTTCTTTGTTGCAGAAGATCATACTTGCTAAGATCATTAATGCCCTAAGCTTTATTTTCCTCATGTTAAAACAAGAGTGATATTACTAGCCCATATTTCATATTGTGGTGTCGTTTAAGTGAAGTTATTACTCTGGGCTTTTCATAGAGCACCTTTTCGTAGAGACCAACACCTAGTAAAGTGTCTCATAAAGGATAGTTGTGAGTATTATACATTTCAAGTGGATTCATATGCCAAAAGTCACATAGCTAATAGGTGGCAGATATGGACTTTGAAACCAGGCCACCAGAGTTCCAACATTAAAATTTTCTTTCTTACAATGTAGACTTAGAGGGAGCAGTAGGCTAGAGGGCAGATGAGCGCCAATTCGGCATTAGGTCAATATACCTCTAAATTGGATAAACAGAGCTTTTTTCTTTGTCACAAAGCAAGGGTGAATTCTATCACCTGTACTTTTAAACTTTTTCTGGTCCAAATATGTGACTTTTAATTTTCATTTCAACTTCTGCTTCTGTGCTATCCACTGAAGAGTGTTTGCTCAAAACTCATCCTTTTCACCTTCACCTATATTGATGAAAAAGACAAGGCTTGTGGTCATCTATTTTATTTGTCCTACCTGGATTAGGGGCCAGAACATCAACTGCACAGTGATTTCATGCCCAGGAAGCCTAAAAAATCATAGATCTATTTGCAGACAGACTGTGAAACACACAATGTTTATGATGATCTGTGTTGTACAATCATATGAGATAGATTGCATATATAATGCTCATCAGTGTGGAGTCATCTGGGGAAGCATCTGCTAAATTTTGTTTGCCAGCTTGAGGAAAAGATATTGCCAAAAGGTTGGCAAAGTCATTTATGTTCTTATTGTATAAAGCAAATTTATACTTTTTACTGTGACTCCTGGAGTGAGAGGGAAGCAGCACCTCCTCATAGAAGTAGCCACAGGCCACACCCACCAGTCTACACTCCACCGAAGATGTGCCATATGCCACAAAATCCTCAAGGGGTTTGAAGCAGAGAGCTTTATACTAATGGAGTCATTTTCTTTAATGCAAAAACACAGCTGGAAAATATTCTTCTTAAGCAATAAGAACATCAAAGTGTGCATATTACATACACACCTAAGGACATGAGTCTACAGATGTGGTACTTGAAGTGACTTTTAGGGGACACACAAATCTATCAATAAAAGGAGAAAGAGCTTATGAGATAAAGACTACACTAGTTTTTTTCCTATTCATCTTTCACATAAATTACATATATACAAAATAAATTATTCATTGTAAAAGTGTATCTCTGGAAATGTATATTCAAAGAGCCTTATACAAGCATAAACTCAAGATCAGATGGCAACATAGCTCATTATAAATTGCCAAATTACAGTTTCTATTTTATCCATATGATTTGAAGAAAATTTCACAGCTCCTTATGGGTTCAGCATCACATAGAAAATAAACATTTTTTTTTTTTCTGTCAGCTGTCTTTACCTTGAAAGTCTCTCACATAGTTTGCTCAACTTGGAACAAGGCGGCTTTTAGATTAGGACTCTCGTTTTTTGCCTGTGTGGCAACATTTTCCGTATTGGGAAGCACCATGTAGTGGCAAAAGACTCTTTAAACCAAGTTCTAACTCAGGATAAATAGTGACCAAGTTATTTTCCATGGGGACAATTACTTTGGTTCATTTATTTCCAAAAGTGAATTCCAATAACATATTAAGCCATTGACCTATTTCTAGCCTCACAATTGTTCTCATCAGATCAATTCCAATTGATCTTCCATATGCATATTTAATAACTATTTCTGGGTTCTTTCCCAGGCCAGAGAATATAATTCTAACTTTCTCAAGGCTTTCCATAATACCTCATTCTTCTTCTTCTTCTTTTTTAAATAGACTTTATTTTTTACAGCACTTGTATTTTCACAACAATATTGAGGAAGCTACAAAGATTTCCCATAACCTCCTTTCTCCTACATAGGAATAGATTCCCCCATCCCTTAACATTCTCCACCAGAAGGTACATTTGTTATAATTGGTGAACCTACATTGACACATCATGATCACTCAAAGTTCATAATTTATATTAGGGTTCACTCTTAGTGTAGTACATACCATGGATAATAATGTATAATAACATGTATTCATCACTGTGGCAACATGCAGAGTATTTTCACTGTCCTAAAAATCCTCTGTACTCCATCTATTTCAGTGGTTCTCAACCTTTGTAATGCCGAGACCCTTTAATACAGTTCCTCATGTTGTGGTGACCCCCAACCATAAAATAATTTTCGTTGCTACTTCATAACTGTGATTTTGCTACTGTTAATGAATCGTAATGTAAATATCTGTGTTTTCCGATGGTCTTAGGTGACCCTGCTAGCGGTTCTCAACCTGTGGGTCGTGACCCACAGGTTGAGAACTGCTGCTGTAGAGCCTAAGACCATCAGAAAACACAGATATTTACATTATGATTCATAACATTAGCAAAATTACAGTTATGAAGTAGCAACAAAAATTATTTTATGGCTGGGGGTCACCACAACATGAGGAACTGTATTAAAGGGTCTCGGCATTAGAAAGGTTGAGAACCACTGTTCATTCTTCCCTTCCCCAAACCTCTGGCAACCACAAATATTTTTATTGTCTCATAGTTTTGACTTTTCCAGAATGTCACAAAGTTGGAATTATACAGTTTGTTGCCTTTATAAATTGGCTCCTTTAACTTAATAATACACATTTAAGGTTTCTCCATGTCTTTTCATAGCTTCATAGTTCATTTCTATTTAGTGCTGAATAATATTCTGTTGTCTGGATATACCACAGTTTATTTACCCATTCACCTACTAAAGGACATCTTGGTTGCTTACAAATTTTGACAATTATGAATAAGGCTGCTATAAACATCTTTGTGCGGGTTTTTATGTGGACATAAGTTTTTAACTCTTGTCGCTAAATACCATGTTGTCTGAGTCCTGGATTATATGGTAAGAGTATACTTAGTTTTTTGAGAAATCACCAAACTGTCTTCCAAAGTGGCTGTAACATTTTGCATTCTCGCCATTGAAAGTACCTGTTGCTCCATATCTCTATAGCATTTGGTATTGCCAGCATTCTGGATTTTGGCCATTCTAATAGATGTGTAGTGGCATCTCATTTAACCAAAGTACTTGCCTATATGCATAATCCATTGACACAAACAATAGCATAGTGAAAGCCTGGGGTGGGAGGAGGGGGGTGGGCAAGAGCCGTCTAGAAGGGGTCAATGGGGAAAAAAAAGGAGACATACATAATACTTTCAACAAAAAAGATTTAAAAAATAAAGAGTTCTTAGACCTCAACAATAAGAAAATAACCCAATTAACAAATGGGCCAAAGACCTTAACAGACACCTCACCAAAGTAAATAAACAGATGGCAGTAAGTGTATAAAATCATGATCCATATCATATGTCATCAGCAAAATGCACACTAAAACAATGAGATATTCTTCTTTATAACAAAATTTAGAAAAAACTTGTTTTTCATTTGGCCCTTCTTTTTTTTTAAAGAACACCTTTATTTTAATTTTTAAAATATGTTTTTATTGATTTTAGAGTGAGAGAAGAGAAGAGGGAGTAAGAGAGATGGAAACATGGATCTGAGAGAAACATTGATCAGCTACATCCTGCACACTTCCTACTGGGGATTGAGCCCAGGTTGTGGCTATATGCCCTGACTAGGAATCAAATGGAGAACTTTTGGTGCATGGGATGTTGCTCAACCCACTGGGCAACACTGGCTGGCTGGTCTGGTCCTTACTTCTTAACAGAGAAAATAAGTTTTCCCATTCTCTTTCCTGTAGCCTTGTGATGCCTTACTGACATTTTCATCATCAAATCCACAATAAAAATTTTTATTTCTCCTAATAGTATTACCCAATTTGGAGACTTCTTGATCATATGTGAATTAGGCAAATCTTTCTTCCTGGCTTATCATTGTGTTATAAATTTCCTTTCTTGAGTCAGTTGCTCATGGCATAGTCTTAAATCTGAATTGCTCTACCAGAGTTATGATTGTATTCATCTTTCTTATTACTATATCAAAACACAATGCAAGGTGATGTCTTGTCATAATTAGTTTCATCTGTCTTGTAAAACTTTAGGCTTCATAGAACTGGACTTCATTTCTGAGAGTTTTATAGAAATACATGATATTTGTCATAATACCACATTATAAAGTTCTCTTCTTATATCCATACTAGAGGCCTGGTGCATGAATTTGTGCATGGGTGGGGTCCCTTGGCTTGGCTGGTGATGGGGCCAATGAAGGTCATGGGAGGTTGGCCAGGGGGAGGGGCCGTGGAAGGTTGGCTGGCTGTAGGAGCACACTGACCACCAGGGGGCAGCTCCTGCATTGAGCATCTGCCCCCTGGTGGTAAGTGTGCATCATAATGACCCGTCGTCCAGTCGTTTGGTCGTTTGGTCACTTAGGCTTTTATATATAGAGATATAATAGCATTTGAATCAATTAATATTTATTATATTGAGCAGTTAGGAATATTAAAGTTGGTACATACATATATAAAAGATTAGCATGACCATGGTGCCTCCATGGTTCACCGTCGACCTGTAAACTAAGAAGTCACGGTTTGATTCCAAGTTGGGGCACATGCCAAGGATGTGGGCTTGATCCTCAGTGTGGGTCATGCAGGAGGCAGCCAAACAATGATTTTTTTCTCATCATTGATGTTTCTCTCTTTCTCTCCCTTCCTCTATGAAATAAATACAATATATTTTTTAAAAAAGATTAGCATGTGGATTATACTGAGTGAAAGATTTAGAGACACATTTTGAGTAAGAGGCTAATCAAAATACTAGAAATTACCAAATATTCATCTCTATCAAAACATAAATGCTTTTTGACAACTTAGAAAACCAAAGAATTTATTGTCAGTGTGACAAGGTCAGCAAATGCCCAACAAATAATTTAATATTTTAAAGAGTTGCAACTTTCTGGTCAATTTTTAGAGCAATGTTAAATTGTAGGCCATTTGGTAGCAAGTAATAAATTATATCTTAAAGCTTATTTAATAATAACTGAGTAATTAGTGTAAAAGCAGAAAATTGCCACTAATATAAAGGTTTTACCTTTTTCCTCCCTGCTCTTAGATCATTATTTGCATGATCTACTGTGCAAATGTACTTATTTGCTTATGTACTAGGAAGTGCTATGAATTAGGTGCTTAAAAAAAAATAGTCCCTGGATTTCTATCTATATATGTGCCAGAAACTTTTAGTTTTAGTTGGATTTCTGTTAGAAATCCAAAATTAATACCCACTGGGAAACAGAGCTATCTAGTTTATAGTGTGTTCATTCAGATTGGTTTGCTCTAGGAAGTCATTAAAAAATGAAGCTTTCTTCTCATTTCCACTACATTAAATTCTAGTTCTGATGGATTACAATTTTTCCTCCTTGTTGTTTTATGTAGCTATGATTTCACCCAGAACAATTTATTAGCAATTGTAGAAGAAATTGAGGCTTTGAAAATTATGGGATTTAACCTTTAATAGGTATAAAAAGTCATGATGGTTTTCCATTATAAAGAATGTATGCCTTATGGTTATATTGAGAATGAGTATACCATTTAAATATAAAAAGAAATCAGATGACATCATCAGGCAGAATCAGTGTAATTAGGGTTGGGGATGAATCTGAAATTTATGAAGAAATGTTGTATATGATATTCCCAATATGTTCTTTATTAATTGAGTTTTTCTTCAGTAAGCTCTCTTTATACCACTCTTCTCTTCAAGCCAAAATCAGTGTTTAAAAGATTATTGTTTTCTTCACTCTCTAAATAAAACTGAGCAGTTAAGATATTATTTTCACAGAAGTTCCAGGTCTAAAATTGAATTTTTTCATAGTGCCCACTCTATATAACACTGAACCATCTGAAGAAAAGTCAAGGAATAAATATAGTAACACATACTCTGGAAAATTCTTATTAAGTATCCATTCTCTCTGTGTAAGTCATTGTATAATGAACTGTGATATGAAAAACTAGCTAAATAAATGACTTCCTTCTTTTAAGGAGTTTATAATCTATTAATTTTGTATAGTAAGCCTACTTGTATGAGCAACTTTCATTTGGATAATAATAGGCATCAAATCAGAATATGATAAAGTCTACAGGACTAATCCTATCAAAATATTCTATAGGAATTTTTAAGAGCAATGGGTTCAAGCAATGACAGGAGACATCATGGAGGTATAATTGGTGATTGGACTAATAAAATGTCATTTTCTGGTTTTCTTAGGACAAACTAGTCCACCTGATACATTTGTTCCACTTCCCAATTTTGTGGTTTACTGTAACAAAATTATACTCATTCATTTATGTTTTTCTATGGTTGCTTTCCACTACAATGGCAAAGTTGAATATGTACTTGGACCAGAACCCCTCTAGCCTGCAAAGCCTATAATATTTACCATCTTGCCCTTTTCAGAAAGTAATTATCCCTTTCCTAGGGGACTAAAGTTATTAAAATAGGCAGTCAGATTAGTCAGGGGGAGTAAGTTTAAGTTCAAGATAGGTTTATTTCTAGATATCATGACTTCAAATTATGGGATGCGCAAGTGGAAGCATAAAAGGTAGTTGATGGGGCTCTAGAATTTATAAAAATGTTCCAGGATAAGCTTACTGTTTTGATCACATTTTTTTTAGTAGTGGTATAGTTGACATTTTGTGATATAAGATAGATATTCTGATGGATATTTTTAATGATACAAAAAAAAAAAACAACACACAAAAGTCTAAGGATTTTTGTAGTGTTCCTTAAAGTATTTTAGAACACTGAAAATAGCTCTGATTGTAGGAGGTTAGGGAATGAGAGTTGAGAAAATAAAAGCATGTTCAGGAAGTTAGTTTGTAAATGGATAGAAGGAAATATGAGTGTGACTTGAAGGGCATGAGAGTCGCATGAAGATTTATTTCAAGATAAGAAGAAATCCAGACAAGAAAGTATTTGAATGCAGATGGAAGAAATCACTAAAGGAAAAATGCTGAAATATTTTGGTGAGAGGAAAGAATCATTGCATGTTTGTATATGTGTATATGGGACATGCCAGAGGAATTCGTAGAGGGTAGCACTGAGTAACACAGATGGAGAGGTGTATTAGAACTCTTTTGGTTACAAGTGACTGAAACCCAGTTTGAACTAGCCATGGCCAAAAGAGGAACTTTGACTCATGTAACCCAACTGTTCTCTCTTTTTCTCTCAACTTACATATTTACTTCCATCTATGTGTCAGTTTTAGTCTTTGAAATTAATTCTGTAAATAATGTGACAAACCAGGAGCTGCCAGATGCTGATGGGCCCAGATCCTTGCAAAGTCACATCCTAAGAGGAAAGACTCTATTTGGGAAAATTATAACAAAATTTGGTCTGCTCAACTAGATTCACATGTGTGTAGCAAGAATAAATACCTAGACCTTATCTCCTAATTAGTGGTGTGATGGTACCTTTTTTGTCCCAGCTTCAATCATGTGGTCACCCCTCCAACTGATCACTGTTGGTAGAATAATAAAAGATAGGCTCAATTTGGATCAGGGGTCCTCCTTTAGTTCTATCATTGTGTTCAAGAAAATGGCCAATGTCCAATTCAAAATCCTTTTCAAACAAGGGAGAAGATGAGGTGTAGATAATATAGTCTGGTCTGTTGAGGGAACTGTTATGAACTGGCAGCCACTGTGATTTGTGACTCTTATAATCTAGGCTGCTAGTCACTAATATGTACCTGTCTAGTTAGACTAATTCATGTGGTAATGTTCAAACTAATTGGTTGTGGCATCTGTCATAACTGGTTGAAACTGTGTATTAAATGCTTTACATATTAGCTCTCTTTGTGAGAGGACAGTCTTAGAAATAAATTATGTCATCTTACACCCTAAGATAAGATGGAAAGAAAAAAGAATAACAATTGAGACAGAGCTTAAAAGTTGTAGAGAAAATAAAATAAGAAGCCTCACTAAATTGGACAAAAGAGTAAATGTACTGGCAAGTCAGTTTTATTTTAAAGATAAATTGTGACCCTTTAAATGAATATAAGACTAATAGTTGGCAGTCACTGCTTTAAGCACTTTGCGTATTGTATTTCACTTAAAACTCACCGGAACCTTTGAGGTAGGTATTATTATTCTATAGACAGAGGGACTGAGGTTTGGAATACTCTTGAGTTAGGTCATTGTGACATGGTGGTGCCAGTATAAACCTGAGTGTCTACTGCTGAGTTCTCCTAAGAATGAAAGAAAATGAGCTGATTCTATGTTATTTCTTTTCTTCCTCTAAGTCTTTTCTTTTCACTTAAAAAATAAGCTTTTTATTTGACAATAGCTTTAGATATACAAAGATAGCACAAAGTTCTTATGTTCTTTTTATTCAGTGTCCCCTAAGTTAATAACTTCCCGAATCATAGTACTTTTGTGGAAAAAAAAAACACAAAAAATTAGCATTCTTGCATTATTATTAATTTTAAAAATTACAGAATTTACTTGTATTTTAAAATTTTCCTACTAATATACTTTTTCTCTTCCAAAATCTGACACAGTATACCACATTACACTTTGTGCCTCTTCATTTTTTATCTCTATCGCTCCATCTCTATATCACTTCTTTATTTTCCTCCAACTTTCCCATGCTCTAATCATCATACCTTCTTTTTCCTTTTCCAGTTTTTCTTTCCTTTCCCCTCTCCATTACTGTATTTTATCTGATTATTTCTTGCCAAATTGATACCATTAAAAAAGGAAATATTTTGAAGGGTATTGAACTAGCTTTGAGGAGGCTAAAAATTCCAATGTAACCCTAACGTTTTGGAGGGCTAGCAATCTGAATCTGTGCCAGTAACCGAATGTACATTCTTGATAACCTATAATTAAGTCACTGCCCCTTTCTCCACAATCTGGTCTTGCAAGACCTGTTACCTAAATGCTCACATTTTACAGAGGCCAAAAACCATGAACAATACACAACCCCTGGAGGGGGTTGTCAGCACTGGCGCCAGACCAGGCCCTTGGGTGTGGTCTCAAGGCCCCCATCCCAACACACAGGGCTTTTTGCAAAGCCCACAAAAGGTCTGAAAGTCCTGTCCATATTTGGGGGACAAAGAGGCTGGAGGGAATAAAGGAAGAGCTTCCACCATGTTGGTTTGCTCAAACTTTGGAGGCAACTCCTCTGAGACCGCCAGCATAATAAAACTTTGTAACTCCATTTCTCTAAGCGTCACTTGGGTTTCTTCGGTCTTCTACAACAGCTTGGGAAGTTTTGTAGTGGCCTGACAAAAAAATGTTTAACATGGAATTGTTATTATTGCTGGCATTTTCTGTATAAATTCAACCCCCTTTAGAATCATGACCTGAAATATTTATTGAAATTCAATTCACCATAACACAAAATGTTTTAAAAAAGTGAATTTAGAGACCAACTTTTTTAATTTTGTAGGATTTTAAATTGGATATTGTCATTATACTCCACACCCTTGCAGATATTAATGCCTCTGGTTACATAGATTGGTTGTTGGACTAGAGTATGTATCTTTTGGTAGTTTGTTCTAAGGATGAATTGGAATACAGCAGTGTCTCAGTGTCCAGTTATGTCTCAGTCAGACACAAATGACATTGCATGTAATCAGCCTGAAGACAAAAGACAATTTTACTGGCAATTTTTTGAATTTTTAAAAGTAGAGGAAGGTGTCTTAAACTGAAAGTGATTGTGGAGAAATAGTGTGGAGTAGAAAAGATTCTGAGGATGATAACTTCTAGAACCAAATCTCAGTTAAAGATAAAAATGAAGCCCTAGCCGGTTTGGCTCAGTGGACAGAGTGTCGACCTGCAGACTGAAGGGTCCTGAGTTCCATTCGGGTCAGGAGCACGTCCTTGGTTGCAGTTCAGGGCACTGGTTGGGGGCATGAGGGAGGCAATGAACCAGTGTATCTCTCTCACATTGGTGTTTCTCTCTGTCTCTCCCTCTCCCTTCCACCCTCTCTAAGAATCAATGGGAAAACTTATTCTTGGGTGAGGATTTAAAAAAAAAAAAAGATAACAATGAATACTAAGAAGTAAGGACAAGTGGGTGGAGAAAAGGAAAATCATATTAGACATTATAGAGACTTAAGTTTCTTAATTTTATTTTGTTATAATTTATGTGAAAGCAGAAGGAAGAAAAGAAATCCTGTAAAGAGAAACTATCACCAAATGAGAAAGAATTTTAAGGCAATTTTATTTTCCCTTAAAGACAGTGGAAAAATCACAGTAAACTTGTTTAAGGTGACATACATAAGTGATGATGCAGCTCCCAATGAGCCTCAAGGGATATGCCGTACTGTAATTAGATTGGCACCCTTCTCAAAGTCGCTTTCTCGCTTGCTTGCACTCTGAATCTTTTAATTCGGTTAGCTTATAAGTGGGTCTAAAAAAGCACACCCACACACATTAAAAACTTTCTCATCCCGTGAGTCCTTCAATTTAATATGCATGAAAATTATCCCTATCTTTTGCTTATTTTGCTTTCCAAGACACTGATTTTCCTTTGTTTAAATGGATGGAGCTCATGAACCGCTCTACCACTGATTCTACCATGGGTATTAATATCATTAATGGGTTCTGCGACAGTGTGAAGGCTGTTAGTCCCAAAAGGTAGTGCTCATGTGCACACTTCACTGGGTGTGAGATGTATTTCAAGCAATATTAGTGACAGAGAACATTTTTATTTTTTTATTTGTATTCATTTTTATTTTTACTAATATAGTACATTTTTCAGAAATCAAATAAAATTAAGTCCGGCTGGCGTGGCTCAGTGATTGAGCGTCAGTCAACCTATGGACCAGGATGTCGGGGTTCAATTCAAGGTCAGGGCACATGCCTGAGTTGCAGGCTCAATCCTCAGTGTGGGGCATGCAGGAGGCAGCCTATCAATGATTCTCTCTCATCATTGATGTTTCTATCTTTCTCTCCCTCTTTCTTCCCCTCTGAAATCAATAAAAATATATTTAAAAATCCATAGCAGACCATTCCCCATCCCTACACTCTCAATTTCTACTCCTCAGAGAAAACTTCTTTCTTATCTCTTAACTATCCATAGAGAATTTTTAATATACGAGGTGAGAGGTGGTGGGTAACAACAGATGCCTGAAGGAGAGAAAAGAAACAAGCTCTTAGGTAGACTGAATAGTGACCACAGAGAAGCAAAGGCAAGCACAATTCTGAAGAAACAGAAAGAAAAATAATTCACCCAGCTTCCTCTAATTGCTCTCTTTATATGCAAGAGGAGGATATATAACAGCACAAGACTTCTGGGAAGTGAGAAAAGGTTGCCCATCTGATCTCCATGTTGCTTAATGGAAATTGTCAGGAGTACCACTTGGGAATGGGAATGTGTGGTATCTGCTGGCAGCATCAGAAGGAAGGCAGCTTTCATTATGTGAAAAACAGCTGCAATGGCCAGTCAGGCTTGTGGTTTTATTCTCCTTAACTCTGTTCATTGCGTTGGCAATCTTTAACATTCATTGGACCACTCTCTAGGGGAAAATTACATGCTTAAGGTAGGGAAAAAGTCATAGGTAGAAGGAAATGATTCTAGGAACTGACTTAAACTGTCTTAGAACTTTATATTAGAACTCGTAGAAACATCAGCAGCAACATACTAGTAGCCAGCTGTGGTATAAGAAATATGTTTGCTTTTTGTCTCTGCTTCCTGGAACCAGGCTTCTAAAATTCTTGGAATCCCTGAGTGATGGAAGTGTCTTTTGTTATTCATAGATTCCCTTTTGATTGTAACCGAGTTTATGCTAATGAGGTAACTTAGAATGGGGCCCCTATATAGCCTTAGGATGGGCTGGTCACCAGAAAGAGAAATGATTATGGCTCTGGAACTTTCAGGCACTGGCCTCTGGGAACAGGAGGGGACAGCTGGAGAGTGAATAGTTATAAAAGATCTTGAACAATGCCATCTGATGAGCTCCTGGGTTGGTGAACACATTCAGGCACTGGAGGGTGGAGCTTCAAGATGGGGTTTGGAAGCTCCACACACCACTACCCCCACCCCATACATTTCCCTATGAATCTCTTCCATTTGGCTGCTCCTGAATTGTATTCTTTACAGGCAACTGATAGACCTAAGTGCCTTCCTGATTTCAGTGAGCCACAGCAAAAAATCCAACTTTAGGAGTGGGGTAATGAGAACCCCTAATTTATAGCTGGTTGATCAGCGGTCCAGGTTGACAACCTGGGACTTGTAGCTGGTGGTCTGAGGTGGGGCCAGTCTTGTGGGACTGAGCCCCTTCATCTATGGGTTCTGTGCCAACTCCTGTGGTTAGTGTCAGAATTGAATTGTAGGACACCAGGTGGTATCCAGAGAATCAGAGAATTGGCTGTTGCTATTGGAAAACACTTCAGACCAGTTTTTTCCCAAATATTTTCCACATGGAATATTAGGACCTTGCTACTCAGACCAGCAGAGTCAGTCTCCTCTGGGCACTGGATAGAAATGCAAAATCTAAGGCACCAGCCCAGACTTACTACTTCAAATTCAGTCTTTTACCAAGATCCTCAAGTGATGCATTTGCACATTAAAATTTGAGAATCACTGTGGGAGAAACTTTACAAAATTCATCTTAAGATTTATTACCCAATTTAAAAGCACACATTTATCTCTAGCATGATGGCTAAGTAGGTATGTCTCTTGGAGATTCCAAAGTAAAATTAAATTTACTTGTGAGACCTGCAGATTTTTGAACTGTGTCCTCATTATGCAGAAAAGTATGAGCTGTTAAAGTTGAGGCTGCTCACTCAGTATTCGAATCCAGTACTTAGCATAATATTCAGAGGCAGTGTGTAAGCTGGGTAGTGCAGGCTGCTCTATCCTCTTGCTTTAATATTTTTATACAGGCAAAATTATGGGAAAACAGTGAGATATGGAAGGAATCACAGGAGAGATGGAAAGGAAGGTTGTGAAAATGAGAGGGGAAAGGAGAAGACACACACGTTTGTTTTGGAGACAGCAGTGAGTTCAAGAGCAGAGTATATACATCTGAGCCTGCACATATCCTAGCTAATAAAAGAGTAATATGAAAATTAACCATCACTCTGCTACACCCAAAAGCCACGCCAACCAGCCAATCAGGAGTGAGTATGCAAATTAACCCCAACCAAGATGGCCACAGCCACAGAGCCAGCAGAAGGCTTGGGTTTCTCTGGTAATGGAGGAAGCCAAGCTTTCCACACACCCTGGTGGGCCCAGGCCTCCACTCAAGGCTACAATGTTTCAATTATCCTATCTAATAAAAGAGTAATATGCAAATTGACCATCACTCCAACACACAAGATGGCTGCCTCCATGTGGTCAAAGATGGCTGCTCCTATGTGGACACAAGATGGCTGCCACAAGATGGCCAGCAGGGGAGAGCAGTTGTGAGAGACCAGGCCTGCAAGGGAGGGCAGTGGTGGGTGATCAGGCCTGCAGGAGAGGGCAGTTAGGGGTGACCAGGCCGGCAGAGGATGGAAGTTGGGTGTGACCAGGCCTGCAGGGAAGGGCAGTTGGGGGGGAACCAGGCCTGCATGGGAGGGCAGTTAGGGACAAACAGGCTGGCAGGGGAGCAGTTAGGCATCAATCAGGCTGGCAGAGGAGTGGTTAGGGGGTGATCAGGTTGGCAGGCAGAAGCGGTTAGGGGCAATCAGGAAGGCAGGCAGGTGAGCAGTTGGGAGTCAGCAGTCCTGGATTGTGAGAGGGATGTCCCAGATTGGAGAGGGTGAAGGCTGGGCTGAGGGACACCCTGCCCCCCCCCCCCATGCATGAATTTCGTGGACCGGGCCTCTAGTATTTCAATATTAGCTGGCAGAGCAATTGCCTCCTCAGTGACAGCCATGAGTCACTGCCACATCCATAGCTACTAGTGAGTGTGAATGTGTGTGTGGAAGGCAAGGAGGTGCTCTTACAGAGTAAAAAATTTGAGTGACTATGTTTAATCTCTGTCTTCTCTGTGGAACAGAAGGGAAAGTATATCTATTTGCCATCCATGTTGAACATCTTTACTTTTTGCAAGGAACAAATTTCTTACAGCACTTAAGTAGTTTTAAAGTAACAATTCTCTGCTGCCTCCTTAAATATCTTTATTTTTATAGATATAACTAGGGGCCTGGTGCATGAAATTCGTGCACGGGGGGGGGGGAGTTCCCTCAGCCCATCCTGCACCTTTTCCAATTGGGGACCCCTTGTAGGATGTCTGACCGCTGGTTTAGGCCTGATCCCATAGAGACAGGGCCTAACCCGGCAGTCGGACATCCCTCTTGCAATCTGGGACTGCTGGCTTCTAACTGCTCACCTGCCTGCCTGCCTGATCTCCCCTAACTGACTCTGCCTGCCTGCCTGATCACCCTTAACTGCCCTCCCCTGCCAGCCTGATCGCCCCTAACTGCCTATGTCTCAGACCCCACCACCATGAATTTGTCTGGAAGGAAGTTACACATCCAGAAGATGGCCAGTCGACCCAGTCTAATTAGCATATTACCCTTTTAGTAGTATAGATAGATTATATAGGATAGGATTGCTTAAATGGGGAAGAAAAGCCTTTTTCAGCAGGAGGAGATGCTCTTGGCAGACAAAAACACATAATTCCTATATCTGGACTGATAGCCAGCCATATGCACTATACTACCAAACTGGTCATGAAAAAATTGAACCACTTTCTTATACCTTATACCAACCAGCTGTTGCCCTTAAAACCCCTCCTCAGCCCCCACCTTAGGTTCTGCCTTTGCAGTTCACCCAGATTAGGTTCTGATTGGTCAGTTTCTATGCCAGTCAGCATCAAAAGCTCCACCTCCTGGGCAGCCATTGGCTCCTGGAACTTCACCAGATTTGGTTTTGATTGGTTGGTTTCTATGCCAGTCAGCATCTCCAGGCCTATCTCTGGGTCTGATCAAAGAGGCGAGGCTGATCAGCAGCCCCCAGGAGGCCCAGAGAGAAACAGAGGTGAGGCTGCTGGCGAAGCCGGGAAAGAAAGAAAGAGGCAATGGCTGATCAACAGCTGCCATGGAGCCTGGGTATTAGATCCTGCCTCTCTCTCTGTGGGCCTCTCTCAGGGCCTCATTAGCAGCCCCCTCGGCAGTTCATGGCAACTCAGCACTGACTTCCAGTGTTCAGTGGAGTCTTGGTTTTACAGACCCTGGCTTATATATATAGATGTCCCCCCACCCCAAATCTCTTGTGTCACTTCTTTCCCAATGATAAGAGATCATTTGCATTTATATGCAGAAGGCAGTAGAAAAACCTTCCTCATCTTCAGGTATAAGCACTGGGGAAGGTGGAGAGAGAACATTTTAGGGGAGGAAGACAAGATGAAATTAGAAATGAAATGAGGTGAAGAGACAAGTAATGAAAAGGGGCAGGGATATTTACCTCTAATTAGCTGAGAAAAGAAAACCCTACAAAAATTTATATATGTTCCTTCCCAATATTAGTACTTCTTATCTGAATGTATAAAGATTTGCAGGCCTACTTTTTTTTTAAAAAAATATATTTTATTAATATTTTACAGAGAGGAAGGGAGAGGGATAGAGAGCTAGAAACATCAATGAGAGAGAGACATCGATCAGCTGCCTCCTGCACACCTCCCACTGGGGATGTGCCCGCAACCAAGGTACATGCCCTTGACCGGAATCGAACCCAGGACCCTTCAGTCCGCAGGCCAACGCTCTATCCACTGAGCCAAACCGGTTTCGGCTGCAGGCCTACTTTTGTTTCTACTCTTAAGAATCGACAGCACACAGACTAACTTGTAGCAGAGATAAAAGAATATTCTAGTTTTTCTCTACTTCTTCCTCACCATTTTCTTCTGAGAAAATTAGGTGAAAATTATTACAAAGGCATTTCTTGGAGAGGTTTTGTTCTGACTGGGCTCAGTCCTGTTATTTGGACTGGTTTTGTTCTGCCATTAAAGAATGCATGAAAACAGGGCCAAAATCAGAGAGGATTCGACTAGTCAGCAATCCACGGTCAGCTCAGTTCTTCACATTTATGAAATGAAATCTTTTTTTTGCATCCCATCTGCCATGATAGAGTCTCATAAATTTGGATTATATGTCAATTATCCAAATTTACCTCTCTGTACTTTTTCCTTTGAATATGAATGGGAATCTTAATGTAAAGCTTTCTTATGCACAAAACTTCCCATCAGAAGTATGTATTAAGCACTATCCCAGCAATTTCATATTGCCAAACATCTCTTTCCAAGGTCATCAGTTTCACCACATCCCTGAAAATGAAGTGGAGCGTATGGTCCTGTTTAATCAAATTTCATGCTCTGCTGCTTCCATCTTATGGCCTCTCTGCTAATTGATCAAGTTTTCAATTAAAGTCTTCCATCTTTGTTTTAATTCTTTAAGGTTTTTATTCCATTAGATGATTTCATGAGATCTGAGCTGCCCTAACCCCTTCTACCAGCCCCTTATCTGCCCAAAGTGGAGATGTTTACACTGTTCTCTTTTTCTCTCTGACTTCATCCCATTTCTCATAGTTAAATTTCTCTTGAGAATGGCTTTGTCTCCATTCAGCATCTTTACAATTTTGATTTATTCATTCAATAGGGAATTAGCTTACTTCATGTGTTATCAAGGATTTAAAAAGAAAACCCTCTTTGCACACTTTCAGCTGTCTCATTCTTTAACAATTAAGCAAATTGGAAGTATAGTCTCCTAAGTAGAAGCTAAAAAAAGGACTGTAGTTAATAGATGGCAGGCATGTGACATTTCTGTTTACATAGGGTGCTTCTCAGTGAGGTCTCTCTAATGAGCTGTAACACTACTTGATTACCAAACCCATTCGTTGTTTCTATAGACCAGTTAAGGTGCTAACAAAACAAATATATGTTGCACTGAATCTCTTGGGTCACACTGACTACTCATTTTATACAGGATCCAGGATGTTTCATCCCCAAAGCTGCAGTAAATCAAATCTGCCTTGAAATTTCTGAATGGGTGGTGTATTAAAATACAGTAGTTAATAAAATCAATATGTATTTAAAAACTTGGAAAATACGCTGACAGGATCAATGTAAATATGCTTTATCTAGGAGGGCTTTGCTCATTGCAAAATAATTCTTAATTTTGAGATGAGGAATTTTAACTTTAAGTCTGACATTTTCAACGCTGCAGGAGAAATTCAGACAACACTGTTCCATTGAAGACTTTGCCATGCAAAACAGGCTGTATTAAAGTTTACTATTTAGAGGTGTTACAATATGAAATTCTCACTTTATGATAATCTTCAAATAAAGTTTAAAAGCCCATAAAATATATTCCTTTTGCCTACTTAAGATGCCAAGAGCAGGCATACTGCCTCACCTTGGTGACCTGCATCCTCCTGGAACCCAGGCACAGATTGGGCCAGTGGCTTTTGGCACTGGCTCTGAGGCTGCTGCTCACCCTGCAAGCAGTGGTTTGTGGAGCACAGACTATTTTGCTTCTACAAGATTCAGAACCTAGTGACAATTTTAACAAGATCTGTTTAGACTTTTACAACTTCTTTTACTTCCATTCACTGCTTGGTAACGATTTAGTGTATTGCATGGATCAAAATGCTAAAGGGCAGTTTTTCACATCGGTGGACTAGAGTACATGGCATAGCAATGTCCTTTTTTAAATTGGAAAACTGAGAAGTCCACTTGTGAAATAATTTTTAACCACATTTGAGATTGCAGAATCAACAAGTTTCCAACCCTAAGCTGATGTGCATTTAAGGATATTTCTGAAAAGAGGCTGTGGACAAAAGGGCCACATGCTGACCTGACAAGCTCAGGGGAGGCCTGCATGGCGGTCTTGCAAACTCAGAGACCTAAAGTAACCCAGAGGATGGTCTGAAATTAAACTTTAACTAAAAGCGGTATTGTGGGCAGTTATGTCCTAGGCCAGTATCTTCACTGACAAGGTCAACCTTTACCTTAACTGAGCCTATCTGTCTTTTTGCATCGATGATAACATATGCTTGAAATGTCTGGGTAACTTGTAACTTCCCTTTTTCTGGACCCCCTGGGGCACAACCAAATGTGCTGGGCTCCAAGATAGATACCACAAATTCCTTCATTATCATGTTAATTGTTCCTGCACCCACCTAAGTATGTGTCCATCATTTTACTTTTTATCCAGTCTCAGGGACTCCTTCCCCTTTGCTTTTTCTCCCGCTTCTCTAGTCCATCATCAATGGATTTCATGTAACCCACCTACATCCCTTCCTTTGATTGCAATATCTAAATACAGATGTAACCCACCATTCTCTGGAGCATTTTCTCAATTTGTTGAGGTTGTTCTACTTCCCAGCATATGTCAACAGTTTGGCTCAAATAAACTCACAAAAATTCTTTACAGGTTTCAATGGGTTTTTTATGTTAACAAGGCATAGAAATGTAATTAAGAGGAAGTTGTACAACCTACTGTAAAACTTCCCTATATTTTAGGTAGATGCGCCCTTATAAATTAAAAAAAAAAAACCCACAAAACTTAACTGAGCATTTTGCCAAGAGTATAACTGCCTGTTTTCCATGAAGATCTAGTTTCCAGATATAAAACTCCCCAATTGTCCCAGTGGTTGCTTGTGTTAATAAAAATCATTTTGTTTTGAAAAATGTATGACATATTGTGTGTGATCAAATTGAACTATACCATATGATAAATTCAAAATCAATTTTGTCAAAGAATGCACACTATCAGTTAAAAAGGCATTTCCCCTACATTCTGTTGTTTTTAGGCTGGGACTTTCCACCTTTTGGGTGTAGAAGAAGCACTTGGGGACACCACACCCCTGCAGATTCAGATTTAGATCCAGTTGATCTGCAGTAGATTCAGGAGTGTCACTTAGGTACATTCCCTCCCGCCAACCTCCCCCACTGCAATATCATTCTGATGCAGTTAATTCTTATGTGGAGCACTCTGTGAAGTTTTAACAGGTCAATACTCCAACTTCTTATATGGACCTTGAACTTGATTTGTTTGCTGGAAGGTGTCAGAACCTCCAATATTTTAGTTGACTTTATGGATTACATGACTATTGAACATTGTCTCTCCTTTTCATCATAGTTCAACTTAATATTTGCTAATAACAATCTAGAAAGGCAACCTGACATGCATATTTTTCTTTGAAACATTTCTTAAGGTAACTATCTCAAATTTTTACTTAAGTAAACCTGGTTTGAGGAGCTAAATGATCTGTTTTCTGGGTTTAGGTGACTGTGCCATGCCAGCACGGCCAAGGGTGAACCTGAGGATTTAAGAAGACAGACAAGAGAATACAGCTGAGGCTTGGTGGATCTCCCCTGCCTGGAAGAGAACACGGAAAGACCCAGCCTGCAAGCCGAGGCTTTATTTTATAGTAAGATCGAAACAAGGGTAGTGGTCAACATGTTTACAATGTTCTTGTGAGTTTCACTTTGTTTTGGCAGCACTTGCTGCAGCTCCCACAGCCCCCATTAGCTACCTAGGAAGGAGCAAGGGAGGACTATAAGGTCAAGCTTAATTATGCTAAGAGGGCTCTGCCCTCCAAGCTGGGACTTGTTTGTAGCCCTGCCACCTGTTAGTCCAAAGCTTAACCCTATAGCAGCTCCCTACAGGTGACTTCTTGGAGTAATCCCTATCAGATAGAAAGTGTTAGGCATTGGAGTGAACATACTGTTTCATTATTTAATCTCATCAAAGGAACAAATAACTCCCATAAGACTTGTGTTAGTTTAATTTTTGTTTCTACTCCTCTAAGGCAGGATCTTTTTCTTACATGTTTCAATTTGAAATAAAGTGAGAAAGTTGGAGATCAGTTGTGTTGAATCTGTATTTGTGACATGATCCTCATACATGCTATTTTCATTCTCAGTCAGTGAGGTAGCACCTATGTCCTTCAATGTCTATAGATCACTGATCATTGGAAGCCCAAGTTAATTAACTGGAGGGTAGAAATGAGAGCTGTGGTTGATAGATGATCCTGACTGGTATCCACAGACATTGGTGAGTTGCTTTTAGTAGTAGAGAACTGGCAATTCCACATTCTTATTCCTGATAAAATTCCTGACTCTGAACATATGATATATTCATGTTATTATCCCATGTTTCTCTACTGCTATAATACAGATCAACCTCATTGAAGAATATAATAGAATAGGTCTATTGTAGGCAGTTAGACAGACATGAGCAGAACAAGGAAATGGGCCAGATACAGAAGGTCAACAGGGCAGAAGACCCTGGACACCTAGTAATGACAAAGAACTGGTAGAGCAAATATTGAGGATATTCAATTCAAGACCTTCCCCCAGGACCTCTCTCTACCTTAGAATGCCTCCAGTCATGCAGGTGGGATTCTCCTGACCTTTTCTCCTCTGGTATGTGGTTAGTCATGTGGTAGACCCCCACCCATAGAAGGGAACAAGGGGGCGGGGAGCTGGAGGAAAGCCCCATGTAACTTCTATACAAGGACAGTAGATGACAGGATAGGTCCTGATAGGTCAGTTTGAAGAAGGATAGGCCGTGATAGGTCAGTTTGAAAAAGAAAGCAGTTAATTCCCCTCCAAGGGTTTAAAAAGGATCCTAGCCCACTCCCCAGAGCAGCTCTTTGAGCCCCTGGCTCAAATTTCTCTTTGAGTGTACTTTCTCGTTGCTTGCTCAAATAAATTTTCTTTAATGAGTTTGGGTCTTGGCTCTGAATTGTTTTCTTAACCAGAACTCAAGTACTGTAGTTGCTAAATCCAGGTTTGGTCTGATCCCACTGGTCAGAGGCCTGGTGCTGTTCTCACCGCCTTCAGCAGGTCCACATTGTTCTGTGCATTCAAGTACATGAACAATTACAGCTCTGATCTGTTAGCTGAAGACTGCACAGAAGAGCTTCCCTATAAAACTTCTTTTGGGTGGAACTACCCTTTGAAGAACAGTTCCTTCAAAGTAGTCTTGCTGGTTAATTATGTTCTTTTTAAGGATATTTTAGATCTGAGATAACAAGACAGTTCAAGGGAGAGGCTGGGGATGTTTCACATTATATATCACTTTTCTCCCAATCCTAGGACAGCCAGCCTGGCTTCTCTAATTCTAGCTCCAGGCATAGCAACATAAGTGTCCAAATCCCAGACCAGAGTTTATCTTCACAGTGAAAACTAGGTGAGGCATGAATATGAAAAGAAAAGTAAAGATTATTTTCTTAAGTGCATCCCAGAGAAGATATGCTCAAACCTTTAGTTCCTTCTTAGCTGTCCCAACTCTTTGAACTTCTGTGAAAAAGGAAACTTCATATATTGTTGGGGGAGAGTGAGACTAGGGGACAAGGAACTGAAAATATCCCAGATCAGCAGATCATGAGAATGGAGCCTTCTGTCTTTTGAAAGGTGGTGCTTTATTTCTTTCTTTCATTTCCTGCTTTGGAGTGATTTAGAAAAAAAAGTTATCAGTAAGTAATAATACTAGTCAGAAGGGGTTTTTCATTCAGCAGTTTGGAAAAGAACAAAGAGATAAAGCTATGTTACCTACATTCACATAAGCAAGATCAAATCATTCTAAAATGCAGTGGAATTAGCAGCGGACTTGGACTAAGAAGTAAGACCAAGGCTGGCCATGTGGAAACAGGGTATCCTAAGGCAGGTCAACTTATTTCTGCAAGCCTCCCTTTCTTATCTCTAGGAATGTACTAGCATATACTTTCAGGATTGTTAGCCTTAAAATTCTACAATTTTAAGGGACTGATTATGTTCCTCTACTTCTGGAATTACACAATGTTTCTCCAGAATAGATGCCTACATGTCTTCTCTGAGCAATAAGGGGCCAGTTCTAAAACAAGCTACACATGTAAGCTTCAGGTGGTTTGTGGAGCCAGAAGATCATGTGCAAATTTAATTGATGAGTACTTATATGTACTTTTTTGGGGGGCCAGGGGTTTCACAGAATTCTTTGTTTTAAGTCAGATTCTCAAAGGAGATTATGACCCCAAACAGTTGCCATAAAGAAGGTAAATATTAAAGGAACTGTACTTGTACAGGCCCCTAGAGAAACTTCCAGATAAGTTTGGAGGGAGCTATAGGAGGTACATGCTTCCTACCTCCTTTCTAGGAAATGTCAGTATTTAAAATAGGGACTTATATGAGATATTACTGTTGTAATATAATTTTCAAAGCATATTGTGCCAGAAAGTGAAAAATTAAATAAATAAATAATAAGTAAAACAAATAAAAATAAACAAACTACACAATGATGGGGTTTATCATAGGGACACAAAACAACTGAAAGCTTCCAATGACCAAAGCTAGAACCATGTGAGCAACAAAATAAAGTAGTACTGGGTTATAACCCAAAGATAAAATAAATATCTACAAGTCCTACTTCAGTGGGGGCCTTTGTGCTCACTGAGTCTGTCCCTTGAGTGTGTAGCTTGTGGATGTGTAGAGCTGTAATCCTATCTAATAAAAAAGTAATATGCAAATTAACCATCACTCCATCACAGATATGGAGATGCCCATAGCCACAAGATGGCGGTGCCCAGTCCCCTCAGCCCTGCCGCTGGAGTGTTTGCTCTTATCGGCCTGGCCAGGGTTCCTGGGGACCAAGCGGGGAGGCAGGATCCGCCCACTTGGGTAGCAGATCCAGCCTTGCTGCTCTGCCAACTCTGGAGTGTCCAGGGCCTCACTGTTCTGTCACTGCTGCTGGAGTGTTTGGGCCTGTTGGCCCAGCCAGGGGTCGTGGGGACCAAGCGGGGAGGCAGGATCCGCCCACTCCCGTGGCAGATCCAGACTCGCTGATGCTGGAGAGTTTGGGCCTGTCAGCCAGGCCAGTGGTTGTGGGGACCAAGTGGCGAGGCAGGATCTGCCCACTTCAGTGATGGATCCAACCTCACTGCTCCCCAGCCTCTGGAAGTGTCCGGGCCTGTCAGCTGGGCCAGGGGCCTTGGCAGGCTTCACTCCCTTTTCTGCTTTTCTCAGTCCGCAGGAAGCCCTATTCTTGCAGGAATCTTCCTGCAGTGGGCCTCTAGTCTGGTATGATCTGAAGCTATCCACTGGTGCACTGGCTCTGGGGCCTTCCAGGTGGTGTCTACCCAGCAAAACTATCATTTAGAATTGAAGGTCAGATAAAGAACTTCACAGATAAGAAAAAGCTAAAGGAGTTCATCATCACCAAACCAGTATTACATAAAATATTGAAGGGTATTCTCTGTAGGAAGAGGAAGAGGAGGAGGAGGAGGAGGAGGGGGAGGAAGAAGAAGGATAAATAAAAAATATGAACAATAAAATGGCAATAAATACATATCTGTCAACAATTATATCTAAAAATAAAAATAAGCAAACAAAATAAATTGATGAATAAAATAGAACCAGAGGCATGGAAACATGGAACAGACTGATGAAGGAGATGGGGAGAGGGGATGGGAACAGGAAGAGAATAACCGAAGATCGTATATGCATACTAGTGTCCCGGTGTATGAAATTCGTGTGTGTCGGGGGGTTCCCTCAGTCCAGCCTGCACCCTCTGCATTCCGGGACCCCTCAGGGGATATCCGATTGCTGGTTTAGGCCCCATCCCACAGGGCCTAAACCGGCAGTCGAACATCCCTCTGTAATCCGGGACCACTGGCTCCTAACTGCTCACCTATTTGCTTGCCTGGTCACCCCTAACTGCCCTCCCTGGTTGGCCTGGTTGCCCCTCCCTGCCCTCCCTGGCTGGTCTGGTCACCCCTACCTGCCCTCCCCTGCTAGCCTGGTCACCCCTAACTGCTCTCCCCTGCCGGCCTGGTCAACCTTAACCACCTCTGCTTCGGCCCTCATCACCGTGGCTTTTTCCGGAAGGATGTCCAGAAGATGTCTGGTCTAATTAGCATATTACCCTTTTATTAGTATAGATAAGTATTTGTCATATTATTCTCTACTTTTCTATATGCATTTAAAATACTCCAGAATATTTTAAGTGAATAAAAAATGGTCAAGTTGCAGACAAATAAAAGTTTTGAAATACAACCTGGTAGGCTTGAAAGCAGCAACATTTGCGTAAAAGGGCATAAGTTGCAGTCAGCAATAAAACTTGTTAGGATTGCTTGGTTAATATTCTTTTGTTGGAAAGGCGTGGTCTGGGCGAAGGAGAAAAGGAAACCAGCCCTATAAAAGGGAATGTCTGATTGGGCCGTTACCACAGCAGAGAGGGCCAGGTGCGGCACAGGTTCAGGCTGTCCCACAGGCAAGGACGTCTGTGTGTGTGGGACACCAGAGGACACCTGTCACACCTGAAACACAATTTGCTAACACTCCAATTGCAGAGATCAGGAAGATCAGGAATAGATTTTAAAACTATTATTTCCCTGACATATAAAATATACATACATACAAATATACATGCACTCTTCTGAGCTTCCCCTGCCCTTCACGTAATATTTGGCTATGGCCTTCTTTTCATGTCAGTGAATTGGATGTACAGACATAACTTTTAATGGCTACAGTGTTATCCCTGACTGTTTGACATCACTATGGTTCACTTCACCAACCCTTTATTGTGGGGCAGGCTATTTCCGGTTTCCCCTGGCATCAACAACTACAGCAAACATAATTGCTTATTTGACTGTTTACTTAGGACACATTCACAGACATGGGACTCCTGGCCCAAAGCTAATTCACTTGAATTTTGATCCACATTTCCAAACTGACTTTCTAGAAAGTGCTTCTGTTTGTTTAGTCCATTGGTTTTAAATCGGATTACACTCCCACAAACGGGATAAGAGAAAACTGTTCAACGTGCCTTCGGCAAATCGCAAACTCTTGCTGAACTTGAGCGACCCCTTCCCGGTATAGCTGTCTGCGCGCTTTTCAGGGCACTTTTGAAGGAAGGAAAGGGATCCGGCGCCCCTGTGGCTCTCTTGTGGGGACAGAGCAGGAAAAGCAAAGTTTCCCAAGGAGGTGGAAGCACAGAGGGGACCCTCCCAGCAGGGGAAGGTGTGCGCCCAGACACCCCCTGTGCTCCGGGGCTGGGGCGGGGCAGCTCAGCCATGTCCCCCTCTGGCCGCGTCCTCCCCAGCCCTGAGTGGTAAGAGCCCCTGATGCCCTTCCCTGCCCCCTTCCCTAGGTGAGTGGACAGAGACAGCAGGTGGTTGGGAGACTGTGCCATCACTCCCAGTCCTGACTCCCAAATCCTGCACACTGTGTTACTAAGAAAACTTAGGCATGGACAGGCCACCAGGCATGGGACCAGGAAAATCTGGGCTGGAGGGTGAAGTCCAGGGAGGCACGGGTGGTGTGGCCAAAGGCCCTGTGTGAGTGCAGGCATGTGTGTGTGTGATGTGTGTGAGTGTGTGTTGCTCAGGTCCATGCTCATGCACACACCCACACACCTGCACTCCATCTCTGCACCCTCGGCCACCAGGAACCTCCATGGAGCCTGCCATGAGCTTGGATGCATCCAGTCCCAGCACCAAGCAAGTCTGAGAAAGTTTCCCCAGACTGACTCGTGGCGGGACCCAGACTGATACCCTGCCTCCCTCCTCCCACCTCCTGCCTCCCACCTCCTACCTTGTGCCCTCCCAGGGCTGGCCCCAGCCCGTGTGCCCCGGGTTTGAAGGCCGGCCATGCCTCTGATCGCAGGAGACCCAGTATTCCGCCGCACACCAGCCGGGGCCCAGAGCTGCCTTCCGCTGCTGGGCCCTGGCTGGGGGCGGAGGTGACAGGGAGTTCTGGGCCCTGAGTTTGAAGGCCAGCCATGCCTCTGATCTCAGAAAACTCAGAGTTCCACTGCGCCCCAGCTGTAGCCCAGACTCCCTTCTGATGTCGCTCCCTAGCCAGGGCCCAAGACTCAGTCATTTGGTCATCCCTCACTGCCACCCTGCCAGCCTGGTCACACTACGCAGCCTCCTGTTCGGTCATCCATTTGGTCGTTTAGGTCGTGACAGCCCCTGACTTTTTATATATTAGGACTAGAGGCCTGGTGAATGATATTCTGCTTGGAGGGTGGGGTTTCCCTCAGCCCAGGCTGCACCCTCTTATAGTCTAGGACCTCTCGGGGGATGTCCACCTGCCAGCTTAGGCCTGATCCCGGGGATCAGGCCTAAGCTGGCAGGTGGACATCCCTCCTGCAATCTGGGAGCCCTTGCTCCTTACCACCTGCCTGCTCACTGCTCCTTACCTCTTGGCTTGCTGCTCCTCAGTGCTGCCATGGAGGCAGGAGAGGCTCCTGCTACCACCACTGTGCTTGTCAGCTGTGAGCACTGTGGGAGCGCACTGACCACCAGGGGGCAGCTCCTGAGTTGGGCGTCTATCCCCTGGTGGTCAGTGCACACCATAGCAACTGATCATCCTGGTCATTCCATGGTAACAGTTGCTTAGACTTTTATTATATTGACCAGAGGCCCAGTGCATGAATTCATGAAAGGGTGGGGTCCCTCGGGGTGGCCTGCAGGGATTGGGCTGTCCAATGCCACCTGCAGCTCCCACTGCCACTCCCGCTTATCCCGGCTCCACTGTGCCTGCCACAGGCTCGTGCCCAATCAGTCCTGATCAAGAGAAACTCACGCTGCCAGAGCAGTGCTCGCCAGCCATGAGCCCTGCATCTGGTGCCCTCCCAAGGGGAGTGGCCTGTGGAATCGGGCTGAAACCAGCTCTTCAACATCCCCTGAAGGGTCCTGGATTGCGAGAGGGTGCAGGCCAGGCTGAGAGACCCCACTGGTGCATGATCAGGCCGGGGAGGGACCATAGGAGTGCTCCAGGGCATGTCTGGTCCATCGCACTCAGTCCTGTTTGGCTGGACCCCAGCAGCAAGCTAATCTACCAGTCGAAGCATCTGCCCCCTGGTGGTCATTGCACATCATAGCAAGTGGTTGAGTAGCCTTAGCATACCATTAGCATATTATGCTTTGATTGGTTGTTCATTTTTTCTGCCATTTGGTCTATTAGCATATTACCCTTTTTTATATAGGACTAGAGGCCCAGTGCATGAAATTCGTGCATGGGGGGGAGGTGTGTCCCTCAGCCCAGCCTGCACCCTCTCCAATCTGGGACCCCTCAAGAAATGTCTGACTGCCCGTTTAGGCCCAATCCTAAATGGGCAGTCGGACATCCCTCTCATAATCCAGGACCACTGGCTCCCAACTGCTTGTCTGCCTGCCTTTCTGATTGCCCCTAACTGCCCTCCCGTGCAGGCCTGGGTCTCCCCAACTGCCCTTCCCTGCAGGCCCGGTTGCCCCCAACTTCCCTCCTCTGCCAAGCTGGTCATCCCTAACTGCCCTCCACTGCAGGCTTGATCGCCCCCAACTGCCCTCCCTTGCAGGCCTGGTCCCCCCAAACTGCCCTCCCTTGCTGGCCTGATTGCCCACAACTGCCCTCCCTTGCAGGCCTGGTCCCTCCCAACTGCCCTCTCCTGCTGGCCATCTTGTGGTGGCCCTCTTGTGTCCACATGGGGGTGGCCATCTTTGACCACATGGGGGCAGCCATCTTGTGTGTTGGAGTGATGGTCAATTTGCATATTACTCTCTTATTAGATAGGATATGCACTATTTATGGATACAGACAATAGAGTAAAGGCATGGGGTGGGGTGGGAACTGGGTGAAAGGGGGTAATTGTGGGGGGGAAACAGGGGACATCTGTAATGCTCTTAATAGTAAAGTTTTAAAAAATAATTAAAAATCTATAAGTTCTATATTGGTTAAATAAATGATTGAATGAATAAATAAATTGGGGAGAATAGAAAAATGCAGAAGAATTTTAAATAACTTATACTTCACTCTCAAAGAGTTAAAGAGTATCTGGCCACTCCTTACTAATGGACTATGCATAATGATTTTCTCCCAGTGCATATGAAAAGTTTGAGAAAAGGTGACTTTATAGTGGAGAAACCTGATAATACTATCTCAAGTCAGATAATCAAGGGGAATATAAATAGTGATAAGTCATATTGATAGTATGCACCCTTGATATGCTGTGATAAGAATGTCAATTTACCACTATGATCTTCCTCCAAAAACACGTTATCCCTGACTAATCATGAGGAAAACATCGTTCTACAAAATTCCTGTGGAGTAATACTCAAAGCTGTCAAGATCATTAAAAATATGGAAAAGCTGAAAAACTGTCATAGCCAAGAGAAGCCCAAGGAGACATGATTACTAAATGTAATGTGGTATCTTGTAAGAGGAAAATGACACTAGGGAAAAACTCAGATAATCTGAATAAAATATGGACGTGAGTTTTTAAAAATTTTGGTGTATGAAAACATCCTTGCAAATATAGTGAGATTTATTAGAAATATGATATTGCACAATCATTAAAAGCAGAC
Organism: Plecotus auritus; assembly: GCF_963455305.1. Classification (NCBI taxonomy): domain Eukaryota; kingdom Metazoa; phylum Chordata; class Mammalia; order Chiroptera; family Vespertilionidae; genus Plecotus; species Plecotus auritus. The sequence continues at coordinate 152,309,066 of NC_137771.1, read as the reverse complement.
TCTAGAGCTTAATTTAAGGGTTCAAATCTAGGCTCTGACAATAATTACAAGCTGTGTAGCTTTCAGTAGTTATTTAACATCTCTTATCCTTCTTTTCCTTAACTCTAAAATTAATACATGTAAGGGTTTTAAGATAATATCTGGCCCACAGAAACATAATTATTATTAATTGTAAAAGTGAAATGATATAAAAATATGAGCTGGCATAGCCTGTATACATATACTTGTGTTTACTGATAATTGTTACAACTGATACTTGTATAGTGTTGTTTTTTTTTAATTTTTTTATTGTGATGAAAAACATATAACATACAATTTTCCATCTTTTTTTCAATTATAGTTCACATTCAGTATTATTCTGTATTAGTTTCAGATGTACAACATAGTGGTTAGACAATCATATACTTTACAGAGTGGTCCCCGTGATATTTCAAGTACCCCCGCCCTGGCCCGTACATAGCTATTACCATATTATTATGATTATTTAATTCTTTATTGATTAAAGTATTACATAGGTCTCCTTTTTCTCTCATTGACCTCTTCCCAGCCACTCCCACCCCCCAGCACATGCCCTCCCCTCACCCCCTAGTGTCTGTGTCCATTGGTATTGCTTATATGCATGCATACAAGTCCTTTGGTTGATATGTTATCCCCTCCACTCCCCTGGCCCCCCCCACCACCTTTCCTCTGAGGTTTGACAGTCAGTTTGATGTTTCTATGTCTCTGGATCTATTTTTGTTCATCAGTTTACGTTGTTCACTCTATTCCACAAATGAGTGAGATCATGTGATATTTATCTTTCTCTGACTGGCTTATTTCACTTAGCATAATGCTCTCCAGGTACATCCATGTTGTTGCAAATGGTAAGAATTCCTTCTTTTTTACAGCAGCGTAGTATGCCATTGTGTAGATGTACCACAGTTTTTTAATCCACTTGTCTGCTGATGGGCTCTTATGCTGTTTCCAAATCTTAGCTATGGTGAATTGTGCTGCTATGAACATAGGGGTGCAAATAACCTTTCTGATTGGTGTTTCTGATTTCTTGGGATATATTCCTAGAAGTAGGATCCCTGGGTCAAATGGGATTTCCATTTTTAATTTTTTGAGGAAACTTCATACTGTTTTCCACAGTGGCTGCACCAGTCTGCATTCCCACCAGCAGTGAAGGAGGGTTCCTTTTTCTCCGCATCCTCTCCAGCACTTGTCATTTGTTGATTTGTTGATGACAGCCATTCTGACAGGTGTGAGATGGTACCTCATTATTGTTTTGATTTGCATCTCTCAGATAATTAGTGACTTTGAGTATGTTTTCATATGTCTCTTGACCTTCTGTATGTCTTCTTTCGAAAAGTGTCTCCTTAGGTCCTATGCTCATTTTTTGATTGGATTGTTGATCTTCCTTTTGTTAAGTTGTATGAGTTCCCAATAAATTTTGAAGATTAAATCCTTATTGGAAATAGCATTGGCATATATGTTCTCCCATGCAGTGGGTTTTCTTGTTGTTTTGTTCATGTTTTATAGTTTATAAAGTGATGGCATGTACATGAATTCATTGGAGCTTCATAACATCCTTTTGAGCTACTTTAATATATTATGACTAGAGGCTCAGTGCATGAATCCGTGCACCAGTGGGGTTCCTTAGTCCAGCCTGTGGGATTGGGCTGAAACTGGCTCTCTAACATCCCCCCAGGGGTCCCAGATTGCGAGAGGGTGCAGGCCAGGCTGAGGGATCCCACTGGTGCATGATCAGGGCCGGGGAGGGACGTGGGAGGTTGGCCAGCAGGGATAGGGACTGTGGGAGGGCTTTAGGGCGTGTCCGGCCCATCTCACTCAGTCCAGAATGGCCAGACCCCAGCAGCAAGCTAACATACCATTTGGAACATCTTCCCCCTGGTGGTCAGTGCACATCATAGCGAGCAGTTGAGCGGCCTTAGCATACATTAGCATATTATGCTTTGACTAGTTGAATGGATGACTGGATGAACAGACACTTAGCATATTAGGCTTTTATTTTATACTAGAGGCCTGGTGCATGAAAATTCATGCACTGGGGGGGGGGGGGTCCCTCAGCTCAGTCTGCCCCTCTTACTGTCTTGGAGCTCTCAGGGGATGCCCTCTGTTGGAGGCAACTGGCTGATCCGGTGAAGGCGCCGTCCCCATCACCTCGCTGCTTCTGCCACTGATGGCCGCCATGGCTGTGAGGCCTGAACCCCGGGCCTCGCAGCCACTGGGGCTTGCAGCTGCCTGAGCCCAAGGCTGACTGAACCCCAGGCCTCACTGCTGCCAGGGCTCATGGCTGCCTGAGCCCCAGGCCTCGCAGACACTGCCATGGCTGCCTGCCCTCAGAACTCGCAGCCGCCGCCATGGCTGCCTGCTTTTGGCCATCGCAGCCACTGTGGCTTGGTATGGAAGGACATCATAAGATGTCTGCTCTAATTAGCATATTGCCCTTTTATTAGTATAGATGATTATTATTTTACAGACCAGGAAGCCAGTTCTGAGACATATTGGAGATCATCACTAAATGCCAGAGCTGGGATACAAAATATTCTGATTTCAAAGCCCATGTGCTTTCAATAGTATAATGCCACCTTTTAGGCAATTTCTACCTGCAAACTCTCCAGAAATTTAAATTAAAAACAAAAAGTCCTGAAAAAATTCCTGAAGACATTGTTCCAAAGTTTTGTTCTCAATATTTTATTACATTATTTCTCACAACACCCTTAAGGAGATAGAAGAATAAACACTGAGTATTATATTTTGCAGGTAAATATGTGAGTCTCTAAGATTTTTCTTCTTTTCTCATTAGGTATTTGTTAGAATCTGGGTTAAAATTTACCTTAAAGCACTTACTTTTATTATGGTCCAATATGCAATGATTGGTGGTAAACGTGTTTGGCAGCACAGTGATGAGAATATTAAGATTGTTGCCCTCAAGAGTTTGGTTATGTATTGTCCATGCCTTCCTTTTGATATAAACCAAAATTATGCAATATATCCCTCATATAAGTATTTTATGCTTAAAAGTTAATATATCATACAATGATGATATTTTTACCACCAAATATTAGACAAAACATAACCATGAAGTTTTTGTTTTACTAAAGACATATAAAGCCAATTTATACAATGAAACAATTAGCTTTATTTAAATAAATTTACATTGCATAAATTTGGATATTCCAGAATTATATACATGCATAAATTCAATAAAAATGCACATGTGTATAAAACATGTATGCATGGCATTTTCAGATCATGTATGAGGGTGCTGTGTTAGAACAGAATCCTGCAGGCACATGAATATGGATATTTGGTAAGGAAGGGGAGTGGAGAAAATGAAAGCCCCAGCTGCAATAAGTCACAGTTTACTTTTTTATTACTATATAACAAATTATCCCAAAACTTAATGTCTTAAATCAGTAAACATCTCAGTTCCCGTGGATAAGGAATATGGGTGCCTCTGGCTCAAGCTTTTCAGGAGGTGTCTGTAAAGGTGCCAGCTGGGGCTGTGATCTCATCTGAAGGCCTAACCCTTGGTGGATCAACTTCCAAGCTCATTCATTTGATTGTTGACAAAATTCAGTTCCTCACCAGTTGTTGGATAAGACTCTCAATTCTTCATTGACAGTTGGCTAGAGGCCTCCCTTAGTTTCTTGACACATGGGTCTCTCCATCAGGCAGGTCAGAGCACAGCCATTGACTTTCTTCAGAGCATGAGAGCAAATTAGTGCACAAAGAGTTCAATTTTTTATAACTTACTAGAGGCCTGGTGCATGAAATTCATGCACCGTGCAGGGTGGGGGGGCTCCCTCAGCCCAGCCTGCACCCTCTCCAATCCGGGACCACTTGGGGGATGTCCGACTGCTGGCAGGGTTGGGCCTAAACTGGCAGTCGGACATCCTTCTCGCAATCCGGGACCGCTGGCTCCTACTGCTCACCTGCCGGCCTGCCTGATAGCCCCTAACCACTCTGCCTGCCTGCCTAATCACCCCTAACCCCGCTGCCTGCCTGCCTGATTGTTCCTAACCACTACTGCCTGCTGGCCTGATGCCCCTAACTTCTCTCCCCTGCTGGCCTGATCACCCCTAACCACATCTGCCTGCCTACCTGATCAGCCCTAACCACCTCTGCCTGCCTGTCTGATAACCTTTAACCACCTCTGCCTGCCTGCCTGATCACCTCTAACATCATCTGCCTGCCTGCCTGATTGCCCCTAATCCCTCTGCCTGCCAGCCTGATCTCCCCTAACTGCTCTCCCCTGCTGGCCTGATCACCCCTAACTGCTTTCCCCTGCCAGCCTGATGGCCCCTAATCACTCTGCCTCAGCCCCCACCACCGTGGCTTTGTCCAGAAGGACATCCGGAAGATGTCCAGTCTATCTGGTCTAATTAGCATATTACCCTTTTATTAGTATAGATTCCTGGAAGTGATATACCATCACTCCCCCCCCCCCCCCCCCGCCGCCACCACCACCACCATTTATTTATTTATTTATTTATTTTGCAGAATATAGTTACTAGAAGCATACACTCAAGGGAAATGAATTACACAGGGTGTGCGTAGGAGGTAGGGATCTTGGGGAGTCATTTTAGGGTCTATCACATAAGCACAGTTTTTATGAGAAAATATTAAGAAACACTAAAGGAAGGTTGTCTTATTTTGGCACAGTGATAGATGAGGTTAGGGGCAGACATGGCTGATGGGCATCTCAGATATCTAGGTGGGATAAGGGGAGTATTGCCTCTTGTCTGCAGTTGCAATATACAAAATGGACAGAAATGACAGACTGGAAAATGATTTACCCAACTCATTTTCTCTTCCTGGCCACATGGCTAGATCAAGTTTGCAAGCATTTTTTACAGGTGGATGTGGACATGAAACTGAGTTCTAGACAAAGTAATGCGAATAGAAGTTATATGAACCACATTCAGGTGGACACAAAAAAATTCCTATGCACAATCCTTCACGTTCATTTCACTTTGGGTTAGATAGGGTGGAGACAAACTCAAGATTGGCTTGGGAAGGCCCATGTTGAATATGACAGATCTCAAGATGAAAGGAACATTGTTACCTGAATACATGACTGGAGCCACCCACTGATCAAAAACAGAAATTTTAAACATTATGTGAGGAAATACACTTCTACTGAATTAAGCCACCAAAGATCCAGTTCATTGGTTATAAAAGCTAGTATTACTGTAACTACTACAAGAGCCAGCTATTGAAGTAGTAGTCCTGAACCAAACAATTAAGCTCCAATCATAAAAAGACAAATCAGAAATGTAAGATCACAGCTTAGTTATTCTTTTGTCCAAATGCCTCGCACAGTTTTGGCACAAGGCACATTCTTTGCAATTCTGGTTAAATGATAGATGCTGATCCCAGTTGGCTAATAAGGGAAGTTGATGTATGTAAGGTTTAAGAGCTAGCAGAAGGAATTTGAGCCTACAGCAGTATCCTAAATAAAACTTCCCATGGTAGTAATTTTTGACGGTTTCTTTTGCTGTTGTTAATGAATTGCCTTCAACCCCTAGTGTGAAATTCTAATTAAACAGGAAAGAAAATGAAAGGCCCAAGTTAGGAGATTTATAGTCAAATATTAGATTTAAGAGCAAGTAGTTTAGAGACAGTGAGGACAACAATAAATTTAATTTACTAAATAATTACCTTTTCAGCCAACTTTCATTATTGACTGCTTCCTTTTTCCCCAAAAGCATATTAAAGACTTTTGATTGTTTGATAGATTACATCACATTTTGCAAATTGGTTCTGTACAGTGTGTTTATTCTCTCCTATTTTTTATATAACAGACATGTATGAAGCACTTACTTTGGGCTAGGCATTCTGCCACTTGTCAAAAATATTGATATGGAAAAGATCTGAGCTGTTCAGTCTAGGAAATTTAAGAAAAACAAAGGTTACCTTTATAACATGATTTAATGGCCAATAGCTAAAGTGCTAGCTAGCATTAATAGCATAATACTTGAAAATAAAATGTAAGTAGAATACCACAAATTGATGTTAATATCCACCTCAGTTTCCTCTTTATTATTGTATCCCTTGTTCTCAAACTCTGTACATTTACCAGATACTTCATTTTTTGCATTAATATTTTCCAGTGTATTTTCTGTGCCAACATTGTTTCATTGGTTTTTAGCAAAAAAATAAAGGACATAATACATGCCACATGCAGCAACACTTTCTATATTGTTTGGAAAAAAATGTTACAACTCTGCAAACAGCAGGATTTTGCTTCCCTTTTGTGGTAAATAATAAATCTCAAGGGGCAAACATCTGGCTGGCAGCTTGAGGCAGAGCAGACTATAGGATGGCTGTAGCCCTGGAAATGGGGGAGAGGAATGCGAGCACTTAAGAAAGGAAGGCCTCTCTCTGAACCTAAACATGTCCTAAAGGTTTGCAGAATAGACAGAATCCTGCCGAGTTCCAAGGTTTAATGTAGTGATGGCAGGCAGGCCCAGTTTGAGGATTGCTTTTCTTTACTTATACCACTTCTTTATTTTTTTTCTTGATACTGTGGTATTCTTTGATACTCTCTTGCTCGTTCTTAGTGAATATCAAGTGCCCTGAGCACAACGCCATGCCTGGCCCTGGTCTAGCATTATCTCATGTAATAATCATGAGAATCTCATAGGAATGTTGCTTCATGTTATCAAAGGAGAAAGTAAGCAACTGTTGCACATCTAATAACTTGATAACTTTATTTTCTGTATATAATTCCATCCTTTTCCTAAAATTTTTTACCATCTCTTTATTAAAATTGAGGATTGGAATTGTTCCAAATATCCATACTTACTAAATCATCTCCTTATTTTGAAAACTTATTTTTTTTCTCTTCAAAAGTGAAGGAAACAAAAATCACCCATAACCCCTCCATATATGAAACACATATGAACACACATAGCTGACAACCACTGGACCTTCCTTATACGATAAGACTTACAGATAATAAAATGTTGTTAGATTCTTTCCAGTTTCAAGTCATAGATACACACTCAGGCTAATTCAGTTGATGGCGTTTTCTTGAATGAGTAGTATAGGGCACTCCTAGTGGCTAGAGTTATCATGCTAGATTACCCTCAGGAAGGTAAAATTTATCCTCAAGTTGCCCAAATAGTCTTGGTTCAAGCCTGCTAATCCAGTATAATTATTAATAGCATCCGTTTTCACTATCAAAATGTTCTCAGTTTGTAAGATAAATCATATAGTTAAGTATTGTATTTATAGGTGACAGGTTAGCCAGAAGAAGACTGCCAAGTTAAGTCAGTGAATAATAGATCCAAGAAATAGATAAGAAAAACTGCCATATTAACATTATCCTAATTAGATTAACAACAAGGAGACAAATAATTACTTAAAAATTTTTTATCTGAACAGCATGATTCTAGAATACCTTGAGCCATTACTTGGAGAGGAGATAGGAGCAGGTTATGGAAATGTACTTCCTTTCCAAGTGTCCTAGGATCTTTACAAAAGGATCACAGGCTGGAATGAAAATGTACCCAACCAATTTTTAAAAGCTGATATTCTACTGATTACATTTTAGGCTACAAGACATTAAAAATGTAAACAAATACTGAGAATGGAATTAAAATGAGCCAAAGGCAAAAACAAAACAAAACACACACACACACAAAAACAAAAAACAAATGCAAACACACACACACACACACACACACAAATGCACAAACTTAAAATAAAGCAGTGTTATTTAAATGTTCCTAAGTTAGGGAAGGAATCCAGTATGTAATAACAAGAAAATGCAATGAAAATATAAATACAATATATTAAAAAATATGGAATTTTGCCAAAATAGCACTTAGGAAAAAATTTATCATTCAAAATACCTCTGTTTTATGGAAGAAAAGGGAAAAACAATGAACTAAGCCTCTACCTAAAGTATTTCAGAAAAGAATAAAGCAACATGTCAAGAAAATGGGAAAAAGAAAATGATAAAAAGTAGAACTATGTGGGAACAATAATAAAAAAAAGGGATCCAATTCACAATAAAACAAACATTAAATACTTAGGAATTAGTATAAGAGCTGAAAATGATTCATAAAATTGTAAAGGTTTATGGGGAGAATACTGAAATAAATGAAGATGCAACTGTATTTCTGAATATGAAGACAATACAATTATAAACATGTCAGATGTTCTCAACTTTCTATATAATCTCATTGAAAGAATCAACATGATTTTGTTCTAAAAGAAATAAAAAAATTTAAGAATGACAAAAAAATTCAAAGAATGCATCTGAGAGCATACATAAGTCAAAAATATAAAAAAGAGAGTTGAAAATCTTAACTCCCATGTATTAAGAGTAAATTATAAAAAATTGCCCTGACCAGAGTGGCTCAATTAATTGGGCAGAGTCCTGTGCACTGAAAGGTTGCTGGTTCCATTCCCAGTCCAGGCAAGCCTGGGTTGTGGGCTTGATCCCTGGTGGGGGATGTGCAGGAGGAAGCTGTTCCATGTCTCTCTCTCTCTCTCCCTCTCCTTTCCTCTGCTCTAAAAATCAATTTAAAAAGATTAGAAAAAGAGTAAATAATAAAAAATAAAAGTGAAGTTTCTTTTTTTGTGGAAATAAAAATAAACATGATATAATAAAAATTTAAATGTAAAATTTTATGTTTAAAAGAAGAGAAAAAAATGACTGTTTACTAGAACTGTGGAATGGTCACTTTGTAAGCAGAGAAGTTATAGAAAATATCAAAATGGAAAAGAACCACAGATCATACTACAATTTCAAGCTTCTGTATAAAGAAAAGATTGTAACTAAATTAAAACAAATTTTAAGATAAAATAAAAATATTAATCAGTACTATATAAAGTGTTCATTTAGTAAGAAAATTATAGCAAATAACTAAATTATAAAATAGTTACTGAGTTCAACAGATATTTATTGAACACCTAGGTTCTCAGGATACTTATAAAAACATTATCACTGCCCTCAAGGAGCTTGCAGCTGCTAACCACATAAACATATGGCAAAGAAATGCAAATTAGAAGACTATTAAACCATTTAATACCTTCTTAACTGGTATAATTAAACTAAATATAAATCCTTAGTATAGATGAGTTTTTAAAACTAATTCATTCACAGTACAGATAATAATATTCAAATTCCATTTACATTTTTGTACTTTTAAAATTTCACCATTATCCATGATAACTATTGAAATATTTAGAAATTTATACTAGCAAAAGAGAAGATCACTTATAACATTCAGAAATAACTATAGTTAAGATTTTAAGCAATGTTGTTTCCATCTTTTTTCTTTGCATATTTAACATTTACCAAAATAAGATCATGCCATAACATTGTTTGTAATCTTAGTGTTTAATTATATACCATAAGTATTTTTCCATATTAATACTGTACTTCCAAATTATAATTTTCATTTATTTTATCAAATTCTGTTGCAAAGGGTAAACCATAATGTATTTGACTAATCCCTTTTGTTGGCTTTCTGGTTCCAGTTCACTAGAATCTAATTCATTCATTAAATATTTACTGCATTAATTGATGTCTTTATTCTTTGGACAGAGATGAATATAGCAGATATGGTGTCTTTTCCCATGGGGCTTATATTTTGAATTGGTGTGTTGATCATGCTGTCTTCTTTGAGCTTCAACTTGAGGAGGTAATATGCAGAATGAATGGCAAGCTGGACTCTCATTGTGGGTTCTTGTCTCATGAAGTTTGAAGAATAAATTTGCGGACTAAAGGATTTCTTAAGCAACCATGTAGAAGTTTATTTCAAGTGGATACAAACTCCCCTTGGAAAGGGGTCCCCAAAGGGGAAAAAACCTTGCTCTCTCTCTAAAATGGAAAAAACAACAACAACACAGTCCTTGAGTCTCTTTGTCTGCTGGTTTATATATGCTGGTAGCTTCTTTGTCTGAACATGATACTTTCTAATTGGACTCTTCCTTAATTATGCCCCCCATGCTTTCCTAATTGGTCACTCTCCCCTTATTCCTTACAGGGTATCAGTTTCAAAGTTTCAAGGCTCACCCAGTGGCCCCCTCTTCTTCTTCTCCTTATCTTGTCACATTCCTCTGTCCTCTGTGTACGTAAGATAAACAATCTGGTGACTTGAAGCTGTCTCTGCCCATCACCTATGCATTCCTCTCCTATGGGATCCCCCTTCCCTAAAACTGGTTCTCCTGTCTCTAAACTCCTTTCAGAGGCATGCCAACACAGGGACCACATCCTGTTGTGACAGCATTCTACCTTCGGAAGGAGATGAAACAACCATCCCCCATACTATACTCTTAGACCACAAAGCTCATGCTCCCTACCTGGGCCCTGCTGCACTCCTCCTCACAGACTAAGAGGAATGAAATATCTGACCCCACATTAGAGCCACTGATCCTTTACTCCAGCCCAGGGCTGAGTCTTATAAATGTAGGATCTTCTTTAGGTGACAATTAAGGACAAATTCATCATTCTGAACTTCTTTTTATCCTTGGTTATTATCCAACATGTGAATTCTTGCAGGCATCAAACTGATTACTACATGTACTTCTCAAATGCTCAATGATGCCTTTCTCTTAACTCAACTTTCTACCTCTCTTCATCCTTCCAAACTTTTTCACAGCACCCTGAGAAATTCCCCATGTTACAAACATGTTTACCTGTATCTACAAACATTTTCTTTACTAAGTCTTCAATTTCTCTAAGGAAATCACTACTAGGCTCTTATAGGATGATTTTTTCCCCCTAATACTCAAATATCTTAAGATTGAATGAGAAATTGGTGTTTACAGGGCTATTATTATATACTAGGGGCCCACTTTGAAAGGAACTGTGGGCCGTGAGGCTGCAGTAGGCACAGGGGCAGGTCTCGTTCCATCCTCCATGCCCCTGCCTGACCCCTCCTTGCCACATTTCCTGGTGCCCTATCTGCAGTCAGCCCTGCTCCTGCCTCTGCTGTTTCCATGCGCTGACGGTGCTGGCCCCACTTGCACCCAATGATGGCGTGGAGCGATTGGGGCCAGCGCCAACAGCAGGTGCGAGCAGTGGCTGCTGCCCTGATCACCCCTCAGGAGCAAGGGGAGGTGGAGAAGCCCTCAGAGGTGATCAGGGCCAGCAGCTGCCACTCATACCCACTGATGGTGTCGAGCAATAAGGACTGGCACTGGACACCGGCAGCGGGTGCAATCAGCAGCTCCGGCACTGTCAGTGGGTGTGAGTGGGGCTGGCGCCAGCAGCAGGTGTGAGTGCTGGGTGGGACAGCGGTGGGCAGGAGCAAAACTTTTCAGTAACCACCAGAGGCTTGCCACGATGACAGTGACTGACACCCTGCCTTGGTCTGGTGCCCCTGCTCACCTCCTGCTCCACCATCCTGCCACAGCCGACGCCTGCCATGTTCTGCGCATGCCCCCTGGTGGTCAGCACATGTCATAGCAACCAGTTGTTTGGTTGTTCTGCCATTTGGTCTATTTGCATATTAGCTTTTTATTATATAAGGTTATTTTACATTTTATTTCATCTTTCCTTCCCTAAGCTGTTGTTCTAATTTGTAAAATTTTCAGTATTCTTCCAAAAATATGCTTTTTGTGTCCATCCATTTTTAATCTATAATAATAAGAGCATAATATGCTAATTAGACCAGATGTCCTTCTGGATAACCTTCTGGGTGAAGCTGGGGCTGCAAGGGAAACCTGGGTCCCTGGTGCCTCCTGGCAGCTGGAGGGAAGCCCGGGTCCTGGGTGCCAGAGGAAAGCTGATGCCAGCAGCTGGGGGAAGAAAACTTGCACAAATTTTGTGCATTGGGCCTCTAGTATATTTTAAGATATTGAAAAGCAACTTCGCCCTGACCGGTTTGGCTCAGTGGATGGAGCGTTGGCCTGTGGACTGAAGGGTCCCAGGTTCGATTCCAGTCAAGGGCATGTACCTTGGTAGTGGGCACATCCCCAGTGGGAGGAGTGCAGGAGGCAGCTGATCAATGTTTCTCACTGATGTTTCTAACTCTTTATCCCTCTCCCTTCCTCTCTGTAAAAAATCAATAAAATATATATTTTTTAAAAAAAGAAAAGCAACCTCAATAGTATGGTAGAATAAGAAGTCCCAGCCATTGTCCCTTCACATTAAACACACATGAAACTGATATTTGAGCCAAAATACCTTTCTAAGAATTCCAGAGACGTTAAGAAATTGCAACACCCAAGATGAGACAAGAGAAAAAACGCTTTGAAACAGGTAAGAAGAGTTACCCATAGCAGCCCTCCTCCCCCAAGTCAGCACAGTTCAGTGCCAAGAGAGATCCAGTTGACCAGAGTTGTCTACCTTGGGAGAAAGAGTGAGTGAAGCATGCATTTGGTTTCCCTTGACTTTTGGGATGCTGCCCCAGAAATCTACTTTTGTATAACCTCACACAGACTTTTGAGTTGACCAGCCTAGTTAGAATGCCTGGCGGGAGCTAAGAACAAAGAAAAGGGGTGGGTGGCTCCCAGCAGGCATCACAGTGCTGCAGGATTAAGAGAAGATGCATGACCCTGAGACTTCTTCAGAAAAAGGGAAATGAAGTGGAGCTCGCTCCCAGCTTCCCGGCATTTCAGTGCACTCCCTGGGGACAGGGAGTGATTACTTTCAGCAAGCAGTTGATTCTGTGGGGTTGAGAGAAGATGCACAATCGGGAATGTCTCTTTCAGGAGGGTAGGAAGTGGAGCTTGCTCCTAACATCTTGACATTTTGGTGCTCTGGGAAAAGGCCCATAGCTCTGCAAAAAGGGGAACAAGCACACCGCCCAGAATCTTCTCCATGGAAAGGAAAGATGTGGAGCTTACACCCAACAACAATTCCTGGCATTGTATGAATGAGATAAAATATTTGCAAATCACAATCCTGATAAGGAGTTAATAGATAAAATACAAAAAGAACTTGTACAATTCAATAGCACTCCCCCCCCCCACAAGTAATTCAATTAATAAATAGGCAGAGGAACTGAATAGACATTTTTCCAAAGAAAATATATAAATGGACAATAGGTATATAAAAATGTGGTTACCACCATTAATCATTAAGAAAATGTAAGTCAAAACTACAGAGGCATCACCTCACACCTATTAGAATGGCTATGACTAAAAAGTCCAGAGATGATAAGTGTTGGCGAGGATGTGGAGAAAAGGGAACCCACGTACTGGTGGTGGGCATGTAAATTGGTGCAACCACTATGAAAAAACAGTATGGAGTTTCTTCAAAAAATTAAAAACGAATTACCATATGACACAGCAATACCATTTCTGGGTGTAAATTGGAAAAAAAACAAATTCACTATCTCTTAAAAGACCTGTACCACCATGTTTTTTGAAGCATTGTTTCCAATAGCCAAAACATGAAAATAGACTAAGTATCCATCAAAGAATGAATGGGTAAAGAAAATGCAGTGCATATACATGATGAAATATTAATCATAAAAAGAAGGAAATTCTTCCATTTTTGACATTGATGATCTTGAGGGCATTATGTAAGTGAAATTAGACAGGGAAAGACAAATACTGTATGATCTCAGTTACATGTGCAATCTAAAAAATGAACTCATAGATTAGTGATTGCCAGAGGTGGGGTGGGGAGTGGGCAAAATATGGGAAGGTGGCAAAAAGGTACAAAATTCTAGCTATAAGATAAACTCTGGGGATATAAGTACAGCATGGTGACTAAAGTTAACAATATTATATCGCGTATTTGGAAGAAAGTGCTCAGATGGCAGACTCTCCTTGCAGACTACTTCTGAGAGAGGACTATAGGCTACACCACTTTATTCACAACTATTTTGGCTTTTGTAAAAGTCCTTTAGCAAAATATTTGAACTACTCTCCCTTGAGAAACTTCCCTGCAGCAGTGCTTCAGGCCAATTTCTAGTAGAATTGGCATTTCTGCTTGTCAGGAAGCCCTTTTTTTTTGTCCACCTTGAGCCTGGAGAGGAAGTTGAATACTGGCTAATTTGATCCTCCTCTTGTTGATCAGCTTTGGCAAAATACACTTTAATAATAAGTGTGGATGAAAAAAAGGGTTTCTCTGGAAAGTAACCTCATAGAGTGATCTGATCATAATTTCCTAACTGGGCAGCTCCTGGTGGATAGGCATGCCCCAGGCAAATAACTTCTTAGTAAAAGGTTTATCTTTGATTTAATCAATCGCTGTCCATTGTTCCTTGTGCATCTAGGTTAACATGCTTTTGAGATGCCAGAAGTAATAGTCCTAGAATGCATAACTACCCTGAAGAAAGCACATAATTGTTAACTATTTTGTAATCTGGTCCCAGCCTTACTTTCTCACACCTTCACGAAATGGTCCTTACTTTCCTCCCTTAATCTCAAATGCATAAAAGAAGCAGCAAAACTTTTATTCTCTGGAGTATTTGAGATCTTGCTCCCTGGCATATGTCATCAGTTTGGCTCAAATAAACACTTATAAGAATTCTGTACAGGTTTGGATGTTTCTTACTTTGACATAAGAAATATAGATTATGTGAACTTGAATATGACTTCCTATTTTCTGTATATTTATATACAGAAATCTCAGAGGTCGGGGGTAAGAAAATGTGCCAGCATCTATGCACATCAAATATTAGACACTTTTTAAATGTCTGTGAACCTTGCCTTTTTCTCCTGAGTCAGCAAAAGATCTACAGCAGAAGTCAACGGATCTTCTGTAAAGGGCTAGATAGTAAAATTTTAGGCTTTATATCCCATAGGGCCTCTGTCCAACTACTCAGTTATGCTATTATAGCATGGATGTAGTTGGACAATATGTAAATCAGTGGGTGTTGCTAAGTTGCAATAAAACTTTTATGTACCCTGAAATGTAAATTTTATAGAACTTTCACATATTAGGAAATTTTATTCTTTTGATTTTTCACCTAAGCTTTAAAAGTGTAAAAGCCACTCTTAATGGTGGGCTACACTAAAACAAGCAGAAGGCTGTGTTTGGCTGGTAGGCCTTGATTTGTCAGTCTCTGTTCTAAAACATAAACTTGGGAGGCACAGACCCAAGAGTGGGCCCTTGTTCAGCCATTTAACTCTAGCTTAACCCGACTTCTAAAAAACAAAACATAACAACCCTTCCCCAACAAAAGAGACAAAGCACAATTAACAAAATGGCAATGGTAAGTCCTTTCCTATCAATAACTGCTTTAAACATACATCAATTAAACTCCCCAGTCAAAAGACAGAGAGTGGCTGACTAAATAATAAATGGTATGTAGAAGAGATTCATTTTAGTAGGACACAGGCTGAAAGTAAAGGGAAAGAAAAAGAGCAGAGGTGGTTATACTTATATCAGATAAGATAAACTTTAGTTGAAAAAACCTGTTATAATGAAAAAAGGGTATATAGTCATAAAAGGATCAATTCATCAGGAAGCTAAAACATTTATATATACAAGCACATCAGAGCACTTAAATATATATAGCAAATATTAATCAATTTTAATGAATAGATAGCAATACAATAATAGGAGGAGACTTCAGTAACAAACTATCAACAACAGCTAAAACATCCAGAGAGAAAATTGATACGAAACGAATACTTGAACAACACGACAGAGCAAATGGACCTAATAAACATACACAGAAAATTTCACTCACCAGCAGCAGAATACACATTCTTCTCAAGTGTACATAGAATAGTCTCTAGGATAGATCACAAGTTAGGCCACAAAACTATTTTAAACAAATTTATGAAGATGGAAATCATACCACATATTTTTTTCCCACCCCAATGGTATAAAATTAGAAATCAATAACAAAAGAAAACTGGAAATATAAAAATATATGGAAATTAGAAAAATATACTCTTAACCAATTGGACATAAAATAAATCAAAGGGAAAATCAGGGAATATCTTGAGACAAATGAAAATGAAACAACATACAAAAACTTACAGAATGAAGCAAAATCAGTACTAAAGGTAAGTTTATAGTGATAAATGCCTATGTTAAAAAAGATCCCAAATAAACAACCTAACTTTATTCCTCAAGAAACTAAAAAAAAAAAAAAAAAAATTAAACTAAACCCAACATCAATAGGAGGAAATAATAAAAATTAGAGCATAAACAAACAAAAATTCAGAAAAAATAGAAAATGTTAACAAAACCAAAGGTTTCTTTTTTGAAAGGGCAAACAAAATTGATAAACCTTTAGATAAACTAAGAAATAGAGAATACTCAAACTAATAAAATCAGAAATAAAAGAGGAGACATTATAATAGATGCCACAGAAATAAAAAGGGCCATAAGTCTATTTATAAACAATTATATACCAACAAATTAGATAACTTAGAGAAAATGGATAAATTTCTATGCACATATAACCTACCAGGACTGAATCATAAAGTAATCTAAAAACTGAAGAACTCAATAATGAGTAAGGAAAACAAAACAAAACAAAACAAAAAGCCCTGCGACCAGATGGCTTCATTAAGAATTCTTCCAAACATTTAAAGAAAAATTTACACCAATGTTTCTCAAATTCATCCCAAAACTGTAGAGGAGGGAAGACTTCTGAAGAAAAGTATAAGAAATGAAACCCATAGGCTTATATACCTGATGAATATAGATGCAAAAATCCTCAATAAAATACCAGTAAACTGAACTCAACAGCACATGAAAAGGATCATACATCACTACAAGTGGGATTTGTTTCTGGGATACAAGGATAGTGTAAGATATGTAAATCAATAAATGTACAAGATCACATTAATAGAATGAAGTAAACAATAAATCACATGATCATCTCAATAGAAATAGAGGCAGAAAAGCATTTCACAAAATTCAACCCTATTCAAATAAAAACTCACAACAAACTAGGTATAGATGAAATATTCCTCAAAATAATAAAGATTATATATAACAAGCCCACAGCTTAGCATCATGCTCAATAGTCAACAATTAAAAGCATTGTTTTCCTCTAAATCAGAAACACAATAAGGATGTTCACTCTCACCACTTTAATTCAACATAGAACTGGCTGACCTTGCAGAGCAATTAAGCAAGAAAAAGAAATAAAATTCCTTCACATTGAACAGGAAGAAGTAATGTTATCTCTGTTTACAGATTATATAACCTTATGAAGAACACATAGACACACAGACTCCAGACACATAGACACACACACACACACACACACACACACGCAATTGTAAGAACAAATAAATTTAGTAAAGTTGCAGGTTGCAAAATGAATCTAAAAAAATCAGTTGAATTTCTATATACTACCACTGAAGCATCTAAAAAGAAATTAAGTAATGTTATTTAGAATAGCATCAAAAAATAAAATACTGTAGAATAAGTTCAACAAAAAAGTTGAAATATTTCACTGAGAAGTGTAAAACATCTCCAAAATAAGAAAATATAAAAATGAAAAGGTATCCTATGTTTATGAATTGGAAGACTCAATATTGTTAAACTGTTTATACTACCCAAAGCAATTTATAGATTTAATGCTATCACTTGAAAATCCCTCATGGCAATTTTTATAGTATAGAAAAAACAATTCTAAAAATCACAGGGAACCACAAGAGACCCAGAATAGGCCAAAAGTTCATGAGGAAAAAGAACAAAGCTAGAGACATCATACTTTCTGATTTTAAATATGTTATAAAGTTATAATAAGTAAAGCAGCATGATACTGGGATAAAGATACACCTATGGACCAATTGACCAGAATAGAGAGCCTAGAAATAAACCCATGTATATACTGTCAACCATTCTTTGACAGGGGTGCCAACAGGACACAACGGAAAAAAGATAGTTTCTTCAACAAATGGTATTGGGAAAACTGTACATTCACATTCAAAATATGGAATTGAACTTCTCCCTTACACCACATACAAAAATCATCTCAAAATGAATTAAGGACTTAACCATAGACTTGTAATTGTAAAACTCCTAGAATTAAAGATAGGGTAAAAACTTCGTGATATTGGTTTTGGCAATTATTTTTTAAAATATAACAACAAAAGTTCAGCAACAAAAGCAAAAGTAGCCAAGTTGGACTACATCATACTATTAAGTTTCTGAACAGAAGAAGAACAATAAAAAAAAAATGAAAAGGCAACATTAGGGAATGGGAAAAAATCTTTGCAAACTATCTACCTGATGAGATTAATTTCCAAAATAAATGAGGAATTCATACAACTCAATAGCAAAAAACAACCCAATTAAAAGATGAGCAAAGGACCCAAAAAGTTGTTTTTCCAAATGACCAACAGGTACATGAAAAGATGCTTGATATCATTAATTATGGGGGAAATGCAAATAAATACTACAATGAAATATCACCTCACCTGTTAAGATGGCTATTATTAGAAAAAGAAGGCAAGTGTTAGTGAGGATGTGGAGAAATTGGAACCCTAGTATATCGGAATGTAAAATGGTGCAGCAGCTATGAAGAACAATAAATATGGAGGTTTCTCATTTTTCATGGACTCTGTATTTGCAAATTCTCCTCCTTGATACATTTTTTATTGTAACACCCAAATCAATAGTCATGGCTGTTTCACAGTCACTTGTGGGCATTTGAATGTGCGGGGTGGTAAAAATTGAATTGCCCGGTGCTCATTTTTTTTTTTAGCTAAGATTGAGTAAGAGGATAGTCCTGCTTTCTTGTTAAAACTCTCATACCATAAACAACTATGTTTTGTGGCTTACTTAGTGACATATTTTTAACTTTTGTGAGCTACATTTTATTATTTAAAATGGCCCCCAGGTGTAGCGCACAAGTTCTATGTCGTGTTCCCTAGTGCAGAAAGGTTGAGCTATAACTTATGAAGGAAGCATGTGCATTAGGTAGGCTTCTTTCAGGCATGAGTTATCGTGCTGTGTCTGAGAGTTCAGTACTAATGAATTACCAATATATATTTAATAAGGTGTCTTTAAACAGAAACACACATAAAACAAGGTGATATATTGATTGGTTGATGAAAATTTTGTGGCTAGAGGCTTTCAGGAACCTAACACTGTATTTCGCCTAGGACAATGATTCAGTATTCACTTACGCAGTGTTCGGAGTGAGTTTATAGAACATAACTACCATGAATAATGAGACTCCACTGTGATATACAGGGTAGTGCAAAAGTAGGTTTACAGTTATTCATATGGGAAATATGCAGTAATTAATAAATAACATAAGAATAAACTCTGTTTGCATACTCACAACTGTCAACCTACTTTTGCACCACCTTGTATTTATGTGTATACATACATATCTATGAAAAGTAGAAAAAATTGTATTTGTGAGAAAAGCAAATACAATCAATCCCTTTTTATTTCCAGCAGAAATAACAATCTCTACCAATGTTAATTATATACTTTGCACATATTTGTATAACAATAAAGAAGAGAATGAATAGATATACATAAAGATATTAATATTATTTGCCTCTGAGCAATGAAAATAGGACAGGTGAGGGAAGATTATTAACTTTTAAAAATACGTACTTCTGTGTAAATTTTTTAAATCACATATTGCTTTCATTTTAAGATAAATAAATAAAAAATTATTGCCCTGGGTCAGAGAGCTAATAACTAAAAGCAATTATGATTATTTTCTTCCAGTCGTTAATTTGATTCCTATTCCAGGGTTATTTTCACTACATTACGTTGTCCTTAACTTTATGACATATGTGAATTGTATTAATATCTAAATAAAATGAACAAAAATAATGTTACATTCTAATGTTTTATAGATGATTTGTAGATATGCCTATAAAAAGGAATTTTGTGAATTTAAGTAGAGTTATATAGTTATTCATTTATTTTTCCCCTTTAAATTTAACTATAAAATAAGGGGGAGATATCAACCAAAGGACTTGTGTGCATGCATATAAGCCTAACCAGTGGTCATGGACAACAGGGGGGTGGGGGCATGCGTGGGGAGGGGTTTGGGATGGGAATGGGGGGATGAGGACAAATATGTGATACCTTAATCAATAAAGAAATTTAAAAAAATAAAATAATAGTAGCAGTATTCTGAGGTGAATCTGAGGAAGGTAATGTAACATTATTAAATGGATTTTTAAAAAAAATATCCTGACCCTTTGCATAATACCCTAGACTAAGCAGTATAATGTATAATAACTACCTCTTATTTAGTACTTGTTAAGTCAGCTTCTTTACATATATAATTCCATAATACTTCAAATGCTAATTTAAGTTTCATTTCTCCCTGAATTTTCTTCTTTATCTTTAATGAAGGATACCTGTTCCTGCTTAATGCCTCAGGGGAGATATGAAGGACAGAAAGTGGAAATAGTCTGCACACCTTTCTCATTTTTATATTTCATAAGCCAAAGCCTTGAGAAAGATTTAGATACTTTCCTACCTGTCCAAGTCAGGTGGTTTGTGGTGGTGCACCATGTCAGATACTGTTAATTCTCCCCAATATATCTTTTTCCTTCTGCCACAACAATAGTTCCACTTTTAATTCTAGGTATTTCTGCCCAGAGAAATAAGTTTATTTCCTATCCTTCTTTACAAATGAGATGTGAACATGGGAATAAATTTTGTTAATCTAAGAAGAGTGTCACACGCCAGATTTGGGTACTTTCCTTCAAAGTAGGTCTGTATGCACAACTTGCCTCTATTTTCTTTGCTTCTTCTGTCTTCCTGACACTCAGAATGTAGCCATAATGGCTGAGGCCAGTGCAGCCATCTCCAGCCATGACTCGATCTTGGTCATGGTGGTCATGCATGGCAGAATGACATGATAGAAAGATTTGGTGCAGCACATACACCCTTATCACTCCTGGACAGCCAACTTCTGACTTTCGCATGAGAAAGGATGGACTTATATTTTATTTAACCAGTGTCATTTTGGGTTTCTGTTACTCATGGCTTAGCCTATTCCTAATTAATACATTGGTATGTGTGGAAGGAGAGACACTGAGAATCAAGCAGAGAGAGCAGAGACACCTCACACAGAATACAGAGATATTCTCTTCAACTAGAAGTCAAGAAGGAAAGAAGAAACCTGCCTTCTCCAAGCCAACAAGGAATGAGGCATGGTATACCAATGAGGGTGGAACCTGGGCAGCCTCACAATAGTGTTTGTACTTGACAAGGAACAAAGAAACCTTTAAATTCTGTATGCCTTATATATGAAATAATTCTCGGGACACTTGACTAAATACAAATTTTTAAACATGCTTTTATTGATTTTTAGAGAGAGAGGAAGAGAGGACTATAGAGATAGAAACATTGATGACAGAGAAACATGGATCAGCTGCCTCCTGTATGCCCTCTATTGGGCATCGAGTACGCAACCCAGGCATGTGCCCTGACTAGGAATCAAATCAGTGACCTCCTGGTTCATGGGTTGATGCTCAACCATTGAGCAACACTGACCAGGCTAGTCAAATATTTTTTAAAATTTAAATCATTGTATGTGTTGGGTAATTACTTCTTTTGTCTTTTAATACTATAACATCCATTTAGTACAACCAACAAGATAAGTGCTTTGCATGTTATTTCATATATTAATTACTAGACCCCTATGGAATAGGGATTATTATTGAAAAATACTAAAATTGATAAAGAAACCTGAGGGTTAAAGAGTGTATGTAACTTTCCCAAGATTGCATAAATAGAAAACTCATAAGCAAGCTAGCTTTCCAACACAGGTCTATATCTTTCCAATGTGAAAACATGAACAATAAACAAAATTACTTCCAACATGTTAGAAATCACCAAAGGAAAATCCTAACACAATTCTAAATAATTGAATCTTGAATACTTGATTGTAACATGATATGTCATTTTATATGTATATATGTTATATGTAAATATAAATAGATTCTATATTTAAAATTTATAAAGAAGTAAAAATATTTTAATATTTTACATGCATTTTAGCAATTTGAAACAAGCCATATTTATTAGATCTAGTTGTCTAATACCATTAGTACTGGAGGAAATGACACTAGATATAGTATTTATATAACTGTTAGGAATATGTTCCATAACATGACAATATGTAGAAAGAATAGCTTATATCTTGATTTTTTTTTTAATGAAAAAAATCTGATGTCCTGCCTGGGTAGCTCAGTTGGTTAGAGCATCATCCTGATATGCCAAGTATATATATATATATACTAGAGGCCCGGTGCACGAAATTTGTGCACGGGGCAGGGGTGGTGTGTCCCTCAGCCTAGCCTGTACCTTCTCCAATCTGGGACCCCTTGAGGGATGTTCAACTGCCCGTTTAGGCCTGATCCTGGTGAGATCAGGCCTAAACGGGCAGTCAGACATCCCTCTCACAATCCAGGACTGCTGGTTTCCAACCACTCGCCTGCCTGCCTGCCTGATTGCCCCTAACCGCATCTGCCTGCCAGCCTGATCACCCCCTAAACACTTCCCTGCCAGCCTGATTGACACATAACTGCTCCCCCGCTGACCTGATTGCCCCTAACTGCCCTCCCCTGCTGGCCTGGTCACCCCCAACTGCTCTCCCCTGCTGGCCTGGTCACCCTTAACTGCTCTCCCCTGCAGGCCTGGTACCCCCAACTGCCCGCCCTTGCCAGCCTGGTCACCCCCAACTGCCCTCCTCTGCTGTCCTGGTTGCCCTTAACTGCTCTCCCCTGCAGGCCTGATCACCCCCAACTGCCCTCCCTTGCAGGCCTGGTCCCCCCAAACTGTCCTCCCCTGCTGGCCCGGTCAACCCTAACTGACCTCCCCTGCAGGCCTGCTCCCCCCCAACTGCCCTTCCCTGCAGGCATGTGTCCCCCCAACTGCCCTCCCCTGCAGGCCTGATTGCCCTCAACTGCCCTCCCTTGCAGACCTGGTCCCCCCCAACTGCCCTCCCCTGCAGGCATGTGTCCTCCCAACTGTCCTCCCCTGCAGGCCTGGTCCCCCCAAACTGTCCTCCCCTGCTGGCCCGGTCAACCCTAACTGCCCTCCCCTGCAGGCCTGCTCCCCCCCAACTGCCCTTCCCTGCAGGCATGTGTCCCCCCAACTGCCCTCCCCTGCAGGCCTGATTGCCCTCAACTGCCCTCCCTTGCAGACCTGGTCCCCCCCCAACTGCCCTCCCCTGCAGGCATGTGTCCTCCCAACTGTCCTCCCCTGCAGGCCTGATCGCCCCCAACTGCCCTCCCTTGCAGGCCTGGTCCCCCAAAACTGCCCTCCCCTGCAGGCCTAGTACCCCCCAACTGCCTTTCCCTGCAGGCATGTGTCCCCTCAACTGTCCTCCCCTGCAGGCCTGACTGCCCCCAACTGCCCTCCCTTGTATGCTTGGTCCCTCCCAACTGCCCTCCCCTGTTGGCCATCTTGTGGTGGCCATCTTTGACCACATGGGAGCAGCCATCCTTGACCACATGGGGGTGGCCATCTTGTGTGTTGGAGTGATGGTCAATTTGCATATTACTCTTTTATTAGATAGGATATATATATCAACAAATAAAAAAGAAATATGACTAGATGCCCCAATTTTTCAGCATTACCAGAAAATAAAATCTCAGTCATGTTTGTTGGCTGCTACTGTTCTTTGCTCAGGATGATTCAATGGTTCTGAGAAATTTACCTGGTCCAGAAAATTTGGTAAAATTCTGGTTTTCTATATATCTTAATTGTCATTGACCATACTTGTGTGGTACATTGTAGGAAAGCAGTGGTCAAGCTCAGACACAGTTATTTTCTATCCCCAGCTTCCAAAGCTGTTCTACTTAATGTAGATACCCCAGTGCATGATCCAAGTGCCAAAAAATTCCTTCTAGATCTCATTATATAACAGCAATCCTATCTCCTAATTATGACCAGGGTCAATTGCTTTTGCTAGTATGAAACTTCTCAAAATGGTAGCAGCCATATTTTTGTTTTGTTCTTTTTTTTTTTTTTTTTTTCTAAACTAGATCCCTACTCGATCCTCTGGTAGAAGAATCATTCCTCTGGAAACTAGACCTTCTACCTTTAAAGAGCCCCAAATTTGAGAGGATGGGAAGCATCAATTCCTAATGGGTTGTTGAGATTAAAGATTAGTATGATGAGTAGGGGCACTCCTAATTCCCCATCTCGGTTCATTGACCCATGCATTCTATCCAGTGGGTAACTGTACCATACACTGGCCATTGGGTTATGCATCCTAAAAGATATTTCCCTATCATTTTAAGAGTTATCTCTAAGCTAATGCCTCAGCTACAACACTAAGAGTCTATTTCATTGCTCTTTCTGGTCAGCCACTTATGAATGGTATTTGATATATAGTCCTTACAGATGCCATTTTTCTCAGTCCTTTATTCCCAGTATTCCCATCTTGCTCGTTCAGATTCCTGACCAACAAACAAACCAAGTAATGAGGCCCTGTCCATAAATCTATCTAAATCTTTACCATGGGGCAATTTTCTTTTTTCAAAAAGTGGCTGATCATGTATACAGTCAGAAGCTCTGTATATTAGGGGAATTTTCCTGATTTGTCTTTAAGGGTTATATTTTACTGTGGCTACAGTACAATAGCAGTTGGTTTTTAGCTTGGACTTACATGTTATGCAGAATCATTTCATGAACCAAGCTTGATTTTTTTCCTCCTCTGATACGTGATCATAGGGAACCCTCTATGAGGTGATATGCATTAGGTAAGGGAGAAACAAAGGTATAAAATAGTAAGTGACACAGGTTTCTGGGCCATGTATTTATGCAGCTAACTTGTGCCCTCTAGACCTGCTCAAGTGAAATTCTAGATGTACTACTTCTGTTTTAGAATGGATTTCCATTGGGTCCATCCTCATTTTTAACTGTACAACTGGCAGCACACTGTTTATCCTGGACTCCAATGTGAGGGTTTCTTTCAACTAAAAGCATGCTCATTCTGACTTCACATTCAGAAATTGAAAAGCAATTACAAGTGTATGTAAAATAGACTAGGGTCAAGACTCTATTTATTATCTTAATAGTGGGTCATGATGGGTCTTTGGATCTTTGAGTATCCAACAATCTTTCATAGGAAGGTTCCATAGGAAATTGGGTATTCTTCTTTATCCAGTCATATTAACTGAATAAAAAGTAGGAGGATCCTTGGGGAATGTCTAGGGAGTATATTGGCTTGTCTTCAGCTGGTCCCCTTTATGATTATAAGATGAATGATGTGGTTCCAGGACTTAGATGTAGACATGAAATTGCCAGCATATGTCTTCCTTTATATCAAAGGAAACTTTTCTCAGAAGCCCCCAGCAGACTTTTCCTCATGTTTTATCGACCAACATTGTGTCAAATGCCCTTACTTAAACAGTTGTAAGGGGAGTGGGGATTTCATGATTGGCTTAGTCCAACCAAGGTTTATCCCTGGAGTTGGGGACAGGGCCATCTTCTCTGATTTTTAAAAGAAGAATAAAGAGAAACAAAGAAACAAAGCATTTCATCAACTTGTCTAATTTTATTCAAGTCTTCTCAAATTTTATCCTTAAAACACTACCACATACCACAAACATGTTTTTATATCAATCTATGACCTGGGAGCTCTAGCAGGTTTGGCTCAGTGGCTAGAGTGTCGGCCTAAGGATTCCAGGCTCGGTTCCAGTCAAGGCATGTACTTTGGTTGCAGGCTCCTCCCTGGCCCAGGCCCTGGTCAGGGCTCCTGCAGGAGGCAACCAATTGATGTGTTTCTTTCACATCAATATTTCTCTCTGTCTTTCCCTCTCTCTTCCACTCTCCCTAAAAATCAATGGAAAAATATCCTCGGGCAAGGATTAACCAATATACATATACTAGTAGTCCTGCGCATGAATCCGTGAACCAGTAGCTCTCCAGTAGCTCGCTGCTGCCCTCCCGTAGCTCTCCGCCCACTGCCCCGTCCTCCTGTAGGTCCCTCCACGCCGCCGCTCCCCCTCATAGATTGCTGCCCTGCCCTCTCCTGTAGCTCTTCGCTGCCTGCTTGTAGCTCACTGCCCCACCCTCCTGCTGCTCTGTGATCCGGTAGTTATGTGGTCGGTTGTTACGCTTCACGGCATAACGACCATTTGCATATTATATCTTTATTATATAGGATATAACCTGGGATAAAACCATAAGACTTTTCTACTCTGATATACACCAGTGTATGCTAGAAGGCAGGACAATGGGTATTTCTGTGAAAAGAAAGAAAGCCAAAATAAACCTGACTATTGTTCATGTTTTCTTAACTATACAAACAAAATGATAATATTATAATATTTTATATATTTGATGAAAAGTTTATTATAATAAGCTTTTCTTATGTTGTTCTCTCCAAGTGAGGCAATCCAGTTGGGAAAGTTAATTTATCTGAGTGGATCTGTTAACCTCATTTAATAGCCAAACAACAACAGAATGCAGCTATAAATTGCTCAGCATGTACTATCCTTAATATCCTCTCCACATAGCCACACTCTACTAGTAATGTAGGAAAGTAACCTTTTTATAGGAGAATTAGCTGACCTAGATGTGAATTACTTCACATGGATTTAGAAGATAAGAGGACTCAATAATAAAATGGCTCAGCATCCTTAATGCTGACTGGATGGCTGTAGAGCTGTCAGGCATCCTGAAGACCAAATTGCTTTCAGCCTCCTTAAGGTGGAGATGATTTTGATGTTGTTATTATCATATTATTTAGCTTAAATTAGGTACTGAATGCATGAATTTGTCAGACAAAAATGCCACCTGAGAGTAAGGACTATTATATTTTAAGAATAATATGTTATGCCTTTGTGAATATCACAGCATCTGATGACTACCTAGTCTTTGCAAAATTTTATAAAGATATAAATAAAGCATTTGTGACTTAAAATTGCAACCATTTTGAGAAACCTGAAGGCTGTTTCAGAAAGGAAATGGCAAATTTATTGAGAGTTAGTATAAAAGAAAGCACTTGTCTGTTGAATATGTTTCACAGAACTGTATAGTTAGTAGTCTCTTCAGATATAAAATAATAACCTGATGTTTTATTTTGGTGGCTGGCTTATCTATGGAGCTAATAGTAAATCAAATAAAGCTTTGTAAAACTGAAGGTTTTTAAATGTTCTTTTACTGGATGACAGAGAATTAATAAATAATAAAATAAAATAAACCATTGTGATTTGAGAATTTGGGATAGTAGTTAACTATTTTCTTTTTTTTGCTGCAGGGTTTATTTTATTTTATTTTTTTAAAATATATTTTTTATTGATTTCAAAGAGGAAGGGAGAGGGAGATAAAACATCAACGATGAGGGAGAATTATTGATTGGCTTCCTCCTGCATGCACCCTACTGGGGATCAAGTTGGCAACCCATCTAAATTGGGGCCCTTCAGTCCACAGGCCGACATTCTATCCACTGAGCCAAATGAGGTAGGGCAATGCTACAGGGTTTAAAACACAATCTGCGAGTCTTATATTTTTATAGATTTCATTTGCATTATACAAAAGTGATCTACTGTTGTTGGGCCAGCAAGTAAATTGTCACATGTATCAGATGTGGGGCAAGATTTTGCTTTTTCTCTCATAGATATCTTGAATAAAATCTGGTAACAAATTGGATATTGGCCCCAAAGTATCTGTATTATTCCAGGCTACATCAATAAAATGGTATCTTCCTAGGTTTGTAGCATGAATCTTTATTCAAATTATTATTTGTAGATCAATGACTTGCCCAGCTGAAACTGGGAAGGCTGTTCAATGAAGATGGCTGGTCTTCTCTATGATCTGTGGAACGTATGGCCTCTGTGGCTTGCGAGGCAAGGATACTTTTCTCTGACTCCACATTGTAATATCTTTTCTATAGAGATTTTGCCAGATCAAAAAGTTTAAACTGATTTGTTACCAGGGCTAGTGTTGAAGTTTCTGTAATACCCAACTTTATTTTCCCCTGTGAGAAGAAAAAGAAGAATGGTAAGAATACCATAAGCAAATTGGTCATCGTAAAAAATGTTACCATCCTTGTGATGTGGGAGTAGGACTTATCAGTACTGATCATCAGTTCTTGCCATGGGTTGTTTGAGAGAGAAAAGAACAATTTAGCATGCAGTTACCTTATGTATCACTCTTGTGGTACATCAATATTAAAATCGAAGTGAAATGGAGGGTTTTAGCAGGATTAACCCCCAAGACAAGAGGTTGAAACAGGAAAGAGCAAAGTTAATTAAGGGAAAGCTGGCCTTTTTTTGTCTTTAGTAATTTTTTTTTACTCTCTCACCTTTGCCCTTACTCACTCCTACTCTACACTTTGCTGAAGTAAAGCCATCCATCATTTCTTGCATGTCTGCCTCCCAAATCTATCCATAGTTGAACAAGAACAGCAACTATTAGAGCAGATGGGCCTCTCAGTTTGAACAAAATGTCAAGCCAACTGTGGAACTTGACCTCATCACCTCTGAGAATGACTAGTCTTAGACACAGCTGCTACAATTATTCATCTGAAGCTAGACCAGGATTTTTTCTGGATCTCAATTTTTGCAGTAAAATTTAAAGCTAAGAAAGGTAATGCCAGAAAATTTATTTTGACTTAAGGTCCACTTGGCATGAAGCTCTAAATTGATCCTCTATCTGCTTTACAGACACCTATGAATACCTTCCCAGCAAAGTTCTTACATCTCCTTAAATTCTATGTCCAAACAACCATCATTTTTCACCACTAATTAACCCTCCTCTCCAACTTCTACATTTGTGCCAACTACACTATTATTCTCCCCATTAACTAAATGAACTCTTTTGGTGTTATTCCTACTTTCACTTGTTATATGCATATTTTCCAAAAGCTTGGAATAACATCCTTTAGAAGAATTATTAGATTTTTGCCTTCCTTTCCATTCTTGCTATTAGTACTAAGCTTTAGGGCTTCCAGCTCATTGGTATCAAAACCTTCTATCTGACCTTTGTGTCTGATACCTTTTTTGTTTTATTACATTTGTTTCTAGAATAGGTGCAATGCCTTATATTCCATGAAGTCAAAAGCCTGGACATCCAGAGATATCCTGGTTATATGAGAGATTATCCTATCTAAAAAAGATGGAATATGCTAATTGATCATCACACCCTCACAAAGATGGTGACGCCCACAGCCAATAAGGAGGGAATACGCTAACTGACTGCCACACCCTCAAAGATGGTGGCGCCCACAGCCACAAGATGGTGGTGCCCAGTCCCCTCAGCCCCGCTTGGGTGGCAGGAGCACAACACGGCTGGGCCCACCCCCAGGAGAGTCCGGCCGCTCTGTGCACCTGCCTCCGGGGTCCCCCAGTCCCCTCAGCCCCCCAGCTGCCTAGGGCAGGCCTGAGGCACAGGCAAGCCTTGGATGGTGGCTGCCCAGCCACCCAGGGCCAGCCCAAGGCACAGGCAAGCCTCAGATGGTGGCTACCTGAGGCTCAGGTAACCAGGGCTGGCCGAGGCTTGTGCTGCCGGCAGTGGCAACAACAGAGGTGTGATGGGGTGTTACCTTCCCCTGATCGCGGGTTGCCTCCCGCTCCTGAGGGCTCCCGGACTGTGAGGGGGGGCAGACCGTGCTGAGGGATCCCCCCTCCAGTGCATGAATTTTCATGCACCAGGCCTCTAGTATGGTAATAATGGGCAAGTTAGGTAACCTTGTGTGTTCCAGTTTTTTATTTTTTTGGTTTGTCTTTTACCTTAGGTTGATGATGTACATCTTATTCTTACTATAAATATTTTAAGGAGACTTATTTAAAATATCTTTCACATGGGAAGCACTACATATGTTTGCTATTTGGGTGTGTGTTATCCAAAAAATATTCTGCTTTTATATTTACTGATTAAAAGCCTAATAGTTTTCTGTGAACTAGTGGATACAATCTCATTACTCTGGATGCACAGACATTCTATTATATCATCCTTCCTTGCCTGAGTATTCTTAATCTTCCCCCTCACCTACAGGTAGATGCTCAGCTACAGTCTCTACTCTCCCCTACAAACTCCCTATCCAGTGCCAGCTGTGTAATTGTTATCCCTTGTTTAGAAATTCAACCCCCTTATTCTATAGCTGGGTTTTGCCTCAACTACTTCATACAATCTTCTCAGATGAATTCACCCCACAGTGATTTTTATATCATTCCACAACTTTTTTTTTTCAATTAGGCATACAACTTTTGCTCTAATGCCTTCTTCTGATTTAGATATCTGTGATAGCATTGCTCTCTAGGTTTTGCATTTATTCAGGTCTTCTCACATAGGTTATGAGTTCCCTGGGGGTGGGATCCATGCCTTCTGCCTTCTTTTATAATTCACAGTGCCTGGAATACTGAAGTAGACAGAAAGTAATTAATAAACACTTGTCTAATTTAGTTGATTAGTGATTTTGAAGTTTTCTATTTAGATTCCTTTGTATATACATTATTGGAAAAAGTCCAAGAAACAGGGAAAATGAAATTTCAGTTCACTTTGGCTTTTTATAGGTTAAAATAAAATTATTAAAAGTAAAATTCCCTACTTTAAGAAACTGGCCAACTAAAGTGCATAGTTTTTGTCAAGGTAAGAAGTTTTACAAGATTTGTTTTCATCTTAGGAGAGGACTGTTTTCCATTTTTCCTCTATAGTCCTCAACATCTTGCCTGAAACACTCTTTCTCCCCCATTCTCTGCTTTAACTAAACCCTACAAAATTACCCAATGGGGTTCCTTTGCAACTTTCAAGCTCATGCCACCCATTCTCCCTCTTCCTGCAGCACCTACACAACCCCCTCCTTTTGTCCAATTTTACACACCACGCTCTTTGCAGCTACTTCAGGACTATTGTATTCACAGTTCTGTTTGCCGAAATGCTCTTCCTCTGACTGTGGTAACTACTGCTTCCCTACATCCTTCTGCTAAACTCAAGGGTACTTACCTCCCCAGGGATCACTTCTGTGACTACCCTATTCAAGGGAAGATCTTGTCCTTTTCACATCACCCTCTGCCATAGGACCCTGTTTATTTCCTTTATAGCACTGAACACAGCCTAAACTCATCATGCCTACTTTTTGCCTTCTTGCTTGTTTCTATCTTCCTTCACTGGAGTGTATGCTCCACAATGGCTGGGATCTCAGTCTTCACGTCTATTGTCGTATTTCTAGTACTTAGGAGAGCACCTGACATTCAGTGGCCACGCATGTAATAATTGAATGAACAATAGCTTATAATATTAAGTTTAAACTACAAAATATATGTTGTATCTATTGAAGTATAAAACAAATATTCTGTTTTTTATCCTCACCTGAGGATGTATTTATTGATTTTAGACTGAGGAAGAGAGAGAGAAAGGGTGAGGGAGAGAGACATTGATGTGAGAGAGAAACCAAGCTTGGGTAATGGGCTGAACCTTGACTGGGTATCAAACCCCGTGACCGTTTCTGTGCACAGGACAACCCTCCAACCAACTGAGCCACACCTGCCAGGACAACAAATATTCTTAAAGAAGTGTAGTGAGGTGGGAAATTCTGACCACTTACATATTCTTCACAGAAAACAAAAGGGGATCTTGGAGTGAAGTGAGTCTCATATAAGACCCAATTACTTAGATAAAACAAGGTTTCATTTCTCCGCAGCTGGTATATGTGTTTTTCTTTATGTGTTTCCTGTCTATTGTATAACTGGTGAAATGAAGAGAATTATTTTAATAGCTGCTAATGTTTTCAAGCAACAGTAAAACATGTCATGCCCTCAGAGTTTGCCAGGGTTTCTGACTCACTCTGCCAGTTATTGTGGAGAGGAAATAAAATTTACCTCTGCAATTTCTTCAGCCTCTTATAGATGTGGAAATCAAACAATGTCTTAGTGTATAGTGTAAGAACTTACAGGATGACATTTAATATGTACATTGTGTATTCTCACTAATCTAGGGGACCATGTTTACTTCCTTGCTTGCCCACTGCATATCATTATTCTTCTCTTTACTTTTAATGATCACTATACATGTTTATCTCTTGTTGTCAGCTCTCCAGTTCTCCCAGTACTCAGTTCTCAATCTCCAACACCAATCTCATACCCATTCTTTTTCCCCATGTTCTGGCTGATGTTTCTTCCCTGGCCTAGAAGACCAATTATTTCAAGGTCTGGTCGAAGTCCTACATCTTCTATGAGTTGTTCTCTTTTAGTCTTATTTATTGTATTTTTCACTTGTATCCTTAATGATTTAATGTCTAAAAGTTGTTTGCCTTTTAAAAGAAATCTTTATGTGTTCTTTGTCTAATAAGAATTTAAAGGTTCTCTAGGGATGAAACTATTCCATATATTTCTTTTCAACCCCAGTAACTCCTAGCACTCATGAGCCCATCATGTGTGGTGCTCAATAAATATTTGCTGACTTGAATTGGATTGTAAGAGGCCATAAAGAGAAAGAAAATAGAAATCTACAGTGTATAGGAAAGCTCAATTAAACTTGTGTTTCTAATCTTCTTGCCTGCTAAATCTTTGAAGAAAGCTTCAATGAAGTTATAGAACAAACTTTTTTTATAAAATCAAGTGTCAATAAGAATGATCAAAGGACAAAAGAGTGTGATAGAAAAAGAGAAAAATCAGTAAATTTATTCTCATTCATTTGAATCTCTGATTGTGCTAATTTTGCATTTACACAGTCCAGGAAATACAGCAGAAGCTAAAGAGATATTTGACAACAGAGCATCTTAAAGAAATATGGTCACATGGATTAAAGCAAAGAACCAGAGAAGTCTCTGTCTTAGTCAGTAGTCTGTATTTGAGAAACCCACCCTTCTGTGATTCTCTTCTGGATTCTCAAAAAAACCTGAGTTGATTCAGAGAACGAATTAGTAAACCACTGGTTCCTTTCAGCTCCCCTGTACAGGAAAACTTAGTCTCCATAAAAATCAGATGAACTTTCTAAAATTTGAGTATAAGAACTATGAGTTTTCTTTTTTTCTCTTAGACAAGAAGTTTCATACCATCATAGGACTTTTCCTGAGCTTAGGTTTTCTGGCATAATATTTTTATTTGTCTACTTCTCATTTACCCAATTCAGTTGTTTTCTGGTGAGTTTTTTAAAAAAACATTTTAAATTGTATTATTTCTATAATTTTCAATTTTATAAACTCTTTTTGGAAGTAGATGGGGGCAAACAGTATTATTTTCTAAGATCTCAGCCTACCATTACACACCAGTATCCTTTTCTAGATAATAAAAAATACAATGGCATGTTTTTGCCACCAGTGTACTCTCCTCCCTTCCTTGCTCTAGACCATGCACTGAGCATCGCTGTCCCCTGAGACCATGTGCTTGCAGTGGAGTCTCATAGTTATTCTGGCCCTGAGAAGGAGAAGCAGGAAGTAACCTTCTATTTTTTCTGCAGCACCATGAAGGCAAATCTCATCAGTTAGTGATTCAACTAAGGGGAGAAACAACATGTTAATGCAATGCCAGTAAGCGAGCTAGCGTTTTATTTCAGAGATGAGCTGAAGGATCTGTGTTTGTATAAGCTGTCTGAATGGAAGGCTTACTAGGCAGGAGAGAAGGATACCTATTTCAGGTCTCTGGACATGCAACCCCTGAGGAGAGGGGTTAGAATTAAGATAAGGAAAATCTGATGAAACTCTCACAACTCATGAGCAACTTCCATTTTGCTGTATTGGGTCAATTGAAGAGAAACATAAGGCTTATCTCTGTTAGCAGAGCATTACACTATCTTCAGCGAACATTTTGTTTGCACCATTCAGAACCCCTTCTGCCTTATCTAAATCCAGAAAAATATGGATGAGTCTATTTTAGAGAAAAAAATAGCACACTGAGTCCCTTTAGAGTTAGAAAGATCTATATTGGAATAAAAATTCTGATAAGTATTATTATGCTGATATAGCAGTGGTTTATATGTATAATGGAATATAAATGGTTTCAGGCCAATAAATTTTATTGATAACCTAAATTATCCTTATTCATTGCAGCTTTATATTTTAATAATTTGGGATGAAAGTCACTTAAAAGTTCATTATATGCTGATTTACCTTTCTAAACAGAGCATAATGATCACTATATACTCATTTTATTAATGACAGGAGTCCCCAGAATGAAGAATAATTATTTGGTGCTAAAATATAGAAGTGTTATTTATGGTCCAAAGTGAACAGAACCTTCTCATTAGTGTAGTACAATGGGGAAATTAGTATTGTCATGGTATGATGTGAGAGAATTCCATTCAATAAGTAAAAAGTTGAAAGGTTAAATAATTAAAGCCTGAAGTTAATATTGAGGCGCAAACAACGAATACATACATATGCCTCCTGAGACCAAAACTCAATATTACTCTATTGTTTCAAAGTGCCTCTGAGGTAGTTTTGCATTTTCCCTTAAAATTAAAGTGAATGGTTTGAAATAATGAACAACACCCCCAAAAGGGAGATGGCTCTAGCTTTTCCATCAGATTATGTCCGAATGCAGCATTCATTGAAAATATTCTGCCTTTCACAGAGTTGCAGTCATATTTCTTTTTTTTTGTTTTTTTTTTGTTTTTTTAAATAAATCTTTATTGTTCAGATTATTACAGGTGTTCTTTTTTTCCCCCATAGCTCCCCTCCACCTGATTCCCCACCCCACCCCATGCCCTTACCCCCGCCACTGTCTTCATCCATAGGTGTAAGCTTTTTGTCCAGTCTCTTCCCGCACCCCTCACACCCCCTCCCCCCTGAGAATTGTCAGTCCACTCCCTTTCTATGTCCCTGATTCTATTATATTCACCAGTCCATTCTGTTCTTCAGATTTTTTATTCACTTGATTTTTAGATTCACTTGTTGGTAGTAGGTATGTATTTGATGTCATTTTGTTGTTCATAATTTTTATCTTTACCTTTTTCTTCTTCTTCCTCTTCTTAAAGAACACCCTTCAGCATTTCATGTAATCCTGGTTTGGTGGTGATGAACTCCTTCAGCTTTTTCTTATCTATGAAGCTCTTTATCTGACCTTCAACTCTGAATGATAGCCTTGCTGGGTAGAGTAATCTTGGTTGTAGGTTCTTGCTGTTCATCACTTTGAATATTTCTTGCCACTCCCTTCTGGCCTGCATAGTTTCTGCCGAGAAATCAGCTGGCAGTCGTATGGGTGCTCCCTTGTAGGTAACTAATCGTTTTTCTCTTGCTGCTTTCAAGATTCTCTCTTTGTCTTTTGCCCTTGGCATCTTAATTATGATGTGTCTTGGTGTGGTCCTCTTTGGATTCCTCTTGTATGGGGTTCTGTGTGCTTCCTGAGCTTGTAAGTCTATTTCTTTCACCAGGTAGGGAAAGTTTTCTGTCATTATTTCTTCTAATAGGTTTTCAATATTTTGCTCTCTCTCTTCTTCTGGCACCCCAAAAATTCGGATGTTGGTACACTTAAAGTTGTCCCAGAGGCTCCTTACACTATCTTCATATTTTTGGATTTTTTCTTTTTGTTTTTCTGGTTGGGTGTTTTTTGTTTCCTCATATTTCAGATCTTTGGTTTGATTCTTGGGGTACGTTGATCTACAGTTGAGTTTCTGTATATTCTTTATTTCAGACAGTGTATGCTTAATTTCTGACTGGTCCTTTTCCATTTTTTTGGCATTCTCATTAAGGTCCTTGAAGGTCTCACTAAGCTCCTCGGAAGTCTCATCAAGTTTCTCGGCGGTTTCTAGAAGATTCTTGAGTAACCTTATAAATGTGGTTCTGAACTCTATGTCGTCCATTAGTTTGCATTCCTCCATTTCTCTCATTCTTGACATGTTTCTTTGTCTCCGCATTTTGCTGCTTCCTTGTGTTGATGGAGTGGCCTTGTGTGGTAGGTGACCTATAGGGGCCAGTAGCTCAGCCTCCCCAATCACCTGAGGTGGACGCCTTTGGTACACCCCTTTGTGGGCTGAGTGCAAAGTCTTGGTGTAGTTAAGCCTTGATTGCTGTTGGTACACTGGGAGGAATTGACCTCCAGGCCAATTGGCTGTGAGGACCCGCTGTGTCTATAATGGAAGAACTGCTGCGCTGGAGACACGCTTATGGTGCAGGACTTGTTTCAGTGGGGCTTTGGTGCTCACTGAGTCTGCCTCTTGAATGTGTCACTTATGGATGTGAGGAGTTGAAATCTGGTGTCTCACACTGACCACTAGTTACACTGGCTTCTGGATCTCCAATGGGGTGCAGGTCAGCTACTGTCTGAGGCTACCCAGCAGGAGCTACAGCAAGAACTACAGTTTTCTCTTCTTTGCTTGGGGTTTGGAGGTTTTGGAGCTGTCTGACCCGGGCTGCAAGTTTGCTAGGTTAAGCTCCGATAGGGCAGGCCATTCATATGCTAAAGCCGCTGCTTGGAGATTGGGTGGGTTCGTAGATTGTGCGGGGCGGGGTCTCAGGGCATGACTAGGCTAGGGCATGGCAAACAGTGATGGCTGCCAGTAAGCCGGCTCTGCGGCTCTGCCTCTCCGACCATGTCCCCGCGTCCCACGCCCCAGCACAATAAACAATAGTTCCTGCGCGCAGCCCTGCAAGCAAGCCTCCCTCACTTTCCGACCCCACGGCAGACAGTCCAGCTTCTCCCCGTAGGAGTTTGGGTCCCCCAAGTGTCCCCAGAAACTGGAGTTCAGAGTAATTGGGAGCTTATCTCTCTTTGGGTTGAAAACAGCAGCGCTCCCAGTCACCTGCCGCCAGCCCTATTTGCGCGTCTCCGTACCTCAGCTTTTTAGCGCTTGTGCACCCCTCAATGCTGTTTGCTCTTTCCTTCTAGTTGTAGAACTTCCACTCAGCCAGCTTTCCCATGGTTCTGGGTGATAGACGTTTTGTCTTTTAGTTGTAGTTTTGAAATTGTTGTGCGAGGCAGCAGTTTAGGTGTTTACCTACTCTGCCATCTTGGATCTCCCTCTCGTCATATTTCAATTATTCCTGAATGACCCTTGTATCACCATCAGGATCACTAGAGTTGTTTTGGTTAAATGTTACTTGGGGGAATACTTTCTAATGCTATTTAGCTCTCGGGTAGTCTGAGTGAAAAAATATAGTAACATAGCGGGTAGTAAAGGTCTCCTTCTCAGGAAAGGACATTGGTCTGTTGTCCATGTTCCTTACCTTGATTGTGGATTAATTCCCCTTCTCCCAACAGAACTGAACATTTTAAATAGTGGTATGCAGTAAGACTTGTTATGAGACTGTCTCATTTGCTGCAGTATTCAATTTATTTCTTTAGGATAAATTTTAATTTTTCAGAAAGTTTTTCTGACCCAGTATATTTAGCTGTTAATGTAGCATTCACAATCTCACCACACTCATTCATAACTGAGGGAGCATTTTATCCTCCCAGATGTGTACCTCTGTTCCTCTCATGCCTCTGTTCTGTTTTACAAAGTCAAGACATTTCTGGAGAACAAAACTACTCTTTGTGCTTAATGGGAGACAATCTTATGGAAACAAACAGTAGAAACTATTTGATCAGAGACAACTGTAACCTGACAAATAATAGTTCTTAGCTCTTCATTGCACTCCAACTTGGTCTTTGCTAAATATCTGGAATTCTGTGCATTTCTCATTTCCCCAAAAGGCTTACCTTTCTAACAGCTTTGAGAAGTGGCCTGGTGGAGGAATTTTCTGTGGTGCTAACTAGTAATAGCTTTTTCTCTGAATCCCAAGCCCTCTTAAATGACAGACAGATAAAACCCTATCATCTACTTCATTTTCTCTATATCATTTTCCCCTTGCCTCTAGGGAAAAAATGAAAATAGTTGGCAGAACATTAAGGACACAGGCAGAGTAAAATGTAGGTTCCTGTAATGTTTAAGGGAGATGAAAATCATCTACTTTTGGGAACTGCCTAACGGAAGTTAGCTGGTGCATTAGTTATCCAAATTACTTCTTGCTTTTATTGCAAAGACAATATACAGCTGAATCATTAAATAATGCACACTTTTTTTCCCCAAGAGCAAGATTGAACACTTAATCAGGTCAATAATTATTCACGCATTAGCACAGTCTTCTTCTTAAAGTGTAACGGTGACTCACTGGGTATATAGTCATTATTACTGATTAGCAGGAAATTATTTTTGCGCATCAGTGGTTCATGTGAAAACAGCTAAATTTATTATGCTGAGTTATTTAACAGTTGGACCATGTGAGAACTTTGG
This sequence comes from Plecotus auritus, assembly GCF_963455305.1. Classification (NCBI taxonomy): domain Eukaryota; kingdom Metazoa; phylum Chordata; class Mammalia; order Chiroptera; family Vespertilionidae; genus Plecotus; species Plecotus auritus. The sequence goes on along the minus strand of NC_137771.1, from coordinate 152,271,076 downwards.
TGTTACTATTAGAGTAGGCAGTTAGACAGGCATGAGCAGAGTAGGATCAATAGGCCAGGTACAGAAGGTCATTGGGGTGGAAAGCACTGGGTGTCTAGCAACAGGCAAAACCAGGAGGACAAATATTGTAGTGTGGGATGTTGCCCCAGGGTAACTTTTTCTCCCCTAGTATAATATTGTTCCTGAGGTTTAATATTTCTGGTCATGCAGTTTGGATGCTCCCCTGACATTTCCTACCCTGCCATGTGACAAGTCATGTTGTAGATCCCCTTAGAGGAGAAACAAGGGGCCGGAGAACAGCCGCATATGGCTCCCATACATGCCCTTGCAAAACCACTCTCTTAAACAGTAAGAACTCATGATAATGAGGTTCTGACAACATTAATAATCTTAAGAACAAAGCCTTGTGTCTGTTGACCACAGAGAGAGAGAGAGAGTTTTGGTCTAACTACAGATAATACCTAGGCCTCAGTTGTGTTTCTACTCCAAGTCTAGAAAAGCAGCAAAACCAGACAAAGGTGATGCCATAAATGATGTCAGGACCAGCTATAATGACTAATGCCCCCTACCCTCTATACTGACCAATCACTAGAGACCATGACCCTGAAAAGGCACACCTGGAAAGCTGATGAATATTCTAGAGATCCTCCCCCTGAAACACCCCCACCCCATAAAATCCCTGCCTTTAGAGAAGCAGATAAAGACCCTCAAGACAAAGGACCCATCTCTCCCTCCCTCTCTTTCTCTTTCTTCTGCAAACCCATGCCTTTGCTTCCCCTTTCTTCCCTCAAGGCCTGTACTTTTGCTTTCTTTCTCCTAAGCTCCAAGGGCCCTTCTTTTGCCTTTGTAACTTGTTTCCTGAGTTCACACAGCCCAGCTGGCTCACTTCTTCTACAGCTCACTTGTACCTCTGTGACTTTTCTCAGTAAACTTTCACTTGTATTTGAGTATTGGCTCTGAATTCTTTCCTAACCAAACTCAAGGACTGAGGTCTAACTTCACTGATAACATCTGGTGCTGTTTGCCATTAACATTACTGCTGTGATTAAATCTTTTTACATATACCAGTAGTTAACTATGGAAAAACTGTTCTACCGAGCTACTGTTACAGTTGAATTTTACTACTTAGAAGTCCAACTTTCTAAAGTTTGATACTCACCTTGGGCATTCATAATGCACTACAGTAAATTTCCCTTGTAAGTAAATTTATTTTATAAACAAATGTGGAGCAAATAAGTAAATAATATTAAAATATTAGAAGATAAATATAAACAATAATGATAAGTGTTACAAAAAGAGGGAGAAAAGGTGAAAAGGAAAGACAGGAATTATGGAATGAGAGCAATGCAATTTCACTTAGTGAATTGTTATTTGGATGCTTTTGATGAAGTATCTAAAATTTTCTCTGGTTTGCACAATTTATTTTTAATATTGTAAATGAAAGACAAATTCTGTGTTTCATTTCAATTATTTCTACATAGAAAATATTCCATGAGAAAATTTGCCAATCATTACTGGTATTAGTTCCTTTGTGGCAGCAGATAAATGCTTCTTACAGATGATATATTAATTTCCTATTGATATTGTTTGTGATCTTGCTTCATCTGTACTTCCTCCTATTTCAATAACTCATCATAAGGTTATATTGAAAAAAATCAAGATCTATATATATAAAAGCCTAAGCAACCAGCCAACCAGCCAACCAGCTGACCAACTGACCGTCAGGTAGCTATGACACACACTGACCATCAGGTGGCAGATGTTCAACGCAGGAGCAGAAACCACAGGCATGGAAACATGGAACAGACTGATGAATCTCAGAGGGAGGGCGGGAAGAGATTAACTAAAGATCTTATATGAGTGTTAGAGGCCCAATGCATGGATTCGTGTATAGATGGTGTCCCTTGGCCTGACCTGTGCCCTCTTGCAATTCAGGACCCTTCAGGGGATGTCAGAGAGCCGGTTTTGGCCTGATACCCACAGACCAGACTGAGGGACCCCACTGGTGCATGAATTTGTGCACCGGGCCTCTAGTATTATATAATTTTATATTTAAATATATCAGCATATATTACCAAAAGGTAAGAATTCCTTTTGAAACATAGCCATAATATTATCATTTATAAAGAAAGAATTAAAAATAACCCACTAGCATTATCAAATATGAAGTTCATGTTTGATTTTTCTAATTTTATATGTTTGTTTACATTTAATTTACTTAAATCAGTGTCCACATAAGGTCAAAACATTGTATTTATTTTGGTATATCTTCTTAGTAATTTCTGATCTACAAGTTATCCCACCAACTAGCTTTTGTTATTGCAATTTATTTGTTGAAAAACAAATTATTTGTATGTCTTGATCTGACTCAGGTTTGTTTTGGCAAAAATACTTTATATATGGTGTTGTATCTTCCATTAGGAGGCACATAATATCTGGTTGTCCTTCTCTTTTGAGATTAGCAGTCATGTATTTGGTTAGCATGAGTATTTGTGAGACATACCAAATGCTTGATTGTTCCCTCTATTTACCACTTTTTTTTTTTTTTTACCACTTTCTAATAAATTTGTTACGTACCATCATCAAAAGTGAATAATTTCTTGTAAGTATGATTTTGATCTTGTGGATTTGGGCAAATTTGATTGTCATCAATCCATTGTAGTTTTAATTTTTATTGCTACACAAATTGTCCATTTTGGCTTTTCAAGTTGGCTCTCCTCCGTCCTTGTATATGAGCCTAGTAGTCTTTGATAGATTCCTTGCTGTCAGGTATGGCTTGATGTCCAGGACCATCTTCAACATTTCCTCTTTCAAACTTGGAATTAAACATTGCCTCAATAATGTCTGGGTCCTCTTGGTGGGAAATGGTAGGCTGAGATAAGGAAATGAAAGCTAGGGTTTTTTTTTGTATGTTAGTTGGTTTTAACCAATGATTACTTATTGTTTCTAGGCCTTTTTTTTTTTAGTGGACAAGCTTATGAATATAATTTTTAAGAGAAAGTAAACCGTTAATTTATAGTGACATTTCCAGTTATAATTTATAATTATAAGGTATCAATTAAACCTATTGATTTCATAATTACATATTTGCTTTTACTTTTGTTGGTGTGAGTATTTAACATTTATAACAATTACTGTAACTAATTATATACAGCTTTTTTTTTTTTGGTCATTATTGTAAATTCTATTCAGGAAGGGCTAGCAAATCACTGTGTTTTTAGTCACTTAATTTTTTTTATAGTTAGGTCAGCAACTAAATATGTAATATATTTGGTTTTGCTTCTAAATTTTGGGGATTGTAGTTATTTCATTTGACATAATTTTATCTCATTATTATAATATATTTATGTGGCTCAAAGCACATCTACAAAGCAATTATATTCAGAGTGTACCCTCTATTATTGGTTCCTCAACCATGTCCCTCTCTCCTTCACAAATAAAATAATATACACTTTATCATCTTACTCTCTTTTGAAACTAAACAAGTAAATATTTATAAGACTTGTTAAATAAATGTTACCCTCACTTTCTTCCTTCACTGAATATTAACTCCTGGAGATTATGCCACAGCTGACTCTAGAGCTATCTCTTCTTCCTTTTAACAGTTGCATTATATTCCATTGCATGGATTTACAATAGTTATTCCACCAGTTCCCTACTGATGAACTTGTGTTTGTTTACAATCATTGTGTTTTAATTAATAGCTTTGTGCATAATTTCAGCCATATTTTTGCCAATGTGTTATTGGGATAAGATTCTTAGAAGTGTGATTTCTGGATCAATGGATAAATGCATATGCAAATTTATTATATATTGGCAAATTCTTTTTCACTATTTTCCATTCTTACCTACAATGTTTGAAAGTGCTTGTTTCCCCCTAAGCTTCACTAACGAGTATATTATCAACATTTTGGGTTTTTACTATACTGATAAAAACTGGTATCTCAATATAGTTTAATTTGCATTAATCTCATTAAGATGTAAATTTTTCATGTTTAGAGGGTTCTGTCATTATTTTTCAATAAGCTGAATTTATCATAACTTAAGGCTATTTTATATATAACAATTATATTTTTTGTTTTCTATCGTTTTAATAAACTTTTAAAAATAAATTAGGACATATGGCAGGTTGTAAAAATAACCACACTCCTTCACTCCTTCCTGTATCCATTCCTTTTGAAATGTTTTTTCTCAGGTCCTATTATGAAGATTTATAGTCTTAGCTTTGTAATCTTATGATTGGCCCAAAGAACCAAGTACTCAGTCTAATATTCCAACCTCAAAATCATGAAGTAAGTAAATTATTTTGGTTTTTAGCGTCTATATTTTGAGGTGTGTTTTTTTGTTGTTGTTTTGTGCAGCAAAAGCTCATACAAGGATAATATTAAGTGTTACAAATATTTCCCTGGTTTGTGTATTGTCTTTTAAATAGCCAGTCTGAGTATTTTTCTTTGCATTTATTTCAACTTAATTTTAACTTTGTTTTTTACATTTGCATTTACTTATCCTTTATGTTTTTCCACATGCAAATATGGTTTTAAAGAGTAGCAATCACATTGAACCTTTGATTTTATGTACTTCCATTGTAATCTAACTATATATCATAAACATTTTTCTATGTTTCTATATTGTGCTTATAATTATAAATTTTAATTAAAAATTCTTTTATGACCTTAAGTTTATATAATTTAAAGTTTCTTTGTTGGACATTTATTTTAGGTTTGTTGCTATTATAGATAATGCTATAATGAATAACATTTTCCTTTATTGAATTATTTCCTTATGATAAATTTCCATGAATAAAATTAAAGTAAAAAATATACAAAATTTTTTATAGTTTTTGCTATATATTTTGATATAGTCTTGCAAATAAAGTGATTTATAATGCAGTATATATTGAACTCTTCCTAGTTACATATTTTTATTTTTACTTTATTTTTTATCCTCTCCTGAAGCCATGCTTATTTATTTAAGAGAGAGAGAAAGACAAGAGAGAGAGATAGAGAGAGAGAGAGAGAAAGAGAGAGAGAAAAAGAAGCATTGATGTGAGAGAGAAACATCCATCTGTTGTCTTCCAAAGGAGCCCTGACAAGGGATCTAACGCACAACCTAGGTCCTAGGTATGGGTCCTTACTAAGAATCAAACCCACAAACTTCTGGTGTATCAAATGACGCTCCAACCAACTGAGTAAAGAGGCCAGGGCCAAATTTTATTTTATTTTTTTACAAATTAAGTGTGCCTTTTTTACAAAGTAATTCTTGGAAATGGTTTAAAAATTTAAAGGTAATGATATAGGCATAAAACTTGACTCCTGTCTATCCCTTCTAACAATAATTATCTACTCCCCCAATGAATGCCACTTGCAATTCTTTCAGCCATTTTCTTTAGTGTTTAGCTAGTTTCCAAAATAACTTATTTTGAATATCTTCCTAAATTCCAGATATTGTGTTTTGACTTCCTATTATGGAAACTGAAGATTAGCTCTCTTAAACTCTGCTCACACTCTGATGTTCCTCTCACAGATGCATGTTGACTCTTTATTCAGAATTTGTAATTATCATGGCTATGTATATACTATTTAATTCAGAGCAAGTTGAACACTATTATTAAATTTTCTTTATTGTACAACATTTTTGTTTTTATTTTGTGGAGTTAATTGCCCTTTATTATTATTCTTTTCATTTAGGTTTTTTTTTTTTTTTTTTTTTTTTTTTAATAATCTCTCGTTATATATGTCCAGACTCTTCAACACTTCTCAGTCCCATTTTCTACTTAGTCACAGTTGTCAAATCTATTCTATTTTTTTAGGGTAGAAATTTTGGAGAATCTCTCCCAGACTTAATTCTTTAGTCTTCTGCTGTAATCTACATGGTTCTCTAGGCTTGATGCGTATCTACTATCCTCACACATCTTGTTCTCCTGGAAATTCTCTTCACCTCTCATCTGGATCCAGTACTTCATGGATGTCATGGAAAAAGAACATTTGTTCTTTGTTTTGTATGTCCAGCATGTGAAGCTTTTTCTGTGACTAGGGACATACTCATTCTCAGGGACATTTCAGGAAACTAAAGAGTGACTTAGTGACCAGTAGCTAAAAATAATGGATTCTCACCTTTCCTGAGACTCTTACATCCAGGAAACAAATGTATGAGCTAGGCTAGCTCAGTCAAATGTGTCCATGGCTAATTTTAATGTGGCTCACAATGCGTAAAGGAAGGGGCAGGGGGTGCTCTCTCTGGCAGCAGCTGAAATGGAACGGTTTGTTAGGTGGAGTTCTTGATGTAGGCAGGGGCAGCTGAAGGCTCCCAATCAATGTTTTCAGGTGCCTCTGGTATTTAACTGCTTTTTCTCTTCCCTGTGATGTTCTCATTGCTTCCTTAGAATTGCTACAGAAGCGAACCTTGCTTGACCTTTTGGAACCTTGCTCAAAATTCCAGCTTTATAATCATATGATTGGCCCAAATCCGTGTTTTTCTCACTTTGCTTCCTAAAAGGTGGTAGGAATGTTTATCTACATTGTAATCTCAAGTGTGTACACAAACAAGATTCCCAGTGTTTTCATTTGAAAAATAAAAAGGCCTCAGTTACCCATTAAAATAAATAAATAAATAAATAAATAAATTTATTTATTTATTTATTTATTTATTTATTTATTTATTCTTCCAAAATCTTTAATAACAAGGTAGGATCTGGGTTAGTTTTTGTAGCCATAGTTGTCCCCTCTGGCTCTGGAGCACTTAAACTTCTGTCCTCAGAGTGCACATTGGGTTTGGTATGGTTGGTGGGGATTCCCTGGGCTTTGCTGGAACGCCTGTGCACCTCTGAGGCTTTGGGAGGAGATCAGGGTGATGTCAAAGTGCTTGGGGGAATCCATGGCCAGCTGATTGAAGGTGAGATTTTTGCACACTGTCTGAAGGATGTGGTTCCCAGCATGGGTGCTCATGTGGAGCTCACATGCCTTCAATTTGGGAACCTTCTGGACAGGCACATTATTCCTTATATTTGTCTTCCTGGCTAGGAAGCTTCATTTTCTGCATCATCAGGGAAAGGGGCAGAGGTAGCTGAATAGTGTGACTCATGAACAACTTGGTTGAAGGTGGAGTTGGCTGTCTGGCTAGAAAGCTGTACAGCTTGACCAATAGATATCCTGGCACTTGAGCTCCTTGCTGGGTTGGGTCTTTCATGTGGAGGATATTGACTCACATGAGGGAGACACCCCCCACCTACCCTCATTGCAGCTCAAGAAATGTTAAGATGCCACATCTCTTTGGTGACAGTGCTGTGCCCCATGGCTTGTTTTTCTAGCCCTTCCAATGATTCTATAAAGTCCCACATTTTCTAGATAAATTCTTCATCTATCAGGGGTGGGGAACCTTTTTTTCTGCCAATTGGGTATTTGAACATCATTCATGGGAGATACAAAATTATCAACTTAAAAATTAGCCTGCTATATTTGCTCAAACAAATAATTTAATTAACTCACTGCTGATGCCTTGGCAGGGCCAGACCCAATGATTTCATGGGTCTTCTATGGCTCTGAAGCTGGACGTTCTCCACCCCTAAAGATAGTAATCCAGAGTCCTCTTTTGTTGTTTATAACTAGTAAGTCTGATATAGAACTGGAAGAGACATTTACCTTCCTTTCTTATTTACTCTCTTGTTTTACTGAAGAACATTCTGTGGTAGCTTTGGGTAATTATTTGGAGACAGAAATTTTTTGAGAGCATGTATATTAAAAATTTTTTTTCTGCTCTCAGAGTTGATAATTTGCACTTAAAATTTTAGGTAACAAAAATGCCATAATTTTAAAGGCATTTTTACATTTGTTTTATTGCTTTCAGTGTTGCTGTAAAGAAGGTTGATGGTACTTTTATACACAGTTATTTGCACATTAATCTTGTCTTTCTCCTTGAAAATTTTCAGGATTATTGTTTACCCCTCAGGTGATGAAATTTTGCAGTTACAGATTTTGGTGTGAGTTGTTTTTTGTTTAATTTCTTTTATTTTTCCATTCATTTATGTTGAGTACCTCATGCTCTTCTTAATGTAGAGAACCATATAAATCAGTTGAATTCAGGAAATTTTCCTTCTGCTATTTTATTTAATCATTGTCCCCTCCCATTTTCTTTGCTTTCTTTATCTGGAACACCTATTATATAAATGTTGGACCTCCTTCATCAATCTTTATTTCTTTTTATCTTTTATTTTCTGTCTTTTTTAAAATTTATTTTTGTTTTATTTGCTGGGAGATATTCTTCAAGTTTATTTTCCAATATATCTATTATTTTTATATTTTGCTATTATATTTGAGTTTTCTAAAAAACTTGTCTGTTTTCTGATATTATCTTTTTTTGTAGCATTCTGATTTGGGGTCATAGTTATAATATCTGTCTTACTATTTTTTAAATACATTTTATTAATTTTTTACAGAGAGGAAAGGAGAGGGACAGAGAGTTAGAAATATTGATGAGAGAGAAACATTGATCAGCTGCCTCCTCCACACCCCCTATTGGGGATGTGCCCGCAACCAAGGTACATGCCCTTGACCAGAATTGAACCTGGGACCCTTCAGTCTGCAGGCCGAGGCTCTATATACTGAGCCAAACCGGTCAGGGCTGTCTTACTATTTTTGAGAACAATAAAATATTTAAAAAAATTTTTATTTTGCATCTTAAATTGCTTTGGTTTCTTTTTTTACTGTATATTTTCATACTCATGCTTAATTTTAGAGACTTTTCCCAACTGGCTGGTGGTCCTCAGCCTTCTGTTTTTAGTAAGAGTGAGACTAGTTTATTGGAGCTCTGTTTTCTCAGATGGGCTGGTTTACTGACAGACTTTACTCATAAGAGTAGTCGGGCTTTGTATTGTTTGAAGGGATCCTTTATTGTCAGTAATGATGGGATTTTTTTCTTATGGTCTATGTTGTCTTCCATTTCCTGCCTTGGGTATTTTGACCTGGAGGTACCAGGAGGGGGAAGAAAGTGGTAGACTCAGTGTTCAATAAATGAGTTTCACTTAAATCTCATTAATAGTCCCTTACTTACATTTTCCCCTCACCTGTGCCTTATAGCCTTACATGAGATTCTCTATTGTTCAATTTTTTTTTTTTTCAGAGAATAAATCCTTCATCTTTAGGACAGGTATGAGAGAGATAATTATTGGCCACTTCAGATAAGAGGATATAGCAGCTCTTTTTTAAAGTCTTTGCCACTTACCTTGCTTTGTGTTATGTCTTGCATCTATATTGAAGTGAGAGGTCTCCCTGATTCCTCGGGCAACTGTAGTGTGAAACGGCTAGATTCTAGTTGGTAATACCCCTTCTACACACACACACACACACACACACACATCTTCCCCATTCATGTCTCTTAAATCAATAATTGCCTATCTGGTTTTCAAAATTTGTTAACATTTATATTCTACACTGCTCTAATTTACTTTGACTTTTTGTGTCTATCCTTTTTAAATTACTACCATTTGGGTGTTATAGATGGAGCAAAACTAAATACATGTTAAATTCACAATGCTTAACCAGAAAATTCTAAGTACATTTCTTTCATAAGTAAAAATCAGGTGGTAAGGAAACTTTCCATGGGCAGATTGGATACTAAAGCCTATAGTAGGAATGGAAATTCTGAGTTCTAGAAACTTTCTCTGGGCCTTTTCATATATCTATTCTTCATAGATTGGCATTTATTAGGATTGGTTTATTCTAGAATTGTATCTCTTTATGCTTTTCCTTCATTACTGTACTCAGTATTAGAAATGTATTGTTGTTACTTTTGTCTTATATGCCTCTCCTCTAACTCTCTTTCCATGGATAAGAGCAATATTATAAAAAATTATAACTTTGTCACTCACATTCTATTCTAGTTTTATATTTTCTAACTTAACTAAGTGTATTAATTGAATCTTTGCTCATGAGGTAACTTTGTCACACTATGTATGTTCAGAAATACCTCTTTTTCTTCACCCTCTGGAATTTTTTTCTAGTATAATTTTATTTTAATTAGTAAGCATGTGCTAAGCAATATTTATGTAACTGTTATTATGCATTATTAGTTATACACAAAAGACATTCTACTCCCCTATTTTTCATTTGTAGCCAACAGCAAATTATAAGTAAATGTTAAACATTGTAGATAGAGAGAAAACCAAAGTGTAGAAAATTAGGGAATGAAGATTTATCAGGCATTGAATGCACAAGAAAAAAAGAATAGTAGAAAAATAACTGGTCATTGTGGGTCAAATTATCATCTACTGTCAAAAATCTGGATACTTATTTTCACTTCACTATATCATATAGCATATAAAACCTGAATCTCTTTTATTCTTGTTTCAAAATGAGCTGCTGGGAAATATTGTTAAATAATATATGATGTTACAAGGTTACCAGTGAAATCCAAAACTTCCTACCCAACAGTGTTCTTCCTTAAAAAGTAATCTAAATAGGAAAAGGAGCCAGAGTATATTGAACATTCTGTTTCTAATGTACACAGAACACAAGTATTTCTACATGTAGAAATACCAATGGATTACCTAAAATGGTGAATTCCTTTCTGTAGATGTCTGTACAATTTTGTGCTAACATTCCTCTGTCTGTGAAGCTCTCTGCAGGGAAAAGGAATTGGAAAATTACCTATAAAGTCTCTTACATATATTTGTCATTTAATTTTTTCAACGACTTGTTTTGTTGCAAAAAATACTAAGAAAATGCCTATCTATTCCACAATAGCTTTAAAACTAAAACCGAACAAGTTATAGAAGGTAGAAGAAAACATAAGTCTATGATTTTTCCCTTAGGCAGATATGCAGGTATGCTTTTAAGTACATAGAAGATTACTAAATGCCTTCTGGCTCTGTTGCTAGTTCAGTATAACACTGGACACTGTTATCTCATTAGAAAAGATTTGCTTGTTCTTGACTGGGATGACAGCAAAACCTAAAAGCGTGTTATCATTTTTGTTTTCAGAATGAAAACTTGTTCTGTGGCTTCACCATCTACCCCTTTTTGTGTTTGGACCAGCAAATATGTTCTTCTTCAGACATTTTTGCTTGTCTAAGTCAAGAATCAAAACTGTAGATTCTTTTTCATTTCTTTTTCTTTTTCTTTTTCTTTTTTCTTTCTTCTTCTTCCTTTCTTTCTTTCTTTCTTTCTTTCTTTCTTTCTTTCTCTCTCTCTCTCTCTCTCTCTCTCTCTCTCTCTCTCTCTCTCTCTCTTTCTCTTTCTTTCTTTCTTTCTTTCTTTCTTTCTTTCTTTCTTTCTTTCTTTCTTTCTTTCTTTCTTTCTTTCTTTCTGAAAAATGATTGCTGAGTTAACTTTCAACCAGAGTAGTATAAGTTCAGTGAATAAGAATAATAGCAATGCCTTACTTCACAAATTTTAAAACTACTAAGCCTCCCCCACACACATTTGAACATCTCTGATATTAGAAAACGTCTACAATGATGGCATGCCATGATTTAATTGAGAACATTTATTTTTCTTTTTCCTTCCTTTCCTCTTTTGTTCCTTTCTTTCATCCCCCTTCCTCCTCCTCCTCCTCCTCCTCCTCCTCCTCCTCCTCCTCCTCCTCCTCCTCCTCCTCCTCCTCCTCCTCCTCCTTCTTCTTCTTCTTCTTCTTCTTCTTCTTCTTCTTCTTCTTCTTCTTCTCTCTCTCTCTCTCTCTCTCTCTCTCTCTCTCTCTCTCTCTCTCTTTTGCTTATTGGGTCATAGCATAGTGAAGGTATATCTTAAAATCAATGTAGACCTATATTTGATTAAATAGCATAGCTACAATTAGTTGAATTTTTACTACACATTAATGTGCAAGTACTATTTTTTCCCTATTTTACAGATGAGGAAATTGAAGCCCCAGTTAAACAACTTACTCAGAGCTTTATACCTACTAAGTGGTGTCATTTAAACTAATACTTTTCCAGTCCAAAGATTGTGCTCTTCACATAAATTATGTATACCTCTGTTTACTATATGTGAAGTATGCCTGAACACAGCTCTGAAGTTGTAGAAATAGAATCATATATTTTAGAGTTGGAAAAATGTTAGAGGGCATCTATTTTAATTTCCCCTATTTTATAGACAAGAAAGGAACTCCACATAGATTAAATGATTTGCTCTAGGTAATAAATTTAGACATTTTCAGACATAGAACTAAGACAAAAATCATGCATATTTGTAGTGACACACTCAAAGACTACAGAAGTGTATAAAGGAAAAACAAAATCTCACTCTACCCAATCCTGGACAGGTTCCACCTTTCACAGATAGAGCATATATCCTCCAGTTTTCAAATAAGACTCAACAATGGCTAAATGACTGAGTTTTAAGCACCTGTAAAACTAATTTTTAAAATTATTTTAAAAGTCAATAGGAAATATTGCTTTACATATAACTTTTCTAATATGTCTCCTGCTACTTTTATTAAGAGAAGAATTGATATAGATTACATAAAGAAAGACTTTTAAAATGTCTATTCTGTACTAGGAACTCATCATGCCTTAACTAATTTATCCTCATCACAAAGTTTTGAGGTAAGAATTAGCTTCCTTTGTTGACATTTTGTGAATGAGTTTAGAGAGGTCAAACAACTTACTAAAGGTGTAAAGTTGGAACAATTGAGGACTCAGACTCTTTGGCAATGAAGATTTGGGTCACTCAAACCCTGGCTAATTGAGATTCAGGCTGATGGTAGAGGTTGTAACCAATGGGTAATGAAAGAAGGATGCCAAAGACATTCATTAAAGTCCTGTGACAAGTTTCGGAAATAAGGACTGTAAAGCTTGGTTTAATTTTATTTGACTATTATAATGTGTGTGTTTATTGGAATGCTACTGTTTTCTTCATCTCTTGCCTTCCTCTTTTCATGTTATACATATGCCATTAGTAGTTAAATTTACAATTTAATATTTAGGTAACAAAATATTCAGTGGGACTCTTCCTGAATGTAAGGAGCATGTCATATAGCCAGTGATGGATACAATGACTTCTCCAACTGTTTCTCATTTGGGAGAAAGAATACAAACTTATTTTTTTTAGAAAAATAACTATACATTGTTATGCACGGATATAAAGTTGTTTTGTTGTTGTATGGGAGTTAAAAGCAAAGGAGTGAGCTATGCTCCTTATCTCTTTGTTAGCTACCAGCTCCATATTTACCCATTGGCCAGCTCTGGGTAGAGCCCATTGGGGTTCTTTGCCACCTGGCACAATGGAGGCTTTGCCAGTACAGAGGGATGGGGAGATGTTGCAGGGGGAAAGCGCTTTGCTTTCTGGTTTTGGAGTGCTGGGCAGCAGGCTCCCTTAGCATGGACAGCTTCCTCATTGCTCAGCCTCTCAGCTCCTGCAGAGTGCAGTTGTCTCATTAGCCCCAGCTTCTGCGGTGTGGGCAGCCAGCAGCTTCCACTTGGGTGGTTTTACAGTGAGGGGCAGTTCTCTGCGAAGAGCTTTCACAGGCATGTTAGAGCTCACATTTCCAGCAAGTTCTGCCAGCGAGGCACCACAGCAAATGCTCTGCCATTCAGCAGGTCAGGGCTGTGCACTGTCTTAACAAGGTCTGTATCTCAGCCCTGAGAGGGGGAAGGGCATTCTCTATGGTGTTCCCTCTCAGTTTTAAGGGTAGTGACTGCTCATTATACCTATGATTTCTACATTTTTAAGTTCCTTTTACTTTGTAATAGCCAATAGCTTCTTATTCCAATTCTTTGTTATAGTTGATTATTCATCATATTAAATGTTCGCTTTTCAAATTACTCTGTGGTTTTCTTTCCTGATTAAATTCAAGACTGTCTGACCTCACGTTCCAGGCTTTTAGAACACTACCCTGTACTCCCACTGCCTGTTACTATTGATAGGGATAGTTTAAAGATGAAACTGATGTGGCTCTGAATATTGCTTGAAGATAAATAATTAATACTTAGAGTAGTGGAATCATACAGAAATCATTCAGTCCATTATTTCTTTATTCAGGCATGGAAACTGAGACCAAAACAAGTTCATGAATGCTGCAATTTATATTTTGTTTATTTTTGTGTCACCATTGCCTACCATAGGGTTGATATTTAGTAAATGTAAATTGAATTGAAATGAATTATTTTACTTAGAAAACCTTCATTGAGCACTGTGCTTGTAGCTGTAGATGGAGTGATGATTTAGATAGACATAGTTCTTCCCCTCAAAAGTTTCCAGGCAAGTAGCGCATTTTAAATCAGAAACTTTGGTTAAATCTAAGCCATAATTGTTTTAGCTATTATTCCCCAACTGAATCGTGGGTTGAAATCTGAAACTGTTTCTCTTTGTGCAGTTTTTGTACTTGTATCTAAGGCTTTTGTACTTGAAGGGTAAGGGGTCATGTGGGCGTGTTTAAATGTTAGTTAATTTAACTATGATTATAGCTACTAGAACCTGCTATTTTCCAGAACAAGGTTTGCACAGTTACCTTTAAAAGCTCAATGCTGAGTGAAATAAGTCAGTCAGAGAAAGACAAGTACCATATAATTTCACTGATATGTGGAATCTAATGAACAAAATAAACTAACAAGCAAAATAGAAACAGACTCATAGATAGAGAGCAGGTGACAGCTGTTGGAGAGGATGGCAGGTTATGGGGATGGGTTAAAAGGGTGAAAGGATTATACCAAAAGAAGAAAAAATGCCTCATAGACACAAACACAGCATGGTGATTAGCAGAGGGAAGGGGGTTTGGGGGAGGTAGAAGAGGGTAAAAGGATGATAAATGGTGATGGATGGAGACTTGACTTGGTGTGGTGAACACACAATACAATATGCAGATGATGCATTATAGAATTGTACACCTGAAATGTTTATAATTTTATTAATCAATGTCACTCCAATAAACTCAGTACAAAATAAAGAAGAGAAAAAGGCTGAATTTTGAAAGCATACATTCATGGTTTTACTTTTTCACTTATGGGAATATTATCTTTATGCAAGAATACTTCTACTCCACTTCTTAGAATGATGGTTGACAGGAAATAAGGCCATAATCTAAATCATGAAATAATTTAAATATTTATCTTACAGGATTTTAACAATAAACATTGGATGAAATGGCTTATGTATCTAGATAACCATTAGAAATTTAATAAATGTCTATTTTTAGCACATCTTCATGGATATATTTCTTTGATAATGTAGTTGGTGATCACCTAGATCATTTATTTTGTTAATGTTAATTTACCCCCGTTCCCTTTGGAAGAGAGGATGTCTTTTAATTCATTATGTTATATTTTAGAAAAAAAATTGTTAAAATTTATTCAAACATAATATTTTAAAATTCTGGACCTAGAGTGAGGGGTATTATAATTTTGACATCTTCCCAAGTAGTTGTGCTATTCCACATTTCATATAAGTATCTTACCTCTAATTGTTGTGGGGATATGTGCATCAGTACACTTCACAAAACTGGCAATAAATCCTACCTTTAAAAATAGAATTTCTGATAATATATTTTAGAGAATTATTTGTCTGAAAAAATGTTTTTTTTTTCTCATGTAGTATTTATTAGCAGATAGGCAAACTAAAGGAGATCAGTAACTAAGCAGCTCTTTAATTCCATTTCATAATTTTAAAATAAATTGAAATGCTAAGAAAAGTGAAAGCTACAGGGCTCTGAGACCAAAGAAAGAAAGAAACAATACTTTTGTCAAAAAGTGGTTTTAACATTCTCTTGTTTCAAATAATAGCTTCTTGAGTAATCATAATTTTATCCACTTACTTTGTGTCTAGTATATTTGCATTTACATTAATACTTAAAATGGTGACATACATTTAATATCTAGGACATCTTGAATTTTTTTTAAAAGTACCTCCTTTTCTGCTTTCCTTTTCCTTATATTTCTGTCTATTTCCTAATGATTTCTCAGCTGTTAAATTCCTTTCCACTGACACATCTTACTCATTGCCTATTCAGAACTTCTGCTGACCTCTACAAGGTCATGGCAGATTCAAATTCTACATGAAAATAGGAGAGTAAGGATTTGGACCTTTGCTTCCATTGGTTCTTCCAAGATCATTCCTTTTATTATAGTACTTTAAAAATGTTTACTGTGTTGCCGAAACCGGTTTGGCTCAGTGGATAGAGCGTCGGCCTGCGGACTGAAGGGTCCCGGGTTCGATTCCGGTCAAGGGCATGTACCTTGGTTGTGGGCACATCCCCAGTGCGGGGTGTGCAGGAGGCAGCTGATTGATGTTTCTCTGTCATCGATGTTTCTAGCTCTCTATTCCTCTCCCTTCCTCTCTGTAAAAAGTCAATAAAATATATTTAAAAAAAAAAAAAAAAAAAAAAAAATGTTTACTGTGTTTAGAAATAATAATGTAAAAATTACTATGAGTCAAGTGTTGGAAAAGAAAAAATATCTGCTGTAATCTATAAACAAAGGAAATCATATGTACCATCTTTATGTACTTTCATCTTTGTACTTTAGAGAAGTAATTAGCATTATACTTTATAAAAATTAGTAGCATGTGGTTTTTATTTTATATTTTAGGAATTTTTCCATCAGTAAGTCATCTTCTAAGATGTGACTTTTAGTAGTGTCATTGCATCTTATCATATAGTACTTTATGTTGTTATTGTAAATGGATTTCCAAGGAATTGCACAGTTTATGAAGGTGATGGGCTGTCCATAGTGAATCCTGAGAATATTTGGCCATGTTACATGTTTTCTGGTGAAAACAGCAGACAGAGTCCCTGCCTATTACATTCTTTACCAACTTGAACACACTCCTCTCATCTGATTGGCCTGAAGGGACCACAGAGGGAGAGAGACAAACCTGCCTCATGAGATCGTTTCATTCAGTGAAGAATGTAAAAAATGGCTGAATCTTGTCTTCCTTGCATGCTAATTGCTAAATATGGAATCCATAAGAAGAACAATGCAAATCTAAGGTGATTATATAAATAATTTATGGGGTATCCATCATTCACCTATAAAAATAAATCAATACTATATTTTGATCGTAATGCACTCAGAATGATGTAATCTTCATTTAAATGCTTTTTCAATTAACCCACCCCTCCCAATTTTTACAATGGGTGATGGCCAGGAGAGTGACCTTCAAGTTACCATTGTGTTTGCCTTATTGTAAATAGCCATGATAATAATGGCGTGTAACTTCCTTCAATAATGTTTAGCTTTCCATACAATCTAAACTTTTTCTTAGAGTAAAAATGTTCACAATGCTAAATCTAATGCTAAGTAGAGAAGGATTTTTCTAAGATGAAAGTTTTTTTTTTTTTCCCTAATCATAATGTTAGGCTGAATTCTCTCACCAGGCTTATTGCTTCCAGTAAATAATGATGTTGGCCAACAGGCATTACAATTACATGCTACAAATCCATGGAGGTTGGTGAGTATTTTGAAGTAATCTATTTTGCATATTTTAATATCATGTAATAAAAGGTCTATGACTAATATTTAGTTTGAAAGCCTTTTTATATGAGAAACATTAGTGATAATTTCTAGCCTAAGAGTTCACAAATAGATGAGATATTTTGAAAGTAAAAATTAAACACAATGTTTATTTATGTGTTCAAATGATACAACAATTGAATAGTTTCAATAAATCATATTTGAAATGTATTGTTTTGAAACAATCCTCTATATTTACATACTAGAGGCCTGGTGTATGAAATTCTTGGCTGGGTAGAGTCCCTAGGCCTGGCCAGTGATGAGGGCTGATCTGTGGGATGACTGGTGGGGCGATAAGGGGGCTCCTACTGGCAGCTGCTTTGGCCGGCCTGGCGCCACTCACTCACTGGCCCTGCCCTCCCACCACTGCCGCTGGTTGCCTCCCTCTGCGGGACAACCAATGGGGGAGCTCCCGCTGGCACTCACCTTAGCTGGCCTGGGGCCTGCGGGCTGGGTGCATCTCCTGCATTGAGTGTCTGCCCCCTGGTGGTCAGTGCATGTCATAGTAGCTGGTCATTCCAACGGTCTTTCTGCTGTTTAGTCGATTTGCATATTAGGCTTTTTATTATATACTAGAATATAATATTTGCCCGGCCTGCCCCCTCTCACAGTCTGGGAGCCCTCAGGGGCAGGAGGCGACCCAGCGATCAGGGTGGAGGCTGGGCTGAGGGGACCCCCTCAGGGGAAGGCGATGCCCCCATCACACCTCTGCAGTTGCCACTGCCAGCAGCAAAGCCTTGGCCGGCCCTGGTTACCTGAGCCTCAGGTGGCCCTGGGCAGCAAGGCATCCAACATATGAGGCTTGCCTGCACCTCTGGCCGGTCCTGGGTGGCTGGGGGGCTGGGTGTGGGTCCAGCCATACTGCCTGCTGCCCCCCTTAGCTGGGCTGAAAGGACTGTGGGACTCCGGCGGCAGGTGCAAGGAGCGGCCGGACATGCCTGAGGACAGGTCTGGCCACACCGCATGCCTGCCCCCCTTGGCGGGGCTGAAAGGACTGGGGGACTCTGGTGGGGCTGAGGGGACTGGGCACAGCCATCTTGTGGCTATGGGTACTTCCATCTTTGTGAAGGTGTGATGGTCAATTTGCATATTCCCTCTTTATTAAATGGGACTAGAGGCCCGGTACATGAAATTCATGCATGGGGGGGGGGTCCCCTCAGCCCAGCCTCCACCCTTACCAATCTGGGACCCCTTAGGGGATGTCCAACTCTCGGGCCTAAACTGGCAGTCAGACATCCCTCTCACAATCTGGGACCACTGGCTCCTAACTGCTCACCAGCCTGCCTACCTGATCACCCCTTACTGCCCCCCCTGCTGGCCTGGTCGCCTCCAACTGCCTCCCTCTGTTGGCCTGGTCATGTCTAACTGTCCTCCCCCGCCAGCCTGTTTATCCCTTACTGCCACCCCTGCTGGCCTGGTCTCCTGCAACTGCTCCCCCCCTACCAGCCTGGTCACCCCACACAGCCTGCTGTTCAGTCGTTTGATCATCCCTTACTAACCCCCCTGCCAGCCTTGTTGCCCCATGCAGCCTGCTGTTCAGTCATTTGGTCATCCCTCACTAACCCCTGTGCTGGCCTTGTCGCCCCACGCAGCCTGTGTTCAGTTGTCCGTCTGGTTGTTTCGGTCGTGACGGCCCCTGGCTTTTTATATATTAGGACTAGAGGCCTGATGCATGAAATTTGTGCAAGAGTAGGCCTTCATAGCCGTGGCTGTCTCAATCCCTCCCTTGAAGCCGAGCCGGCAGCCACAACTTCATCCCAGAAGAACATCCAGTCTAATTAGCATATTACACTTTTATTATTATAGAGGATTGGTGATGTTACATTTTGAATAAGTATTTGAGGTATTTGACTCCTTCCAAGCATCTTTTATTGAAGTTTACCTAGTTATTTAAATTTAACAATTGGAGTTGCTTTTTATTTTCTGAGGTTGTAATCAGACCATGCCTATAATTTTGGTTTAAATCTTATTGCTTAACTAGAGGCCCAGTGCATGAAATCATGCATGAGTGGGGTCCCACTGCCCCCCCCCCATGGGGCCAATCAGGCTGGGCCGGCAGGGGGGAGGGGCCACAGGCAGTTTGCTGGCCAGCCCCATTCCAGATCAGGGTTGTGGAGGACTGTTCGGGGGCAGAGCTGGCTGGGGGGAGGGGCTGTGTGTAGTTGGCTGGCAGACCCTGCCCCCAATCAGGGTGGGAGGGTAGCTTGGGGGAGGGGCTGTGGGAGGCTGGCCAGGGGGAGGGTCCAGTCCTGATTAGGCCAGTTGTCCAGCTGCAGTGCACGTCCTAGTGACAAGTCGTTCTGGTTGTTCTGGACATTCTGGTCATTCCAGTGTTCCAGTAGCTTGGCTTTTATATATGTAGATCATTTTGAAGGTGATGAAATTGAGGAAAACAAATAGCACATGTGTTTGGGAGAAAGACAAAGTGAGAGAAAGGAAAAAGAAGGCAATATTTTAAAATAGAGTTTGATAGTTTACTAAGAAAAATTGGTTCCCATAAGTGTTTGCAAACAACAATAACTCATGCAGAGTTTTAAAATATTATTGTACATTTATTCTCTATCATCCTTACAGTGTGCTATAACTTTAACGGAATGTACGCATTTGTTGTTTGATTTTTGCTATAAGATTCACTTTGGGACCAATCATTTCACTGCAGAAGTGAATCTCAGTTTTAAAGTAAGTGGTCAGAGTAATACATTTTTTAAAATTTGCTTTTCATCTGAAACAAACTACAATCTTCTATTGAAAGAGAAATACAAAAAGCAAAAGAAATAAATTTTTGCTAGTTAGACTACTATGTGAACTTGAATGAAGTTTCAGCTCCTCTAGTTCAATGTTCTTTCTTTTACAGCTGAGGATAGTTATGTTAAGAGAGGTGGCCTGACTCTCATAAATGCTCCTTGGAGGCTTGATTGGGAGTGAGAATTGAGGCTTTACAGCCTTGTGCAGTTGCTTTGCTAATACTCCATGAAGATAAATGTGTTTTCATTATTTTGTTTATTTTAAGCTCTTATTGTATTTATAGGTCTCATACAAGGGAGCATTTTATAACAATAATCTCATTTATTATTTATTTATAATAATTTGCATGACCAATATTTATAAATATTTTCATTTTCTGTGTTAGGTAAAATTCTCTTTAAAATCATTATTTAAAAATTCTTAAATGACTCTGGGTAAGTTCCTTAAGCTGTGAGCACTTTTATATTTTATTGTAAAAAAAGGTGATAATAATTATCCTCTATCTGTTAACCTTTAACCAGTATGTTGTGCACACATTGGTTCTTCTTTTATTGAAATACTAGAGGCCTGGTGCACAAAATTCGATTGGGGTCTTCTGGCTGCCAGCCGGGGACTTCCTTCCTTGTTGCCAACTGCTGGCTGTGGCCTTCCTTCGTTCCGCACTGCCCTCTGGTGGTCAGTGTACATCATAGCGAGCAATCAAACTCCCCGTCTCCTGGTTGAATTCCCGAGAAGACACTTTGCATATCAGCTTTTATATATATATATATATATATATATATATATATATATATATATATATAGATTAAGTTCCTTGATGTGTCTGTGTTTATGACTGGGCTGAATATTTTTTAATATCCTCCCATGAAGGCTGTCGAAAGAAAACTGAAAAACAGATGAAAATTAATTCTCAGATTGAAGTTGCTTATTCTTGTGAACTTTTCCTAAAAATCATTTCATCAAATGTAACTGGCAAGAAAATGGAAGAAGTTAACCCTAGGATGGAATTTTGTGGTCCCTTGACCCTAATCACCCATTACCTGGAAGACTTGTTAGAAAGCAAATACTTGGGTATTCTAGATGTACTCTATCAGAAACTTGAATTGAGGTCAAGCTCTCTGTGTTTTAATAAACTCTACATATAATTTTGATGTATACTAACATTTCAGAATCATTGGTCTAAAGTAAAACAAAAAATAATTGAGATAGACTCATAGAAATCAATCATTTCACTCTTGGCAACAGAATTCATGCTGAGTTGGATATACTTAATGTTCACTTTAGGGGAAAAGAGACTTTGTGTCAAGCCCACATGGATTGTTTATCCTAACTTTAGTGTATCACTAAAAATGTCAAAGAAACTCAGGAAAATCTTGAAGTTTTGATAGGCAAATATTAAAGTACTTAATTAAGCTGGAAAAGGTCATTAAAGAAAATATGGTTGCTGCCAAGATGTTGGTACAGTATCAGAAATCTAATAATATGTTCTGTGCACAAATGAAAGTTAAGAAAGGATACAGAACAGTCTAAATGATTTAGCACATGTTAAAAGATTATGATCATCTTAGAGTCCTACTCATGTTCAGCATTTGCTTTTATAAATAAAAAAATGATTTGGTATTAAAATAATGACAGTTGTGATGTTTAATTTAGTTCTTTTTGATTAAGGAAATCAAAGAAGCTACAAAGATTTGCTTCATTACAAATATGTTAAAGTTTTATATACTTTTATACTGGAAGCAATTTTTTTTTGTGGTGAAAATAACTTTTCTTAGGGAAGAGAATTATAAAATAAAATAAATTTAGTGCTGGACAAAAGTATTTTTATAGTTGTGATAGTTTGAATAATGTTGCTGATACCAGCATGGAAGAATGCTATTGACAAATGTATCCAAGGCTTAGTTTGAACATTGATAGCAGTGTACAAGTGATTCACAAAGTATTTTTTTTTTTTTTTTTTTTTTTACAGGTCAGAGGCAAAGGGGTGAGTTTGTCAGAATGACCTGAATGTCTTATATTAAACTATTCATGTTTTTTCAACATCTTGCATTTCCCCAACATCCATTTTGCATTGCATTCATAAAGAATAACTGCCTTAGATTATGTTAAATCTAAGATGAATTGGTTTGAAGAATACCCCTTAGTTATTTGCATTATTAACTCATCTGTAATATTCATGTATTCATCCAAAGTAGCGTGTAGTATCAGCTAAACTTTGATATCATGAGTTTCATGGAGGAAGAGGAAGCAGAGAAACCCAATAGTTTCATACTGATTTTTTTAAAAAAATCTTTTTTGTATGCAATTAGGAATTTTCTATTGATAATGGATTTCTTTCTTCTTCAAATACTTCTACATTAACATTTTTTTGTATATCAAGCCATAAAGGATATTAAAAATGAGACTTAGAGTGCTGGAGAGGTTGAAAGGCCTGCCTTCGCCAATTAATAGCTCTTTGTAAGAAAGATGCCTCTAAATATGAAGTCACCTATTGATTATTTTGAACTCGACCATTCCCCTTAATACGTTTTATTCATTATCATTAATGGAATGATGTAAGTTGGTCAATATCCAGTTTTCAAGGATGCTGCTTTTGTGATGACTTTAGCTTTCTGAATTTGAGAAGCTGGTTATATGAGAGGTGGACAGCCTTCTTAATGTGACCTTCAGTCAGCTGCTGTGGGTGCCCTTCAGGCTTGACTTACCTCTCCAGGACTGTCTGCTGTGTACCCTGAACTTAAGGAACACAATACACTTTCAAAAATAACATATATGCCACTCAGTGGCAGAACACAAGAACCCTCAGAAGAAATGCAGTCAGCTGTTACATGGTGCTCTCTTAGCATACCTCTTAACACTTATAAGTTTCTCATTACACATTGCTATGATTACTTAATTAATGTCTCAAAAATATGTTTTATAAGAGCATAGTGGTTGTTTTGTTTGCTACATGTGGACTCTGATCTTCGAGCCTAAGACTTAAGTGCTTAAGAAATATACGCTGGAGGCATCATGAAGTAGGAACCTCCTCCAAGAAGTGGGGGAGTACAGACAACTTCGTCCTGTGACATAAGGTGAATTTAAGTTGAGCTTAGAATGTATGGGACTAAGGGTAGTATATAGATAGAGAGGCAGCTGCCAGATAAGCCCAGTGAGGGAAGCAGCATGGACACAGGGAACAAGGTCAACATGTAAGGATGTTCTGAATGAGCTCAAGCAGACAGTTCCTGTGTGGAGTAGTGGAAGATGAGTCTAAACATGTAGAGCAGATATTGATGGAGGATGTGGCTCAGTGGTGTGCTGGAACTGGTTTGAATTGGTTCATGAGAGCCTATTATGCACATCTCTTCCCGCTTAAGGGAACACAGCCATGATAAGAGAATTTACACTATAGAAAAGTACAGTTAGAGCTCCTCCCAATAAATGCACAAGGAACTAAATATTGCTTAACATTTATAAGTAGATCACTGCATGTTAGGCTTCAAAGGTGTTATTTGTTTCAAGGTTCAAGTAAGAGATAGCAGGATGAAACTGAAATATTTGTAAGATAAAAAGCCACTACTTAAGCATTATCATAATGTGGAACTATTGCAATGAATAGAAGCTAAAAATAAAGAAGCTAGTAATTTCAGTTAGAACATAACATGGTAAAATTGATGGTTTGGGAAAATTTGCTTATTCCACCACTCTTCCGCACTAATTTATTGCCTTGTTTTTTCCCTCAAGTTTCTTAAGGTCAGTAAAACTTCCATTTTCAGCAAATAATCTTGTTTTAGGATAACCTCAATTCTGTAAAATACTTTGACAGAATTTTAAAATTTTATTTGCTTCTTTATTTTATATTTATATTTCTCCTTATAATAAAAGGAAATGAAATAGTCTCTTGTGTAAAATAGCACATTATAAAATATTGGATGATGTATAAAGGTATAAAGAGAAAGTATCTATAATATATAGATGGAGAGCCATCGAAAAACTTTTTTTATTCATCTTCTAGGGGCAATTCATTAATTCTAATTTCCTTTCCTGTTCATTTTTCTCTGTAGTACTCACAACCTTCTGATAAAATAATTTGTTTTGTTTCCTCTTTCTTCTCTACTAGAATGTACCAAGACAGTATAAATGCACCTATTATTTTCTTCTACTTTCAAGATTTTATTGTTTACCTTGATTTTTAACAATATCAAGTAAGTAAAATTATAAATTATGAGATTGGCTTCAATATTTCTTTTTAAAATTCTTCCTCAGTTGTCCAAACCACATTCAATGACTATTGCCTTGGAATGCTACTGTTATCATATTCTGGATTTCCCTATATACTGAGGTCTGTTTCATGTTTTATATTATTTTATTTAATCATTCAATCAGTCACTCATTTGGCAAATATTAACTATGTACCAGGCACTGTTCTAGTTGAATGGTTTGGGGACAACAGCTCCAACCTCAATTAACTCATTTTTGTTTTTTTTAAACTATATCTAGTTTAATCTAGCTTTACCTCAACTATCTCAGACTAGCTTATTCTAGTGAATCATATTATTTTTAAATTCTTACCGGTGAGTCTAAGATTTAAGTGGTGCAGTAGAAGTGGTGAATGTGACAATGAAAACCAAGGGGGAAGAGCAAAGGAAACTTTTCCCTAAGAAGGGAAAAGTGAAAGTTTCAATATGGGGTAAAGGCAAATTTTTTTTTAAAAATGGTTTGCTTCAGACTTTAAAGACTTGAATAGTCCTGCAAAGAAGAATTTATATATAAACTTGTGTTAGACTTAGAATAACTTTAAGTGACATGCATTTTTGTAAATTTACTGTTTCAAACATTATTTTCATTTATGTATTTTTGGGGAAATGAGGTACATATAGAACACAGTCTACACAGTCTAGTGTAATAGAATTTTAAAAATTAATAAAAATAAATTATTTTATTTATGAAGCTTGCCATCTAGTACAAGCATGTCAAACTCAAAGGCTAACACAGGCCAAATAAACAAGGTTTAAGTGTATGTGGGCCACAAAAAAACAAAAGCTTCAATTTTCATAGAAACGTAGGTTTATTTTGATAGAGACATGCTGAATACAAAGGACTGAAGTCAATGAGTAATCATTAACATAAAATAATAGAACATTTTAATAAAAATTAGTATTTTTTCTTGAACACTGAATAACTGCACAAATTAATAAGCCTAACGCAAATAAACCTATTTTTCTTGTTCTCCGAAAGTGAAATATTTCCTGTTGCGCACACCAAACAAGTCAGTCCAAGACTAATGACGTGGCAATTGGCTGCTAAAATAGTCACTGCTAGTATCAGTGGAGAGAAATGGTGCACTTGCGCATAAGGTGCGTATGGGAAATGAATACAACACGATTATAGTAATCAGTCATTAGCGAACATAGTAGTTTGTTATTAATAATTATGTGTAACAGGATATTGTAAAAATAAAGTTACATAATTTTTATTAAAACGTTTCTTACATACTGTTATATTGGTTGGGCCACAAAAATATTCATTGTGGGCTGCATGCAGCACATCGGCCACGATTTTGACATGCTTGATCTAGTAGACAAGAAGAAGTCAGAAATGACAGACATAAGACTATGGGTACAGTAGCATGTAAATGGAAGTTTCATTAAAGCTCACAGAAGGAATGAGCAGGCTGTCCAGAAGAGGTGATACTTGAACTGGGTCTTCAAGTTTCAATATGAGTTCTTCAGAAAGGGGAGTGGAGTATAGAGACATTGAAAGTAAATTTCTAGAAAGAAAAGAATTTGAACAAAAATTCAGTAATAGAAAAATAAAATCACATGTTGTGCTTGAAGAAGGGCCAGTTACCTGATACATCTAAATAGTTTTGTTGTGTAATTTGGGGCTAAAAAATATCAATTTGGGCCAATTCTTAGAAGATTATGTATGGAAGACTCTTTTGGGTACATACACAATATATATTGCAACCTGTTTTCCTTACAAATGAAACCCCAAGTTTTTTTACATCAATGATATGTCCAATTTCCAAGACTTCTGGAGTGGACAGATTACATAATTTTTATGTGTGTTATTTATTTGAAGAACTATATGTTAGCATCTGTTCCAAGCCCTATTCTAGGCACTGGAGACAAAATAATAGAAAAAACAAAACAGATGCAATCTCAAATCTGGATAAGCTTACTTCTAATGGAGGAATGGGAGGGCATTCAACACAACAACAACAAGCATGTAAAATATATAGCATGTTACATAAGAAACATGAGGGCAAAACAAGTAGGAACAGTGTTTTATTTCAAATAGGATTGTCAAGGAGAGCCTCATTATTGGAGCAAAAATATACAGGTGAAGAAGCACTCCATTAATTTCTGGGGAGAGAAAATTCAGACAGAAGTAACTGTAACTATTTTCTCTCTTTTCTGTATCCAGCAAGGCTAGAGAGCGGGTCTAATTCCAGAGTAGATGTGGCTGGGGATTGAGAAATAAAAGAAAGAGACAAGACACAGAGATAGAAAGAAAAGCTGGGGCCGGGTGGACTGCTGCCCTCTTCTGATGAAGAAACAGTGACTCAGAGCAGATGCAGAGTGTTTATTTTATACTCCCAAATACCAGGAAGTTTCACCAAAAGGTCAAGACAAAGGAGATTATTTGCATTCTTGAGTAGGCCCTGAGCATTCCTGGTGGTAGGCTGGATTTAGATATCAAAACCCACTTCCCCACACCATGGGCTGAAATGAAGGTCAAGCTGACAACACCCTTGCCCTTTGGCAAGGTGTGTTCCCAAGGCATGGCTTTGCCGACGCCACTGGGTTCAGCTGACAATAATTAAAGAATGCCCATGTGCCTTCCCAGGGGGCCCTCTACATCTCACCTGTTTTTCATTTTTAAATGTAGCTTATGGACATCTAGTTGGAGCCTTTGGACTTGAGATCGCAGGAGCTTGCTGATGACTGAAAAAAAGCAGGATAAGATTAGTAGTACACAAAGGAATCCAATTACTTACCAGGCGGTGTTTTTTAAACATATTCCATGGATTAAATTCTTTTAAATCATCCAAAAATTCTTTTGCCAGTTTTGCCGGAGATATAATTTCATCATGACTATTCTGAATGGCTTGCACATGTTTGTGTAGTCACACTAGGTCTATACTGATATTATTATGATGCCATGTTCCCTGTAGGTGCATCTTGATTTTATTTCAGTCCCACAAAGAACTGTTATAGTGGGCTGAAGTCACACAAATATATGTAAAAGCAGCATGGCATTGCCGCTGCTGTCTAATCTTGATACTTTCTAATTGATTACCTAGTCCTATCACTACAGCTTTCAAAGCATTTAGCTTTGTTTCTAGCCATTTGTCTATATCTTCTTGATCATGAAATGTAGTTGAGGTGTTCTGAGCCAATTCATTGACAAACTTTGTGTTCTTGATGCTTTGGGTCAAAGCAAGAGAAGCAGTCACAGGAGATGCAATAACAGTAACTAGGGTAACAATACCAAAAATAGTAAGTCCCAAAGCACACTTTTCCTGGGACAGCTGATTATGTAATTCCTGCAATGCCTGGAGGCCCGCATCAAGATACCATTTTCCTGTTATGTTGGTAGGAAGCATAATAAAAGAAGGCTGCTTTAAAATTAATATATCTTCATTCAGGTTATGCCTGGAAACACAGCTGGTAAGGTTACAATAATGGCATTGGACGCATAATGGGTGTCCAATCTGCTGATATTCACATTTCCAGTCACCAATACATATGGGGGCTGGACACATGCTCGTAAGCCATAGCAAGGGCTCGGTGTGCATGCTCCTTTAGTATTAGCTAAGAAAGAGCCAGTAAAATTAAGAAAGTCAAGAGCAGTGGCTAAACGCCACAGATCTTTCTGTAAATTTCCTGTTTTCATGGTTAGGGCATTACCTACAAAACCTCCTGGTGACATAGGCTCGTGATAGGGATATTTAGCATCAAGCCTGTGGGACCAATCTAATACATACAAGTCAGAGCCAAAATATTATGTCTCACTGGTACAGGATTG
This sequence comes from Plecotus auritus, assembly GCF_963455305.1. NCBI lineage: Eukaryota > Metazoa > Chordata > Mammalia > Chiroptera > Vespertilionidae > Plecotus > Plecotus auritus. The sequence goes on along the minus strand of NC_137771.1, from coordinate 152,242,884 downwards.
GCCCAATCTTGCCATTGAGGAAATGCTCCCAACTCAGTAGTGGTGCTATTAGGGCAGGAGGGAAGCAGGGGATGCTTATCAGACAGCCATCGGGTGGCCTTAGGAAATCCTAGTTTAGTAACTATCTGAACATATTTTCTCATATCCCAGGGGCCTTCAATGTTAGCAATGTTTGTGCCTCCATAGGACGTCTTATTTTCTTGGCCAAGCTGCAAACATCCTGAAGTTCCCCTTTTTGATAAACAAATAGGGAGCTCCCCACTAAAGCCATTATAGTATAATCACCTTGGGAAGAAGGAGTTATATGCTTGTCGGAGCTACCCCCAACCATATTAGTGTTGTTAGTAAACACTGGTACTGATTCTCCGGTCCAGGTGGCTGGATTGATCATAGGGGGATCTGGAACATAAGTCCAGTAAGTTTCTGATGCAGCCATACTTACCTGGCAGCTGACAAGTGCCATCATAGCAAGAAAAAGGTTGGAGGGGGTTACCTGAACCCCCTGTTCTTTCACCACTTGCTGAGCATCAGTGGTCAGCTTCTTCAGTTGACCCCATATTGGCACCTTGCGTAGCCTTCAGTTTTCTTCTTCTTCCGCTTTGCTGTCATTGCGGCAACTCTCAGTCCTTTTGAGTGAAGGGACAAGAATCTTCTCTGGGTCCATTGTGGTGACGCACGTAACGCTCTGGCACCCAAATTGGCTGCGTTGCTACTTCTGGAAAGATATAAAACACAAACTCTTCCCCACATTATTAATCTGATAAAACTCTTGTCTGGTTTGTGCTTCCTTCCACCTAGCTAACTCGGTGGAGGCTACTGTACAGGAGGCCTGATGCCTTTCGGCTGCTGTACGATCCTCTGCATCACAATTCAAAAGATTTAAAGTAAAAGAGCATGACTGAGTTTGTTTTGAGGTGACACATAACATCCGTCTCCCCCTTTTTGTTTTAGTAAATGCATTTTAAGAGTATGATTGGCTCTTTCCACTATTGAGTGACATCCATTTTGCCAGATTTGATTAGGTTTAAGTCCTCAGGGATTTACCCCTAAAGTTGGCACAGGGAGGTGAATAACACACTGAGGACATTGCTTCCAATAAAACATGGAAATTGTTGTTCTCAAATAACATTTTGAAGGCTGAAAAATAAATGAAAAAGTTCCTCTGAATTAGTGTGCCCTATAGTATCTGTTTCAATAATTTTGGCCATACTTATCACATAAACACTATTACTATAGGTTGATGGGCTCCATAGCAAAATCTGTTAGGGCATAAATAAAAGCTTGTATTTCTATTGAAATATAAGGGGTTTGAAGGACCTTTCCTCCCCTGATACAGTAGATCCAGCCTTTCCAGAACTGGATCCATCTGTAAAAATGGTTAATGCCTGAGGTATAACATCTCTTTTAATGTGAACACAAAACATCAAACATTTTGACTTCTATGCAGAAGGATGCGCACACATGATCTGGAAGTGCGTGCACACCGACCTTCTTTGCCCTTGGTCCTGGGCAACCTGCAGTGATGCACAGCTACTGACTGTTAGTATGGCAAGGCATCTTCACCATTTTTATTTCTGGACTGTTTCTCCTCTGTTCTTGTGGGCCACTGCTATTTCTGTGGCTGGAGCAGTCCTGTCAATTCCTCTCTGGGATCCGTTGTTGCAGGAATCCACAGGGGTTTGGAGTTTTCTGGAAATATACAAACATATTCTCAACCAAAGGTTAATAAAGAAATCTTTTCTATAAATTAGACTTGGGATCCTTTTGATTTTTGTCCAAATGATTTTCCTTTGGCTTATTTTGACACCATAAGATTTTATGGGTGTCTTATTATCAGCATTATAAATGAAAAAATAATTTTTAAAGTAAAAAATTTTAAAGCAATTAAGGCTTGATGTAATTTACTTACAGGATATTTCTTTCAGGATATTATTCTACTATCCCCCTTTTTTGATTTTATTATTATGAGGCTTTTGTAAAATTTTTTAATGCAGTCTTGATAACCTTTTATTTTTAATTTTTGCACAGAAATATGACTGCTTTGGATTCATAGCATGTTTAACAATTTTACTATGAGATGAACCATCAATAAAAAATTTTTGTTAATACTTCAGGAACAGTTTTTTTTTTTTGTCCAGTACAATTAAATTTTTATAAATATTCACTTATTTCAATTAGCCAATTTAAGTTAGTCTGAAATAAGGTTAATTTATTTATTAACTTTAACTTTATTTGTCCTAGGTTATGGACAGTAAATAACATTAAGTTTTTGCAATTAGTCTTTCATTTTACATAAAATTTATCAGGGAGGCAAAAACACAAATTATTTACTTTAGTTTAAGAGGCCAAATATATAGACTTTTAATTAGTTCTTAAGATGTTTGAAGGAAACCTGAATTTATTTCCTTCCAAAATAGTTTTCAGGCTACAGAGTTTTATTTAAAAACCTTTGTCTTTACACCAGCCTACAGGGCTGCTGCTTAACACTGGCAGATATTGCCAAATAGCCATATTACAAGAAATCTCATTATAATTAAGTTGACTACTATTTTACTGTCAGATTTAATACTTTAACAACAATCTTAGTTTATACTGTAAATATTAGTGGAAGAGATTTCAAAATTTTCAAATTTCTCCTTTTTACTAAGCTAGAATTTTATTTTTAAAGAGTATCCCCTTTGGCTTATTTGCATATACAGAGGGATTATGGGAGGTCTCAATAACTTTCTTAGAAGACTTACTCAAATTGCTTACAAAGACATTGGCTTATTCAAAGAAAGGGGGTTGGCCTTGGCTGTTTCAAGATGGCAGCCCCCATGGGAGCAGCAAGCCATGAGGCCAACATGGCGGCTGCCAAGCCAGGCAGTCCTCATGGTGGTTTCTAATCTGTCCTTAGATTTTACTTGGATTCAATTACTTATAAAAACATTGGCTTCTCATGTAACTTAATTTATATGAGACCTTGATTATATTTTAAAAAGCTAATTTATAAAGTAATTTAAGTAGGTATTTTTATTAAAAAAGCAAAGTAAGCAAATTTAGTAAACTTATAGGTCTGATTCACAAAGCACAAACGCTGCCCCACAACCAACCTATTTAAAATGCAGGCGGCTATGGGCTTTTTGTTACTTTAAATTCTATCTTAAAATTTTGCTATTGGGTTTTAAGAAATATTTTGCCCTCCTTAAAGGCCAAAACCTTCATAACATTTAATATGTATGTATATAAGTAAAATATATTGATTAATTTTTATTTGATAAAGCTTTCCATGCGATTTCAAGTATCAATCCGTTTAATTAAAAAACATTTCTTTTAAGAGAGAACAGACTTTTGAAAACATTTCAGGCCCCATGAAATGTCTGAAAGTTATTCTCAAAGTCTTGAAATAACTTGGAAAGATAATATATATATATATATATATATATATATATATATATATACTTAAATTATCTTAAAGAATATCAATTACATTTAAACTGGTTCACAGAATTAATCCTCTTTTTTAATTAGACCAATAAGTAACATATTTTGAATTCCTAATTATCAGAGAAAACACAAAAAATTATTTTCTCAAAAATAAATTGCTATACTCTTGGCATTTAGTTACCACAATTATATAATTTCTCCCAATTCAATCTGAACCATAAACTTTTAGTGCTTCAAATTTTAGGTAGCAAATTAAATACTTAGCATTTCTCAAATCAATAATACTTTTACATTTTTAAAGATACATTGCAAATAAAATACAAGGCATATTCAATTAATATATTAAATTCTATCCTCTAGACTTCATACGAGGCATACTCAGATCAACATTTCAGTATTATATCATTTCAATATATTTAGATATAATTTTTTATCATTTGATTTAGTAAACTTCAAAGTTTTTAAGATTCCAGCTGACAGGCCTGGCTCAGAAGCTTGACTTTTATTTTTTCCCAGGTCAAATATGCCATCTTTAAAATGGCTTTCTCAGGGAGTGGGCATCAATATTGGATCGCCACTTGTCTCCCTTCCCCCACCTCCTTCTTTTTTGGGGGGAAAATTCAGTGATGGTCTGGCGTCTACTGTTTTTATTTTCATTATTATTTCAATTTTTATTTATTTTTTAAGGAAAGAAAAAAATTTTTTAAGATAAAGAATCATTGGCAGTTGCTGAGAAATTCCTTTAATCCTTTCTACTTGGTTCAGCCTAATACAAGTAGTTTGAGCCTCCAACAAAATGAAATATGAAGTCACTTTCGGCCAAGCGCCAGCATCCAGCCATAAAGGCTGAGCAGCTGTGAGCAAAACCTTTCTTATCCCACTCACAGTGATGCTTGTCCCGCTCTGCCTCAATCTCTAGCTCCTGCTCATAATTACAAGATAAATCTTTATCAGGTGGGCCGAAACCGGTTTGGCTCAGTGGATAGAGCGTCGGCCTGCGGACTGAAGGGTCCTGGGTTCGATTCCGGTCAAGGGCATGTACCTTGGTTGCAGGCACATCCCCAGTGGGGGGTGTGCAGGAGGCAGCTGATCGATGTTTCTCTCTCATCGATGTTTCTAGCTCTCTATCCCTCTCCCTTCCTCTCTGTAAAAAATCAATAAAATATATTTTAAAAAAAAATCTTTATCAGGTGGGCTTTTGACTGCGGTCGCAGGAGCGACACATGGAGGCGGAGGAGGGAGGTGGTATTCTTAGAGATTCGCACCCCTCCACTGTAGGCTGTAAGGCTGTGGCCACATCCCGCTTAGACATTCTTAAACTCTCCTGTGCTGGATCAAGGTCATCACAAATTAAAGTAGGAATAGGAATCTTCTCTGAACCTTCTGCTGTGTGTCGGTCACGCAACTGCTTTCTGACCTTTCCCCACGTTTCATCAACAAAACTTAAGAAATCAAGACTCTGACTATGCTTAACAGAGCATCCTTGAGCTTTGAGCATAGTTTTAAACATTGAGAATTACCCATGTTTTACACCCAGCTAATACAACTTACAACAATCCACTCCTTACCTTATTCTGTGGTGCACACACTTCTTGGAGCAATCCCCTCACCTCTTGCCTCTGTACTCTGCCAGACCACATGGGTGCCAGATGTAACTATTTTCTCTCTTTTCCGTGTCTAGTGAGGCTAGAGAGTGGGTCCAATTCCTGAGTAGAGGCAGCTGGGGATTGAGAAATAAAAGAAAGAGATAAGACACAGAGATAGAAAGAAAAGCTGGGGCCGGGTGGACCGCTGCCTTCTTCTGATGGAGAGACAGTGACCCAGAGTCAATGCAGCGTGTTTATTTTGACCCCAAATACCAGGAAGTTTCACCAAAAGGTCAAGACAAAGGAGATTGTTTGCATTCTTGAGTAGGCCCTGAGCATTCCTGGTGGTAGGCTGGATTTAGATATCAAAACCCACTTCCCCACACCTTGGGCTGAAATGAAGGTCAAGCTGACAACACCCTTGCCCTTTTGGCAAGGCGTGTTCCCAGGGCGTGGCTTTGCCGACGCCACTGGGTTCAGCTGACAATAATTAAAGAATGCCCATGTGCCTTCCCAAGGAGCCCTCTACAGTAACAAGAAGTACTAATATCCTGAGTCATAATTGTGCCTAGTGTGTTTAGGGAAAATCAAGCATAGTAGGAAAAAGGGTCAGAAAGAAATTCAGAGAGTACTTGAATCCTGTAGGCACTTTATTCTGTATGAGATTAGAAGCCACTGGGGATTCTGAGCAGAGAAATGACAAGCTCTGTCATGACTTTTAACAGGCTCTTTCTGACTGTTGTGTTGATAGCAGCCTGTAAGAAATCAAGATTGATGGATTAGCAGCAAGTTATGACGTTATTAGAGTCATCCAGGTGAAACATGTTAGAGGCTCATACCAGGGTGGTAGCAAGGAAGATGGAGATCACAGTGGTCAGAGTCTGGGTATGTTGTATTTTAAAGATAGAGAATTTGCTAAGTGAGAGATGGCAAATGGGGTGTGAGAATAACATAGGTGTTGAAAAAAACTACAAGACTTTGTCCTACCCTAATGATAAGATGTTATGATAATTACTTGAGAAACACAAAAGGGAACGATTTGGGAGAAATGTGGTTTTGGTTGTTTTTGTTATTTATTTATTTTTCTAAGGTGCAGAAATCAGAAATTTGGGTTGGAACTTGTAATGTTTGAAAAGCTTACTACCATTCATATAGAGTTGTTAAAGTGACATTTGAATGTATGTGGGAAGAAATATTGACTGCAGATATTTATTTGGATGCTCTCAACATAAACACAGTTTCAAGCACTAATACTGACAAAGATTGTTAAAGGATTAGAGATAGGAGTTGAGAAAAAATATAAAGCTAAGTTTTGGGGCATTCACATGTTAAGAGTTCAAGTTGGGGAAGGGGGTTAGCAAAGGAGACTAAGAAGGAGCAGCTAGCGAGGTAGAAAGAAAACCAAGAGAATAGAGTGTTCAAGATGCCAAGTGAAGGAAGTTTCAAAGAGGATAGATTAACTATTTCAAATATATGATATAGTAAAAATTAAAAGAGAACTGCAAATGACAATTGAATTTAGCGATGTGGAGATCATTGGTGAACTTAGCAGGAGAATTTTAGTGGAATGGTGGAAATTAAAATTTGGTTTAATTGTTGTCAAGAGGAAATGGGAAGAGACATATTGAAAATTATTATACATAAGTCATTCCTTTGAGGAGTTAGGCTATGGAAGTAAAGGGTTGATTTAAAAAAAAACTAAGAGAGAAATGCCAGTATGTTTATTTGATGACTGGAAATAATATACAGGAGCAATATTATTTGATGTGTGAAATAGGAGGACATATTATTCTAGACAAAGTTTTGTAGAAATATCCAGTCTTGAAGCCATAGGGAAAAGATGTGGTAATGGAACCTTATAGAAATTTTCTATTGCTTGTTTCAGGTTTCTCAGGGTGATATGAAGTAAGGTCATGAGCTGAAAGTGAAGATGTGCTGTAGCTGTATGGAGACTTAAGTAGAGGAGAATGTAGGAACTAGTCCTCCATGGGTAATGGGGGCATGGCTGGACCAGGAAAGATGCTGGGCAGCACTCTTTCCTGCATGGATTACGGATGCAGTGCTGCAGACACAGTGGCAATCTTGCAATCATAGCACAAGAATTGTGAGGACAAAAGTTTATGTGAGTAAATGGAAACAGCCTTTAATCTGCTCTGCCATTTTGGGACCCTTCCAGCTGTCCTTCACTTACTTCTGAACTTCACAGTATATGAGGAAAATTAAATGTCTATTTGGTTAATCCTTGGGAGTCAGATCTTTGTACACATGCTCCTGAACTCTAGCTTAACATATACCATAGGCTTGAACTTATTTGTTAGATAAAGGAAGTCACTGAAGTTTTTGAAGAAGGATGTGATTTGTACTAAGATTTAGAAGATCACTCTGGTATGGCAGATGGATTTTCCCAAATTATACATTATCTCTATTTCTGGATAACACCAGCTTGGCTTAGTGTCAAAAGCTATTTGCTACCTCTATAAAATTTACTGATGTTTTCTGGCCCAAAGGATAGTTTTTCAATCAAAGCTCTTTGAAATATGATGTTAATAGTTTTTTTTCTGTTATGAAATTATTAGGTGAATATAATGACATCAAAGATTACCTGAAAATAAATTGCTGTAAGTCTTCCAATTTATAAAAGTGGACATTAGGTCCCCACTGTGAATTCTGGACACCCTGATAATGTTCTCATGTAGATAGATAACTGTCAGAGTGAAGATTGGCCTTCAAAATATAATGAGAAAAACGGGAGGAAAAGAGAAAAAAATTCATGGACACTGACAACAGTGTGGTGATTGCCAGGGAGAGGGAGGGTGGGTGTGGGGAAGATGAGAGAGTATAGGGGAGATCAGTGGTGATGGAAGGAGACCTGACTTGAGGTGGTGAACACACAATATAGTGTACATATGATGTGCTGTGGAAATATGCACCCGAAACTTGTATAATTTTGTTAACCAGTGTCACTCTAATAAAGTCAATAAAAAGGGGAAAATAAATGAAATAAGATAACTGAAATGGGAAAAATACAATAAAAGTTCTATTTTATTATTCAAGGTCCTATAGTTATTTTGAATTGATCAATATGTAAGTTATTTTAATAATCATTTCTTTAAAATTCTGTCAGATATTTTTCTATCCAGGGCCACAAGTGTACAAATATATATGATGGTATTCTGGGGATACCTGAAAACTTCATGCAAACACTGCAAATCTTCCCAGAAGATCAGTTTCATGGTAATAAATTAAATATGCTATTCTGTTTAAAATCTCTATAATTTATTAAGTGGCAAAATATAAACTCATAATTTTGAAGATACAAGAAAAAGACTAAAGAAAGGAGCTCTCTAAAGCTAAATCCCAAGATGACCCTCTAATTTCATTGACTCTTTTACTCATATATAGATCTCTTACTTTGTGCCTGGTATTGGGCTATGTAAAGAGAATAAAATAGCAGATAAGAAAACCAGGTGATGTGAACAGAAAGCAAACCTATTTTATTAAAGAAAGGAGGAGAACTAAAGTTATTGAACACATTCTATGTGCCAATCACTATGGCCCAGACCTTTGATATATATTTTACACACTAATTACGTTGTGTGCTTATTTCAGGGCTTGCCAGTGTCACCAATAACTGAATATCTCTATGATTAAAAACAGTTGAAGGGATTTAGAAATAAATATGAAAGAGAAGACTCTTGTGGAAAAGTCAACAGTGAACTCTATTTGAAGTATATTCATGCAGCCTTACTATTTCAGCCCCTGGAGATTTCAGTGGGATGAAACTTCATTCTAGATGTTTCCATTAGCCATCACACATGAACATTTTAAAAGTATTGACATTAAACTAAAACTGGAGCCTGGCCGGCGTGGTTCAGTGCTTGAGCATAGACCTATGAACCAGGAGGTTACAGTTCAATTCCTGGTCAGGGCATATGCCTGGGTTGCGGGCTTGATTCCCAGTGTGGGGCATGCAGGAGGCAGTTGATTGGTGATTCTCTCTCATCCTTGATGTTTCCATCTCTTTCTCCTCTCTTCCTCTCTGAGATTAATAAAAAAATATTTTAAAAAGTAGATATAAGATGTAAGTGGCACAGAGTTCTTTAAACTTAAATAAGTCATAATAATTACTAAAGGATAAATTGTGTGTGTGTGTGTGTGTGTGTGTGTGTGTGTGTTGTTTTTCTTAATGAAGTTGATTACTTAGTTTGTAGACTATGCTAACTTCCCTAGTGTCATTTTCTTTAACTTTTCTTTGCTTGGCTTCTAAAGTTTCTCTATTTTCTACCACTTTTTTTCTTCAGAAAGTCCTTCAAAACTTTAATGAAGAAGACAGTTGAAGTTAGTGACTAAAATAAGTATTTTGTTGATGTCATGTTCCAAGTGCCTAAATAGCATATATATGGAAACTTGCTATAGTTAAATAGGTTTTGTTTGTTTTTCTCAATCTCCTCGCTTTTGCATTGTTTCTATTTTAGAAGGTATACTGTGTCATATGCATATTAGGAAAGAAATCCACTTAAAGGATAATACAAACTTTTTCAGGAATACTTTGCTTTTCAGTAATTTCAATGTTTTTAACTAAGGAGAAGAGTATTAATTTTATTAACAAAAATATATGCATAAATTTTTAAAACAAGTCTTGGAAACAAATGATTTATATATACCTTTTTAATCTTCTGCTAAACCCACCTGGGTGATAAGCATAAATTTCAAGCAATGTTTTTAAACAGTATTAAAATATCAGTTTAGTTATTATGCCACTGAATTAACCTCTGTTTTGTGTTCACTATCAAACTTTATGGACTCACACCTAAGTGACCCCGAGAGTGGTTTTTCTTTTATGAAAGAACTTTAAAGTCCATTGCCTTAACTAGAAAGAAAAGGAAATTCCTAAAGATGCTTGCCAATAAAATATTTCCTAACCAATTGTCAGGTGGAGTGATGTGGAGGGAAAAAATAACAAAACGCTATAGAAGAGTAGATGATAGATAATACAATTGCACATGAATAGATCAAATTTCATCAAGCTTAGAGACCTGAATGTTTTCCATGACACAAGAAGTTCCAAAACAGGGTCTTTATTTTCATTAAACAACCCATAGCTGATATTTTTCCACTGAAGACAATTGCTGCTCTGAAAAATTTTGATTTTTTGTTTTTATTTCTATAAAATAATTTGGAAAAATATATTATAATATCGGAGTTTTATGCATTTACTGTTTAAAAGAAAACATGTATCAATAAATGAAGCAGTTAAAGTTGTAGTATGCCCTTAGCAAGGTACTTTTATTGTTGATCAATTAGTGTCATAAATTAGTAATTTCTATCAGAATTTGTATTGGGTTTATTACTGATGTTTCATGAGTATCTGTACTTAATAGATTTTTAATATAATATTATCTAGCTAGATACATATGTTTATATATGTATTTATTTGTAGTAAACCCATTTTAAAGAGAAAGTGGGTCTTGAGAGATTATTTTAAGGCAAGATTTGCTTTGTGAGAAACAGAAGAGATTTAATGTATAATGAAATGGCAATTTGAGGTAGATGATTTTTAAAAAATTAACAAGTGGTATACATTCCTGTATACATTGCTTTCTTGGTTTGTAAAATGGGGCTTGACAAAGAGGAGACCTGGAGGCTGAACTGAATAATATTAATTGAGCTTATTGTCTGTTTTTACAGAATTATAAATTTCTGAGCAACAGTTTAAACTGAAAATAAATTTGTGCTTTTTCATAGATCTCTAGGTTTATAAATTGGTTATTGGACAGCTTATTGCTCTCATGAAATACCTATTTTCCTTCCCAAATGGATAAACAGAGTTTTTTATAGCTATAATTAAGATTGTTATTGCTAGAAAATCAATTTTATTTCTTTTTTATTTTATTTATTTATTTATTTTAACCAGAAACTTCCTATTTATTTTTTAAAATAGAATATACTGGACATACTTTGACTTTTTATTGATGATTTATAGTCATTCTTTTTTTTTAAATTTCTTTATCAATTTTAAATCGTTTCATTTAAATTTTTAACAATTGGTAAATTTATAAATAAGTAAAATTTAGACAAGCAAGTAAATTAACAACCATGATATCCCCCTCCCCCAACCTATTTCTGCCATTTTTGCATTGTCACTAGAGAGGTAAAATGCTCTAAAATACTTTTGAGTCTTTTTTTTTTTAAGTTTTATATCTCCATTTTCTTTTTGTTAAAATAATTTGATAAAATGTCCTGGATTATTTTGCTGGGCAGGTATTTATTGTTCAAAAGAAAACAATATATGCAACAATTAACATTTTTCAAGTGTTGTCAAAAAGAAAAGAAAGAAGCCAAAATTGCTAGACTCAGTTAGCAAATTAAAGCTGTAATAACTGGATCACATAATCAAGGGACTGCTTGGTTGCTTTTTCCTAATAGTGTTGATCAATCTAGACATATATTCCAAACATTCAGGGTAGACTATCTTTTTGAGACAGTATTATTTATTTTGCATATAACTGTGCTTGAATAAAATGAATAGGAGAAGTGATAGAGAAAGAAGAATCTAAAAAGTAGGGAAAATACTACTCATGAGTAAAGAAAAAAAAGATAAAGCTGGGATATTATAGAAAAAGCAATAAAATGAGTACATATGGGCATCATTTAACATTTATAATTTAGCAAAATATTAGTTTGGATATATTTAACATTCAGAAAGTATTTATTTACCTAAATTTATAATAATTTTCAAAATGCATTGTATTAAATATTTATCAATGTTGGAAAATGTGTTTTATAAAAGGAATTATATAAAAACTGCTGTAGCCATTTAAGAGGTCATAATTTGGGACTAAAACATGATTAAAAAGATACTGCAAGTAATGAATAATAATAAGCTAAATACATAATAAGGATAGGGAAATCAATTATGAGAATTAAGTACTAAAGATACTTAGTACAAAATCTGTGCAAAATTATACAGCATGTTGGTTAAGAATGTGGACTTTTAGAGTCAGACTGCTTACATTTCAAATACAGGCCTCATCACTTAGAAGCTGTGTTATATTGCACAACTCTCTGTACCTGACTTCCTCATTTGAAAACTAAGGATGACAAATTAAAGACCTAAACTCAAATGTGTATTGTGTGTGTGATTGTATATGTGTGTAATTATATATGAATATATCCTTGTATGATAGTGTTATTGTGTATCTATGTAATTGCGTATGTTATTATGTATAAGTGCTTTCATATGTGTATGTGACTGTGTACTTTATGTAATTGTGTATATGCTTGCATATGTGTTTGAAACTGTGCATGTGGTTATGTGTACATGTTTGCATATATACATATGTGATTGAATATATGCATGTGATTGTATACACATATACACATGTGTATATATGCATGCATATGTGATTTGAGTATGCAAATATGTGTCAAGTAACTTGGACTACTTGATACATGGTAGGTCCTCCATGGAAGTAAATTATCATTATAAATTGTGATTGCATTGAAAGGCAGGAAAGAAAAGGAGGAAGGACAGGGACTAATTTTCCCAAGTTATAAATATTCCCACATTTTAACTGTAGAACAAGTTGAGTGAAATTAGTACCATTTGTTTGTGTTTAGAAGGATGAGGACCAGCTAGGAAGGTTAATGGTGAAGGATTAATTTAGTAGTTATTAAAAAGAAAACAAAAGGGGCACAAGGTAATACTTCAGAAGGTGGTGAATTCTAGTCTCATATTATAAGTAATTCATAAATGCATAAATGAAATAATTATTTAGATTTCTAAAATATTTGCTTGATTTGATTCTAGAGCCTTCATTCTGACTTTCTAATGTGACTTTTTAAAGGGTAGAGCTTTTCTGCAGTGTGCTAATACATTTCTATGGGTCCATATGCTCATGTTCCAAAAACATTTCAGTTATATGGACCTACTGCAAAGTTTATGAAATTTTTCAGCAGTGTTTTAGAATTTTATTTATTTATTTATTGTTTCTTTGTTTTTCTTCTGATAGACCATTAAAGTTTAGCATATTTTAGAAGCAAGATTATGTGAGTTTATTTTGTTAGCTTGTGAGCTTTAGAATTAACCTCAGACAGTATTTATTAAATGTTTACACAAAGATAATTTTTGTCACTAGAAGGGCAAATATGTGAAGGGTGGCACATGATTGGTAAATACCTTTATTTCTTCTGTTTGTTGCTATCTCTGCATATTAAATATTATCTAGATTCTGGATGCAGAAGCATGGTCTGTCAACATGTAAAAAGGCACCCTATTATGCTTTTCTGATATAATTTTCTCTCACCTATGCTAATGCAGATCAAAGGATAAATACTCTCCTCCATAGAAAACCTATAAAGAGATTCAAATAAACTCAATAGGTATAATCACTGAAAGGAGTTATAATAATAACAAAATTTATATTTACTAAATTTAATTTTCTAATATATATTAAATTCTTTGACTGATTAACGTATTAGTATCTGATAGGGAGTATTCTCTTAATCTTTTAGTTGAAGGCAAAGATTTGTGGTTATTTAAACATCTTATTTTTTTTAAGAACACAAAGTATTTCTGAAAGTTACCTCAGGTCCATATCATTTTCATGAAATTTGGCAAATGGGAGGCATTAATATTTTCATGTTACAGCTATTAACATGAATGACTTACTCAAGATTAGATAGTGAATCAGTGGGAGAATTGGTGATTTGGACTGGCAAATTAAATGACATTCTGAATTAAAAAAAAATTTCCTGAGAAGACTAGTAAGTGAAAATAATTTATTCAGATATACTTATTATAACTTGTACCAAACATAACTTTTATATCCCTTTATAATTTTATCCACACCTGGAAAACTATTGCCTAGAGATTTCAGAACCATCAAGTTATTTTTAATTGAACTTTTTTATTTTAACCTCTTTACACTCAGAAAAAACATATTCCTTATAGCATTTGCCAGAGAAACCAGAATGAAAGTCAAATTCTAATTCATTCATTTCAAAGGCGCCAGTGTCCTCTGAAATATTTAGGAAGATATATTTGCCTCTTCTATTTTAGACAGTCAACTTCAAACCACCATTACAATTGAGGCTTACCTAAAGAAGTGTTCTTTTTTTTTTTTCCTGTGAGGTACAGAGAACCTCTTAGTACCGATTATTTTTTTTTATACTGCTTTACTTAATCTACCTAGCAGGTTGAAAGTTCAGGCTGATATGCATAAAATGAATCAAGGGTATTTCAGTACACAAATCACTTATTATCATTGTCTGTCATGGTAATTTCCTTAGAATCTTATCATTAATGCCAGGGAGTATTAAAGGAGTGTTGAATGTCAAAATCCAGAGGTATAAAGAACATGAGAGGCAGGGCTTCCCCTAAGTGGGCTTATGATTCATTTAGAGAATGAGAAGACATATTTGAAAATATAGCTCACATAATGAGCTAGGATATGCTAAGTACTAAATAAGTGGTAGAGACAATGAAGGTCATTGGAATTTAGTAGTGAGAGGCTAAGATAAATGGAAGTAATTGGGAAAAGTTTTATTTAAAAAGTAGAAATAAATTGGTCCTCAAAGGAAAAGTATGACCTACAGCAGAATTGACAAGTAGATTTCAATTTGTTTGAGAATTCCAATGAATAGATAATGGCTTCCCAATCAAAATGAAAGATTGTGAGACTATCTCATTCACTATATCAAAATATCACCTTTATTGATAAGAAAATTAGATTGCAGAATATATATCTTTTTTGAAGCCAAAATATGATTTCCTATGTCTTTTCCCTTAAACATTAAGCCTCAGGTCTTGCGTACGGAGAGACTGAGTTGACAGAATAAATCCTTTTCTAGCCAGTTGCTTGGAGAACTAAGGATAGTTTACAACCCATTGAGGTGGAATAGAGAAATATGAGAGCAAGAGTAGAAAAAGAACATGTTGTACTTTCAACTGGGCAGAGAGGGCAAGAATGGGAAAGGAATGTACCCCATTTATAGGCAGTGCCCTTTATCTCAATCTCACTAAGTTATTCCTCTATTATGAGAAAGAGTAAACAAGGGTATTGGAGAAAAATTACCAATTTTCCCACCATTATTTTCAAGATATAAATATAAAGATGAAAAATTTCTAACAGTTCTCATGCTATTTTATCATCTTAGGTAAGAATGCAGAGAGAAGAGTGAGTTCCATCATGTCTGCCATGGGTGTAAGGTGAAGGATCGGGGACATATCTGCTGAATTATTTCCCATCTACAAAGATGACCATGTGAACATTCTAATCAGAGATAATGGTAAGAAAGAAAGGCATGGAGGCAGGGGTAGATGATTTAAATAGTTACCAGATAAAATAACTATTTTGCTTTGATTGTGAGGTGAGTACTAGGGGATACTGTAGGATATGTAGAGATCAGTTTTTATAATTTCCTTCCCCCTCATAAAGCACTCACAACATTTCTCATTCTCTTTTTTAATATTTTTAATTGATTTTAGAGACACAGAAAGGGAGATAGATAGATGATAGATAGACAGATAGATGATAGATAGATAGATAGATAGATAGATAGATAGATAGATAGATAGATAGAAATATCCATGAGAAAGAAACATCAACACCAATTGGCTGCCTCCTGCTTGCCCCCTGTTGGGGATGGAGCCTGCAACCAGGGCATGTACCCCGACTGGGAATCAAATCCATGACCTCTTGATGCATGGGTCAAAGCTCAAACACACTGGCTGGGCACCTTTCTCATTCTTTATTCTCATCTCTGCCTTTTACATCTGAGAGACCACCAGCAATTGGACATTTCTAGTTTTGTCAGGTAGAACAATCTGTTTGCCTCACTTTTTTTTTTCCTTTGGCTGATCAAACTTGTCCCAATTCTTCCAGACAATTCTTTGTGCATAGCAGTTTCTGTTTGTGAGGTGGTCAAGTATCCAGATATTTTCAAATGTAGAAATATAAATTTGGAAAGAGGGGTGAATGAGTCATGAAAGCTCACACCAAATTGTTTGAATGATTCTCTTTGTCTTTTTATGTTCCCTGTGTGTTTTCTTGTTATTATAATTGTTTATTAGATTATAAGATTTGTGAGGGCACCTGGTAGAATTTCTGACTCATGATAGACTCTTAGTTATATATTGAGATATTTGGGGTGGGGGCAGGAAATCTTGATCAGTTTATGTATGATTGTACCTAAGAGGGTGCATGTATGCAATCCCGGACAGGTTTGGGATAATGGACAATGGGAGGATAATGTCTGTTATCCTGTTATGTTTTTTTGTTTTGTTTTTTTTTTGCAAGGTTATGCTATTACATTATAATGACCTGGGTACAAATTCCAACTACAATACTGACTATCTGGAGACCTTAAACAAATCATCAAACCTCTTTAAGCACCAATCTACACATATATGCCTTAAAGATAACACATTCTGCTTTGTCTACCTTATAGTTTTATGAGGCTAAAATGTAACACTGAAGAATTAGAAAGTGCTTTACAAATTTACATAACTTTTATAATATCTCTGAGATAAGTGTGCCATAAGATCATTCATTACTTAATCCCTAATTACGAAATGCCCTTTCCTGTAGGAACTTTATTAAACTCCATTCTGTATTTACCAGAAAACCATTTACACAGCCAGTGAGCTCTCTAGCAACACTGGTTGATGATACAATTTGAATACCATTGTTTGTGATCTTGGCAAACATACAATATTAAAGAAAAATACAGGCTTATGGGGGCCAGCTGTCTTTCATTGAATATTAATATATGTAGAAGTATTATTATAAATTGGAGTCTGCTTTGGAAGCTTACATTTTTTTACTTTAACTATAGAAAATGAGTTTTATGAGCATTAATCATAGTGAGAAGCCTTTACTCATTATATATCAACTAGAGGCCTGGTGCATGAAATTCGTGCATGGGAGGGTGGTCCCTCAGCCCTGGCTGCACCCTCTCCCAATCTGAGACACCTTGGGGGATGTCTGACTGCTGGTTTAGGCCCGATCCCTGTGGACATCCCTCTTGCAATCCAGGACTGCTGGTTCTTAACTGCTGGCTTGCCTGCCTGATCGCCTCTAACCCCTCTGCCTGCCTGCCTGATCACCCCTAACTGCTCTCCTGCCTGCCTGATCACCCCTAGCCACTCACCTGCCTACTGATTGCCCATAACTGCCTCGGCCTGCCTGCCTTCCTTCCTGATTGCCCCTAACCACTCTCTTGCCTGCCTGATTGTCTCTAACCACTAGCCTGCCTGCCTTATCATCCCTAACTGCTCTTCTGCCTTCCTGTTTGCCCCTAACCACTCTTCCTGCCTGCCTGATCAGCCCTAACTGCTTGCCTGACTGCCTGATAGCCCCTAACCACTTGCATGCCTGCCTGATCACCCCTAACCACTCGCCTGCCTGCCTGATCTCCCTAAATGCTCACCTGCCTGCCTGATCTCCCCTAATTGCCTCTGCCTTGGCCCCTGCCACCATAGCTTCATCTGGAAGGACATCTGGAATGACGTCCAGAAGGTCGTTCAGCTGTCCGCTCTAATTAGCATATTATATTTTTATTATTATAGATATTTGATAGTCTTAGAAGATAAAATTATGTAAGAAGTTAGATGTTAGTATAGAAATGGAAAATATAGCTCATTAGTATATATTATAGCATACTTGCCACTATCAGTGTTGATGATATTAAGTGTCAGTGCATCAACTCTGAATTGTTTTCAACCGTGAGCTCTGTATTCTTTTAACAGATAGCCTTTATTTACACCTCTATTTTTAGTAGATGTTTAATATTGAAGTGTAAAATAGCATAACACAGTCATCATTCTTAAGTACAGTTTAAAAAAAACACACACATTCTTATGAAAATACTCATGCTCCCCCATTGTTTACTTTGGACACTGAAACATTGACTTGGGAACAGATTGATCATTGGCATTGTGTTGCCCTCACAAAGAATTATTCTGTAACTGAATAAGATAATGTGGATTGTGTTGTATAAACACAGCAGGCTCCTAAAGTCTTGGTTTTATTTTGTATTAAAATATTTGTAACTTGACTAATAAATATATTTTTAAAGTGTTAATATTAATTAGTATAATAATCTGTTAAACATATTTATTTTAAACATTTGCGCTTGTGTACACGTGAGCGCACATTCGCACGCACACGTGCACCCACCCACCCACACACACACTTGGCATTTGTCATTGTAAAATGCTACAATGTAAAAGTTTTAAAGAAAGAAAATATGGCCCTGACCGTCAGGGCTGAACAGTATACCCGTGCACTGAAAGGTTTCTGGTTCAATTCCCAGTCAGGGCATATACCCAGGTTGCAGCTCAATCCCTGGTGGGGGCATGCAGGAGGCAGCTGATCGATGTTGATGTTTCTTTCTCATCAATGTTTCTATCTCTCTCTCCCTCTCCCTTCCTCTCTCTCTAAAAATCAATGGGAAATCTTTTTAAAAAAGAGAAAATTACTAAGACACAAATACTCTATCTTTGCCTCATTAAAATTACACTTTTAGCACTTGAGAAATGAACCTGGTTCTCAGAATTTCTTTTGAATCTTTTATCAGAAAATTAAAAACAAACAAACAAACAAACAAAAAACACAAAACACTACCCAAGGAACTATTTCCCCCAAACTCTGTTAATTCTCTTTACTTTCCAGGTCCATGTGTGACCCAAACAGAATTGTAAATGGCAGCAGCTAATCCTTGGCTTTTCTTGCTCTCCAAAGAGCAGGAAATAGATGACCTAAATACCTTTCCTTGCTTGCTAGAGATTCAAGAAGCAAATGTACCACACCAATGAATGTGGGGCAGGGACCTCTATTTAGTAGAGTCTGGTTGCTTTGCAGAAGCCATACAACTAGGGAGAGGGATGAGGATCATCATTACAGATTACAGAGAACCAGCTCTTTACTGTACCCTGAAGGCAAAATGTTGAGGCTTAAAAGATGTAGCCATAGTAAAAAGAGTAAGATGCTGAGTAATATCTTTGCATTCTTCAAAAGTCACCATCATCCTAGATCTAACTCTGCCTTACACATTACTGTATTTACATGTATTCTTAAAAGTAATAAATGGTCTCAAGTTGAAGCAATTGGTTATTAGGATTGTTACTAGTATTTTGGGCAAATGTATACAGAGCAAAAGTGAACCCATATATTTGATGATAGATATAAGTCAAAGATGAGGGCCTAGGTTTTGTAGCTGGGTAGCAGACAGGAAGAACCAACACCAGGTGGGACACAAATCCTATCTAATAAAAAAGTAATATGCAAATTGACCATCACTCCAACACACAAGATTGCTGCCCCATGTGGTCAAAGATGGCTGCCCCCATGTGGACACAAGATGGCCACCACAAGATGGCCAGCAGGGGAGGGCAATTGGGAGGAACCAGGCCTGCAAGGGAGGGCAGTTGTGGGCTATCAGGCCAGCAGGGAAGGGCAGTTGGGAGGGACCAGGCCTGCAAGGGAGGGCAGTTGGGGGCAATCAAGCCTGCAGGGGAGGGCATCAGGGGTGACCAGGCCAGCAGAGGAGGGAAGTTGGGGGCTACCGGGCCTGCAGGGAAGGGAAGTTGGGGGGGGACCCAGGCCTGCAGGGGAGGGCAGTTAGGGGCAAACAGGCTGGCAGGGGAGCAGTTAGGCATCAATTAGGCTGGCAGGGGAGTGGTTAGGGGGTGATCAGGCTGGCAGGCAGAAGCGGTTAGGGGCAATCAGGAAGGCAGGCAGGTGAGCATTTGGGAGCCAGCAGTCCTGGATTGTGAGAGGGATGTCCAACTGTCCGTTTAGGCCCAAGCCTACCTGGATTGGGCCTAAACAGGCAGTTGGACATCCCTCGAGGGGTCCCAGATTGGAGAAGATGCAGGCTGGGCTGAGGGACACACCTCCCCATGCTCAAATTTCATGCACCAGGCCTCCAGTCTTCTTATATAATAAGAGAGAAATATGGTAATTGACCGTCACTCTGTGATGCCCACAGCCAATCAGGAGGGAATATGCAAATTAGCAGGACAGAGATGGTAGCAGCCATGGAGCCAGCCAGAGCAGGCGGGAGGCTTGGGTCACCCTGCATGATGGAGGAAGCCAAGCTTCCCACCTGCCTGGGCCAGCTGCCAAAGGAGGGGCCTGTGGGTGGGAGCCACAGAGCAGGCTCGAGCGAATGGGAAGCTTGGGTCACCCAAGCCTCTCTGGGGCAACCCAAGCCTTCCTCCTGCCCTGGCCGGCTGCTGAAGGAGGGGCCTGTGGGCAGCAGCAATGTAGGTGGCCTGAGCGTGTGGGAGGCTTGAGTCACCTGGGCAATCCGCTGAGGGAGGGGCCTGCAAATGGTCCTCAGCCCCTCACCCAGGCTGGCCATGCCACCATCAGGATGAGGGTCCCCGCTGGGGGGTGTGGCCAGCCCCTCTCCCAGGCTGGCCATGCCCCCTCAGCGGGAACCCTCACCCCATGGGGGTGTAGGTGGCCTGCAAACTGCCCCAGCCCCTCGCCCAGGCTGGCACCATTCCCAGTAGGGACCCCCACCCCAATACCCCAATGGGGGTGTGGCCAGACTGCAAACCACCACAGGCCCCTTGCCCAGGCCACCCCTCCCCAAAAGGGAACCCCCACCCTGATCCGGGACACCCTTCAGGGCAAACCAGCCAGTCCCCACCCATGCACCAGGCCTCTATCTCTACTAATAAAAGGGTAATATGCTAATTAGACTGGGAGACCTTCCAGGAGACCTTCCAGACATTCTTCTGGACATTCTCTGGGGCCGAGGTATAGGCGGTTAGGGGCCAAGAGGGGAGGGCAGTTGTGGGTGATCAGGCCAGGATGGGATGGCAGTTATGGGTGATAAGGCCACCGGGGGTGGGGGGGGAGTTGTGGGTAAGCAGGCCAGCAGGAGGTCAGTTTGGGGCAATCAGGCAGGCAGACAGGTGAGTGGTTAGGAGCCAGCAGTCCCGGATTGCGAGAGGGATGTCCGACTGCCGGTTTAGGCCCGACCCCCCCTGCCCCGTGAATGAATTTCATGCACCGGGCCACTAGTCTTACTGTAAAAAAATAAAATAATTTTCTCAGGATATTTTTTTCTAGGCAGAATTTATTTTATTTTATTTTATTGATTTTAGAGAGGAAGAGAGAGGGAGAGAGAGATAGAAACATCAATGATGAGAGAGAATCATTGATTGGCTGCCTCCTGCACGCCCCTTACTGGGGATCGAGCCTGCAACCCAGGCATGTGCCCTTGGCCGGAATCAAACCTGGGACCCTTCAGTCCGCAGGCCGACGCTCTATCCATTGAGCCAAACCAACCAGGGCAAGGCAGAATTTTAACATCCTGAGAATGTATTTACAGAGAAATTGGTAAAGAAAAATAGTGAATATCCAAACAATCAAAATGTTAGCATTGCAAATATTAGATTTATTAGTAATATTCTCTCTTCATTTAGATATTGTTGCATATTAGCATCATTCTTTACGTGACTGGGTTTGTTCTTGAGAAACTATAATTTATATTTGTTTGACTACTGGTTGGTTTCCCCTTGGAAATATTTTCTTATAATTTAATTTTTGTCATTTAATGATGATATTTAATCTTTGTATAAAACCACAAAACACTTGTAGTTTTATTATTGTCATTGTTAATATTATTACCAGGGCTCATAAGAACTATCTGAAATCTACGTGAAACCTTACATATTAAATCTACTGAAAAAATGGATTATTTAATGTTTGTGTCTATTCACTTGATAAATTAATTTTACAGATATATCACATTTTAATTCTGGGTAACAAGTTTCTAAGGCTGCCAAGGAAAGGTTGTATTTAAAAGCTACATAATTAAGTCCAGCCAAATAGATTCTCATGAATCCACAGTTTACTGAAAGGTCATTGTTCTCTTAAGAATACAAATTAAGGTATAACATCACCAGCACAGGAATATCTGAGCCTGGTTAGCTTCAAACAAATTGGGAATGTTATTCACTCATTGTGATATTAAAAGACTATGATGTCATTGCAGGCCTATGTAGATAAAGGCAAGACAGGGGAAAAGGCTGATTCATGCTGAAAAACGAAAATTCGAAATAATAAGGCAATGGCTCCAAAGCTGTGACCAGGAAATTACTTTCTGAGTAAGATGCTCCAGGGCAAAAGTCTTCCTTTAACAAATATTGTTTAAGGCAGTGAAACCTGTTTGCCATCATTTCTTTGCTCCTAGGTGATTAAATGCAGAAGAAAAACAGTCATTTGATAGCCACAGAAGCTATTTACTGAAAGTATATTCAATCACCATAAACATTATTTTTACAGCAAGACTTGCAAAAGATACTATGGGGGATCCCATAAAACATTTTTTAAAAGAAAAAAAAATGATAGTACCATATATTTTTATGAGGGTTTCTGAGTGATCTGTATGCAGCTGTTTCCTCCAAGTACTGCCTGACATTGCAAGCTCTGGTTTTGGAGCCAGATGGCATAAAATTCAGTTCCCAAATGGGAAAGATTTCAGAGGCTAAAGGAGAGGGTTCAGGGCTTGTGTTGTTTTGTGACTAAGGAGATTCCTGACATTTCTCTTTCTACATGACATCTATAAAATGAGATAATCTATTATGACATAAACACTAAATAATTATAAAGCATTTCATTGCATTTTAAGGATAGAAACAAACAGAAAAATCTTCATGATATGTTGTTCCCCAAATTGAATTTTTTTCTCTCTCCCTTTTGAAAATGTGACATAAGTAATATTATAGAAAAAGACAATCACATTCAGTTACCTATGGTTTGTTTACATGTAGAAGTTTCAAGGTGCAGTTTGAAAGAGAAAGAACAGACCCAAGTTCTCAAGGTTAGACTGGCCTTATCCAGGAGAACTGTGGCTCTACAAAAGGTGAGCTGCCAATGGATGTGATGGGATCACACAGCTGTTATAAGCCCAGGTGTGGGTGATTCAGGCATTCACTTGCTTAGAGTTGGAATCCTTTATCTTGACTGACTTAAATGACTGCACAGTCCTTACTCAGGGCCAATGCTCCTTACATTTTTTTTTTTTTTTTTTTTGGCTGTGGCATATCTACCTTGTCCTCTTTTGTCTTAACTCTCTCTTCCTGGTACTTCTTTTTTTAAAAACTTCTTTATTGATTAACTTATTACATATGTGTCCTTATCTCCCCATTGCCCTCACCTCCCTGGTGTCTGTGTCCATTGGTTATGCTTATATGCATGTATACAAGTCCTTTGGTTGATCTCTTCCCCTTACCCCTATCCTCCCCTGCCTTCCCTCTGAGGTTTGATGGTCTGTTCAATGCTTCACTGTCTCTGGGTCTGTTTTTGTTCATCAGTTTATGTTGTTCATTATATTCCACAAATGAATGAGATCATGTGATATTTATCTTTCTCCAACTGACTTATTTTATTTAGCATAATGCTCTCCAGGTCCATACATGCTGTTGCAAATGGTATCAGTTCCTTCCTTTTTACAGCAGCATAGTATTCCATTGTGTAGATGTACCACAGTTTTCTAATCCACTCATCTGCTGATGGGCACTTAGACTATTTCCAAATCTTAGCTACTGAGCATACAATGGAGTCAATACAGTCTCTTCAATAATTGGTGTTAGGAAAATTGAACAGATACATGCAAAAAAAAATGAAACTAGACCACCAACTTACACCATACACAAAAATAAACTCAAAATGAATAAAGGACTTAAACGTAAGATGGGGAACCATAAAAATCTTAGAGGAATCCATAGGCAGCAAAATCTTAGACACATGCTGAAGCAATATCTTCACAGATACAGCTCCTAGGGCAATGGAAACTAAAGAGAAAATAAACAAATGGGACTACATCAAAATAAAAAGCTTCTGCACAGCAAAAGAAACCATCAACAAAACAACAAGAAATTCCACTGCATGGGAGAACATATTTGCCAATGTTATCTCCAATAAGGGTTTAATCTCCAACATTTAAAGGAAACTCATAAAACTTAACAAAAGGAAGATAACCCAATCAAAAAATGGGCAACGGACCTGAATAGATACTTTTCAAAAGAAGACATAAGGAAGGCTAAGAGACATATGAAAACATGCTCAAAGTCATTAATCATCTGAGAGATGCAAATCAAAACAACAATGTGGTACCATCTCACACCTGTCAGAATGGCTATCATCAACAAATCAACAATAGCAAGTGCTGGAGAGGCTGCAGAGAAAAAGGAACCCTCGTGCACTGCTGGTGGGAATGCAGACTGGTGCAGCCACTGTGGAGAACAGTATGGAGTTTCCTCAAAAAACTAAAAATGGAACTGCCATTTGACCCAGTGATCCTACTGGAATATATCCCAAGAAACTAGAAACACCAATCAGAAAGGATATATGCACCCCTATGTTCATAGCAGCACAATTTCCTGGTACTTCTTCATCTCTCCTGATTTTCTCAGTCTAGGGGCAGGGGTTGGGTCTTTAAATCTTTAAGAATATGCAGACTAGCAAAGCACAAAAATAGAGACTCAAGATTATTTTTTTTATGTCCATACTGTCATATCACTTCCTTGAGGCAATAAATATAAAACTGTCTAAATCAGTACTTCCCCAACATTGTCTGCACCAAAAAATTCATCTGTGGGAGCTTGAGAAAAACAAAAACAAAAACAGTGTGTGAGCCCACCCCCAGAGGTACATTGCAGACAAGAGTATATTTTAAATACCGTCTAGTAGTGCCAGCTTTGAGAACATTTGGTTAGGTATTTGAATGGGGGAAAGGCAAAAATGAGAAAAGAAATAAAGAAGAAATGATAAGGACTAATAATTAATATTTTAAAATTATTTTGTTTATAGTAGCTTTTAAACTATAAACTATGTTTATAGAGTTGTTTTATAAGATCAAGCATACCTTAAAAAGAAAATCTGTCACTATTCTAAGTACTTAAAAAGCTATGTGACAGGCTTGGGAGACTTTAAGGGTATTTTGAGCACCACCAGCATGGCTAGAATGTATGTGAATCTACAAATATCACTATAATGAAAAGGAACTAACAGCTGGAATCTATAATTCTGGCATGTAAAAAAGAACAACACAATAATCTTAGAAATTTCAGTTCTTCTATAGTTCATAGACATTGTTCAAAAACCCAATGTAGCATTTGTGTGTAAAAATCTAAAATAAAATCCATAATAAATCTTTATTTTTTAAAAGAGGGAAATAATTTTGCTTTTCCTCCCTCATCGACTCATTACACTGTGACTTACCATTAATGCCTGGTCCCCGGAAATTTATATGATATACCCCAAACTTCACACATTTTATGACATGACATTTGCCTAACTCAGGTAGCATTTCCAAGCTTTCTACATTGGTCAAAGGTTTTTCTTCTATAATGTCTTCCGTTAGAGTTTTTCTTCCCTTTCCACAGTTTCAATTTCCCTGTCATTTAGATGACATTCATATCCGTCACAACCTCTTTATTCTCTTCAAAGAGGTTTTATTTATTTTTTTAATCACCTGATTGTTGAGCCATTTCAAAGGAAATTATTCATAATGCCATATGATAGCTGTCCTCACTGATTCCATATGGGCTCTCATCACTGATTTCATATGGGAAACTTAAGAAAGTTAAGTAATAATAGCCATGTATTTAAAAAAAGAATGAAGTAACCATTTCTTTTAATAAATATAACAAATATCCCATATAATTTTAATAGTATTAATTTCTCTTGATAAGGTGCTGAGCTACTGGAAAATAACTGATAATGGACATGTACTTTATTTTCTGACTATAATATATAGAAAATTTAATTTAAGAACAGTGAATGTAATCATTAGGGTACTGATTTGAGGGAAGTTTTTCCCAAAATATTTCAATTATTATTTTTTTTTTTATGTAGAATATCACTTCCCCCTTCCTCTATCCCAAAGTCTAGCTATTGCTATATGGGGAACAATATTTATATTAGTTTCCAGGATTTTATTTATATCCAAATGCATGTAATTAAAACAATTTAATATGGACTATAGCATTATACTGAAATATGTGTATGTTTGTTAATTACATTCCTAGTTGCTAATACATCAAATAGCTTTTAAATAATAATCTATATATAAAAAAGGCTAAGTGACCGACTGTATGTTCTTCCGACTGTCTGAATAACTGGCCAGTATATATGACATCAATGGCAATTTAAAAATAAATGTTAACTCATGCATGCGTGATACATATAAAGCACTCACTGGTGCCAATCTAGACAGAGTAGGATTATCCCTACCTGAACCCATTTTTGGACATGGTCAGTTATATGTTGCTTTCTCTCGAGTTCGAAGAGCATGTGATGTTAAAGTTATAGTTGTAAATACTTCATCACAAGGGAAATTAGTCAAGCACTCTGAAAGTGTTTTTACTCTTAATGTGGTATACAAGGAGATATTAGAATAAGTTTAATTAATTTATCCGTCATTGTTTTTATATGATTTTTTTTCTGTTTTTATATCTTTTTTTGTTTTTATACCATTTTTTGTTTTTATATCATGTCTTTGTTGTTGTTATATTATGTTGTTATTATTTATTTATTAATCAATTTATATATTATTTTCATATACATTTCACTAATTTTCTTTCATCTCTGACATTTCTATTATAAAGAAAGGGCGAATAGCGATATTAAAATATTTCTTCTAATTAATTCCCTTTCAATGTGCATGAATCCGTGCACCAGGCCACTGGTATTAATAATAAAGATAAAACTAACTCTTAGTAACTTAATACCGTGATATTGCAGAGTTCTTGAATGTAAGCTATGTTTTTTGAAGTGTAAGCCATTGTACAAAAGCATGCTTATATAAATTAAAAGTTAAGATGGGTTTTTTCATAAATAAAAGGACTTTCATGTTTTCTTTGTATTGAAAGCACCGCAACTTATTTCCAGCCTTATTATGACCGGAGGCCGTTTTGAAGTTATGCTGTGCACGTAGCCAGTGTGCAAGGCTAGGCTGGCATGTCTGCTATTTTGCTTTGTGTATAAAGATTTTAATGTAGATAAATTGAACTATTTTTTTTTTATTTGATAAGCACTGACCTGAACAATGAGGGTGTATCCTTCACTACCCACCCTGGAATGTATTTTTAAAGAGCTAGGGAAACAAGATAGCTAATTGTAAAAGTTCCTTTGAGTGTTTGGTTTTGTGTTCATCAAAGAAGTGTACATTCTGAAGAACTGTCAAAAAATCTGAAATTACTTCAACAACTTGGACCAATTTTCTTTTTCTGTTTGCTCAAATGAATGTTTTTGGGTTGGCCATGAGCATTCTCTTTATCTTTGACTTTGCTGAAATATTTCTCTGATCATGTGGTCAGAATCTTTTATGTCTCAGTTCTACTACAAGTAGAAACTCATGTGATATCTGTAGGCATTTGAAGAGCTAAATGGAAATGTCCCAAGGACTATTTAGCCAGAGGAAGTACATTTTCACTTCCTCAAAGAAATCATAACAATTATAAGATAGAGACATTGTTTTGGCGCCAGAGACTGTAAAAACTGATTTATATTAATCCTGTAGATTGACCATAGTTGGCCCACTGGAGAGCCCTTGTCCAGCTGTAGGTGCAGGTGTGTGCTTCCTTTAGCTGTAGCTGGACCCATGTGAATGGATGAACATCCTCTCTGAAATAATTAAAGAGAGCCCCAGATGGAGCTTGAGGCAAACCTCTAAAAGGCATACTCAGGGAAACTAGAATAAGAAACACATAAATTAAGAAAAAACTTGACATATGTGTCAAAGGCATACAAATCATATATAAGAAAAAGGTTATGGTTAGGTGATTGGAAATGATTTCAGCACCAAGAAAACCTCAGTCCTATTCAATCTGTGCAAGAAAAGGCACTTCTACTGAAAATATATGTTTTTGAAGTAAATCCCATGATCATTTTGGGAGGTGATCTAATATAAGTCTTTATGATCAATGAGGAACTGTAAAACCATAGTGGTGAGGTAATTTTTTAAAGTCTAGAGGAGTCATTGCTTAAGCTTTCTGTTGCTATAATCTGGCTTAGCCCATTTCAGAAAGACATTCCCCTAACATCCCAAATATTTTCCATGTAGACTTAAACATAATTATATTCCCTATTTTATTTTTAAATATTATATTAACAAATACAAAGGGTTTGATAACTGAATATCCATTAAATTAGCTAATTTACATTGAATTTTCATTTTTCTGAGGGAAGACTTACACAAGAACTTTTTGTTCCCTTTTCTTTAACTTTTAAAAAAGATTTCTTCAAGCCCTAGCTGGTTTGGCTCAGTGGATAGTGTTGGCCCGAGGACTGAAGTGTCCCGGCTTCAATTCCAGTCAAGGGTACATGCCTGGGTTGTGGGCTCAATCCCCAGTAGGAGGTGTGCAAGAGGCAGCCGATCAATGATTCTCTCTCATCATTAATGTTTTTATCTCCCTCTGTCCCTCCCCCTTCCTCTCTGAAATCAATAAAAATAAAAATATTTTTTAAAAAGATTTCTTCAAAAATGAACATTTCAGAAGTGCTCTCTATATGATACACTTCTGAAAACAATGTATGCTATGATCATTGTCCTGCTGAAATGCAGTAAAATAAAGTGTTCGAAAGGTTTTAATCTTTGCTTTTTTTTTCTTATAATTAGAATCTAGTCCTTCTAAAAATGATATCTGTAATAGTTTCCCAAGGTTGCTGTAACAAAGTAGCACAAACTGGGTGGCTTACCAGAAATCTATTCTTGAAGTTCTGAGGGCTAGAAAACTGAACTCAAGATGTAAGCAGAGTTATTCCTTCTGAGAGCCTATTGAGGGAGAATTTGCTCTGTGTCTTTCTTCTAACTTCTGGTGGCTGCAGGGGTTCCTTGGCTTATGGATGAAATGCTCCCTGTGTCTTCACATCATCTTCCCTCCTTGTGTGTCTGCCTCTGAGCCCAAAGTTTCCTTTTTTTATAAGGACATAGTCATATTAAATTAGGGCCCATCCTAGTAACCTAGTCTTTATCATCTATAAATACCTTATTTCCAAGAAAGTTCACATTTAGAAGTAGTGAGGTTTAAGACTTCAGTAAATTTTTTTTGGGGGGGGAGGACACAATTCAATACATAACATAGCAATGTCCTAAATAGGATTAATAAAACTTAGCAGTATCTTATATTCTGATGTTTGTAAAACTTTTAATTGATCATTTTCATCAGCATTTAACACACTCAAGACCAGATCCATAACAAAAACATCTTCCCCCATTTTAATACACAACCTCAAGTTAACTTTCCTATTTTAACCTCTTATAGTTGAATCTCTTAAAAGAACTATTTTTGTTTGTGATCTTCATTTCCAAACTCCACATACACCCTACTATAATATATTTTCACATTATACCACAGTGATGAAATAGCCCTTAGGTTAGCCATGATCTCCATTTTGTTAAGTCCACTTTCAAATTTTTTGCCCTCAATTTGTTTGTCATTTTGGGATCATTTTAGAAGGTGCAATCTGCAATGGGCCCTGAGCATTCCTGTATGTTCTTTCTGACTATGCCAAGAAAGCAGGTTCCTGACTATTCTTTATTTGGGCCATTTCTCAGGATTGTGTTTCCATCAAGCAATCCTGAGAAATAACTTTTTTTTCCCCATATAAAGAGCATACTTGCTTTCGCCTTACTATAAACATTGTTAATCTTTCAAGTTAATCATTCATCTCCTGTAATACAACTCCCTGCATGTGCAGGCATCTATCATGCGCACTTCACAGTGCTCCATGGGACTTGGAGGGCATGGAGAACCAACAAGAGCATAATTTTTGCTGTGAGTAATAAAGCCCTTTGTCTCTAATCCAGGAGCATCATGTCTTCTTCCAGCATTCATAAAACAGTAACAGACTAGCTAATTAGCTTGCACATAGAGAAAACTCCCAGACTCTTCCCAGTTCTAGACAATCATTTGACATTATTTGACATCTTCAGCTGTTACCTCTCTGGCCATGTCTTTCAGATTTCTTTTTCAAGCAGTTCCTTTTCTAATGAGCCATCGGTTTCCAGAGTTTCTTAAAGCTCAGAAATAGGCCTTTTTCTGATAGTCTCTTGCTAGGAAATTTCAACTCATGCACAGTCTGGTTACCATGATGCTGCCCAAATTTGTTTCTCTAGCTCAGAGCCCTTTAATAGCCTATCAGTGTTTTCAACTACTAGGTTGACATGGGTATTTTGAAGATATCACAAATTCATGATGTACATGACCAGATTTATGGTGTTTCTCTTCAAACCTGGTCCTCTTTCACTATTCCATCTCACAGTAAATGGCGTCACCATTTATCCACTTGCTCAGGCCATTCTCTTCTGTATCTCTCTTTCTATCTAATCCATCACCAAGACCAATGGTCTTTGTTATTTCAATATCCATGCAATCTGTTTTTCTCTCCATTGTTACATTCACTCCGTTCTTAGCTACCATTATCTCTTAAGTGGGCATCCTCACACAACCCTCTGCCTTCATCCTATTCTCCCTCAAATCTACTTTTCAACTGTAGCTAGAGTGAATAATCACTTTAAAACTCACATTAAATCAAGCAATCCCTCCGTTGAAAGCCTGCTTAAGAAACCTTCATTGCACTTAAGGTAAAATGTTATCGGTTTACTCAGACTCATTATTTTGATCACAGCTCATGTAAAGCGTTCAGTGACTACCCAGTCTGATTTGGATCCTTTGTTAGATAATCCGATATAACTTTGCTTTCATTCTTCAGAGCACTTTTGTAGATGGCCATGTTATAACCTTAGTGTGATTATTTAATTAATTTCTATGTCCCTTCTCAGACAGTAAGCTCCACGAGAGTAAGGATCCATGTTTGAGTTGATTCACCTTGAATCTCCAGCAAGTAGTACAGTGCTTCTCCCAAATAGGGACTCAAATATTTGAGAATGAGCAAAAGCAAATGACCACTTAGGAGAAGCAACCATGTGTTTTTCCTTATCTTAAAATGTTTATTGTGCTTTAGCTAACAATTCATACAGAAGCCAATGGGATGTTTTAAAATTATAAATTTGCTCATGTTTTCCCTTACATAAAACCCCCTATGACTTCCTATAACAATTAAACTGAATTCAAATTCTTTATCTTGGCTACAAAGTCCAGCTATGATTACCCCTGACTAACCTGCCACCTTTCCCGTAGAACTCTTTCTCTCACCCACTACAATGAAGCCACACTGGATATCATTCCTCTATTCCAGCTATGAACCCCATGTACCAACTTTCCCTCTTAATCTTTGCTTTATTTACTCCTTTTGTCTCTTAGATCTTAGTTTACATATCAATTACGTTTTCCTGTCCATAAAATCTTAACCAGTGATCCAATCAGTCTCTCCTCAGTGCTTCCACAATTTGGTATTTTTTTTTATTTGATTGTCTATTTATTT
Source organism: Plecotus auritus (assembly GCF_963455305.1). Taxonomy (NCBI): domain Eukaryota; kingdom Metazoa; phylum Chordata; class Mammalia; order Chiroptera; family Vespertilionidae; genus Plecotus; species Plecotus auritus. Next base: position 152,211,458 of record NC_137771.1, on the reverse strand, counting down.
ACAGTGCATGTTCTGTCACTCCTACACACAAAAAACTCACTCCACTGGAAAATTCCTTACATGTAGCCTTTCTTGCTCACTGCTGCATCCCAAGGACTTATAAGAGTGCCGGGTACATTGTAGTCAATCAATAAATAATTTTTAATACATTAAAATATTCTTAAACTTATAGGTCATATAATTTCCAGCAATGCTTCTGGCTTAAGAAATTAAAATGGCCTCATATTATCAACTGTGAGAGTGATTATAATTTCTAACATGACTCAAAACAATATTTTTCATTTATAGTTTTTCTCTAAATCAGTTGGGGATCTGTAGATCTATGATTTTTCTGTTTTCTTCATCACTGATTTACCTTGAGAACAAGTTGTCCTTTTAGCAATGTAAAATTGAATAAAGATTTAAACTAATGTGATAGAATGTTCTGATTTTTAATTTGAGGTTAGTGGACTCGCAAAGGGTTCCCTAACTATCTTATAATCTTGAAACATATCTTCCTTCTGTATTCTCCCAGTATTTGAATTTGAAAGCAACAGTCTGTACAACCATAAAAATATAATACTAGAGGCCCGGTGCACGAAATACATGCACGGGTAGGATCCCTAGGCCTGGCTGGCAATCAGAGCTGATTGGGCCTTCCAGCCGGGTCTTCTCTTCCCCGGCTGCCGGCTGCCTGCTGCCAGCCAGGGCCTTCCTTCATTCTGCACCACCCCCTGATGGTCAGCACACGTCATAACAAGGGATTGAACTCTCAGTCCTTTTTCGAACTCCTAGGGGGCAATTTGCATATTAGGCTTTTATATATATAGATTGTCAAAAGTAAAACTTAATTATTTCAACCTCCTTAACTTTAACATGTGGCTTAGTAGTTTGTTTCATTTTTTTCTAGTTTTCTAAAGGTACTAAAAACAAAAGCAAGATAGCTCATCTGCCTCTTCTTTGAATTATGCTGGCATCACAACTATGAATGAAAGCTTGAAATCTATAGGACTTCAAAACAGAAAGTAGAAATGTATTTAGAAACAAGTTGGGAAAAATATTAGTCCTTATTTGACACACTAGCAAGAACTAGAGGAAGAAAATATCCCTCAAATGAAGATCAGCAATTCTATTTTCACTTACTTCTATTAGGGAAAATAAGGTATACATTTTCCTACACTATTGGCAACTTTTCTGAGATATGTTTTGGTCTTTCAGGTTTAGCCTGAGGCAAAATTTTGAAATATTTAGAATTATTGTTGTGGATGTTGTATTAGTGCTTCCCTTTATTTTGACATTGCTAATCCCTGTACCCAAAGGTACATTTTAAGCTCTTCATTCTTATCTTTCCTTGGCTGTGTGCCATATGCTGTAACTTTCTCTTCATTTTCCCTTTCCCCCCATCAGTGGCTCTGTTTAATCTGATGAGCAAATCTGAACTAGTCAGAAAAAACTAGTTGGTTAGTGTCTTAGCCTTTCAGGAAATGTATTTCTCTTTGAATCAGTTGCTATCCCTTCCTTCAATATCTGACTTTAACAATCTTCCTGTTTAAGTTGTTATAGGTTATATTACCATTCTTTTCTAATGAAGTAAGAACAAGAAAGTTCAGTTTGAATTAACAAAGTATATTGGGAATGATAAGTCCAACAATCACACAGTCTTGTGGAAAGGAAGGCTATGATTTGGTAAATATCCTATCTAATAAAAGAGTAATATGCAAATTGACCATCACTCCAACATACAAGATGGCCACTCCCATGTGGTCAAAGATGGCTGCCCCCATGTGGACACAAGATGGCCGCTCCCATGTGGTCAAAGATGGCTGCCACAAGATGGCCAGCAGGGGAGGGCAGTTGGGAGGGACCAGGCCTGCAAGGGAGGGTAGTTGTGGGCAATCAGGCCAGCAGGGGAGGGCAGTTATGTGTGACCAGGCCAGAAGAGGAGGGAAGTTGGGGGCGACCGGGCCTGCAGGGAAGGAGAGTTGGGGGGACCCAGGCCTGTAGGGGAGGGCAGTTAGGGGCAAACAGGCTGGCAGGGGAGTGGTTAGGGGGTGATCAGGCTGGCAGGCAGAAGCAGTTAGGGGCAATCAGGCAGGCAGATGAGCATTTGGGAGCCAGCAGTCCTGGATTGTGAGAGGGATGTCTGACTGCCCGTTTAGGCCCGATCCTGGTAGGTGGGATCAGGCCTAAACGGGCAGTCGGACATCCCTCGAGGGGTCCCAGATTGGAGAGGGTGCAGGCTGGGCTGAGGGACACCCCCCCCCCATGCATGAATTTCATGCACTGGGCCTCTAGTATTAAATATAAACTCTAACAAGTTTTGAAATAGGTGGTATCCAAAGGCATGAGACATGTAATGATGACACATAATCAGGTTTGTCACTACAGACATGTGAAGTGTAATCAAAGATCTGGTGGTCAAGTAGTAAAGAAAATAAAACTCAAGTCCCATTTTGAAATCAGTGAGCCAAAAAGAAAAACAAATAAAGGCAGTACCAATTGCAGGAATTACAGGATGTACATGAAGGCTAGTTGTGAATAGTTCATGGGTAGTTGGTTGTCAAAGCAGAGTTTCCTATTCCATAATTAGAAGCCTTTCCAAGAACCGGAATCCACAATGTGTTTATTCTAATGTAGCTATAATCTTGTATTTTAGAAAAGGAGGGAACTTTGGAGAATGGTCACCAAAGGGTAGAAGCACAAGACCCTTGCTTAAAACTCCAGATCCAAGATTATTTAATGAGAGGTGAAATGTTTATGATCTCCTACCCCTTCTATTTTCTATTACAATTAAAGCATAAATGAGAATGAAGTGTTTATACAGCCAAGTCTCCATCAGTCATTATGCAGCCTGGATACATTAACCAAGTAACTATTTATTCAGTGTGGAACATTCTGTTTGTCAATAGTACATGCTTTATAAGTAGCAGCAGTTATCTAAAGATAGTATTATTAGGCAGCTGCAGGCTGGGCAGTGAGTTACTGTTTTGGTTTTTAGAGATAGTCAGCAACCATATTTTTATTAAATAAAGAAAGGTCTTCTGTACTCTGAGTATTCGTCCCATTCCCTATACACATTAGAAAACGCTGATCTTTTTTTTTGTAATGTATCTTTATTGTTGAAAATATTACAGACATCTCTCTTTTTTTCCCCATTGAATTCCTCCACTCCACCCCCCTCCCTTCAGACCTTTACCACACTATTCTCTGTGTCCATGGTTATGCATATATGCATATGAATTGTTTGGTTAATCTCTCTGAGATTCCTCAGTCTGTTACATGTTTGTAAAGAAAAAAAAAAAAAAAGAATAATCTTTGCCTCAGCACTGCACTCAATATGGAAGTTACTTTTTTTTTTTTTTTAACCTAAAACCATCCATATAATTCAGGAAGACATGAACTTAAGTAAGTAATGTCAGAACTTTGCATTGAAGAAGAGCATGGAGGATAGATGTGAGTGGTCTGGTTTGAAACAATACCAATTAGAAGTAAATAGGCAATGTTTAACATCTATTGGCTACATAAGTACTAAACATTTAGTATACACATATGGATGTAGATATAATTGTATATCTATGAATCCACTTAATGGATATATTTCTATCTCTGTGTGTCTTCCTCTCATCTTGTAATGCCTCTCCATGATGATTATTTTCCTCATTTTATAGATATGGGGCTTAAGCAAATTAATAAGTCCTAAAACTGTATATACTAGCTGTATATTATTTTAAGCTGTAGCTATATATTATTTTAAGATTTTTCTGACTCGAAAGCTTGAGTCATGGATTATATTAAGAAATAATAGTGGAAGATAAACTAAGGGTGGATGCAAAGACATGGTGTCACAGCTTTGGTACAGACATTCCTAGTTTATTAATAGCTCCATCAAATGCTACCTGGGATATCTTGGTCAAAAGAATTAATTATTGTGAGCTTGGGTTACCTTATTTTTTATATGGGGCTAATGATACCAAACCACAGATCCAAGGAGCTTAGAGCACAACAAGAAGAATAATTGAAAAAAAACCCACAAATATAAACCTACACCTAGGCATATCATATTTAAACTACAGAAATCAAGATAAAGAATAGTAGGCATTCAATGATTAAAAGGCCTCAAAAATAGTATTTAGCTTTAGTACACATAGTGATATAACTGCTGCTTAGCAAATTGCCTGCAGATAATGTCATGGGTCTAATTATAAGAAACTTGATTTTTTTTTCATATTTATACTGCTATAAGGAAAAAAGGCTTCTTAATTAATAAGGATAGAAACAGAAACTGATGGACTCTCTAGACCTTTCTAGTCACCCTTGTGTTGCCCAGAACTGTGTATAAATTACTAGAGGCCCAGTGCATGACATTCGTGAACTGGGGGGAGTCCCTCAGCCTGGCCTGCACCCTCTCGCAGTCTGGGAGCCCTCGGAGGCATGTCCAACTGAAGGCTTAGGCCCAAGCTGGCAGTTGGACATCTTTAGTGCTGCTGCGGAGGCAAGAGAGGCTCCTGCCATCGCCACTGCGCTCACCAACCATGAGCCTGCCTTCTGGCTGAGCAGCGTTCCTCCTGTGGGAGTGCACTGACCACCAGGGGACAGCTCCTGCATTGAGCATCTGCCCCCTGGTGGTCAGTGCGTGTCATAGCGACTGGTTGTTCCACCGTTTGGTTGATTTGCATATTAGCCTTTTATTATATAGGATGGTATTATGGGTTTTATCCTCAGTTATCTTGCCAGATGATATACACCCAATGCAAACATTAGTGGCAGCATATAGATTACTTTTTGCAGGGGTCTAAGGGAAAAATCATTCAAATTGAATTAAAAAATAGACATCCCAGTGGTTTAAAATCAAATTATATACAAAATGTGGGAGACTATTTTTTATATAATGAGACATTGACAAGTAGCACAAACTATTTCAAATAACTCTGTCACTTCAACTTCTACCCTTTTGGGACCATCTTTTCTACTTTGTATTAGAAAATACTTTAGGCTTTTCTAGGCCATGAAATAACAGAGTCTCAGTTTATGGTCTTCTTACTTCCTGTCACATGACCTCTCTTCTTTCATCAGAAAATGTAACACAAAGAATTCTAAAAATTTTCTCATTCTCCCAGGCACTTGGTGGCTCCATGTCCTTCTTGAACTATATAACAGGGGTGTCCAGAGGTGGTACAACTTCACTTGCAGAACATAAAAATATGGAAACCTGCCTATGTACTGCTTCTAAAAAAACACATGGTTGAAGTCTTAATAAAAAGAGAAAGAAGGAGAATTTCACAGATGAAATTAAACTCTTCCAGTTAGAACATATGATGGTTACACAACTAATGTTCTTATTCTTATGCATTAACCCTAGGATTTCAGCAAACCTTTGGATTTTTATCCATTTTCTCAGGCTGCATATTTTATTAAGGGATGTAAAATATCAAGCTTAATTTTTCCATGTCAATGGTTTTAGTTGTGTAAAAGCCCTATAAGATGTTTTTGTAAGTCTGTGTTATAAATTTACTAAAAATTATGATTTTATATTAAAATTTTAATAACAAAAATCCTCTTACTTTTATATTATTCCTATTTTTTCAACCTGTAGATCCTGAAAAAAATATTTATTTTATCTAAGATAATAACAAAATAAAGTGTCACAATATAGCAAAATAGGAGAGAAATTTTGTACTCAAGTTATGAGGACCATGCTAATATTTGATAGATAATGCTACCACTGCATTGATGTCATTATGCATGGGTAGAGGTGTCAAGGCCTACCTGACTTTATTTTTGTCTTCTTTTAAGGTCATCACCAGAAATTAGAATTTTCAAATTCAATCTTCCTCCAATGTTTTGGGACCAGGTGAATTCTTTAAGTCCTGTATTTCCTCTGAGAAGGAATATTTAGGAAATTAATACAGAATTTGGATTTTGAAGTCTTTCTATTTTAGTAGACCACATTTTATAAACAGATGATTAGTCCTGGGTTTAGGGAAAAAGAGATGCCAGATGGTGAGACTAAAAGGCAACATTCAAACTAAAATTACTACAAAATAGAAAGAGAAATAAAGAAAAAGCTCTCATAGTAAAATATTTTTGGATTATCTATTTCAAGTGTTCTCCAGAGTAATCATTTTCCTTTAAGGAAATGTATTTTAACTTGAGACCCTTAAGAGGCCATCACAAGCGAAAAAATTAGTAAAATACTAATATAGTAATATACCTTGACAAGATGCTTTCTGAATTGGTTTATAGTTTCTAATTTCTGTCTTTTTATGAAGAAGTTTGTGTTGTAAGTTTACTAAAAATTGCTGATTAGTCTTGATTGAAGGCTTCACTCATTAATAGTTGGGTAGGCAAATGTGTAAGTTTCTCTGAGAGGTAAAGTAGGTTAGCACAGTAGTCAAGACTTTATTCCAAAAGTATTTATAAGCATATTTTATAATAAAATCACTCTTCAGTGATTTACTTTCAGGAGCGAGGACAGTGAATTCTGGGGGCAAGGTTGTGTTGGTGATGAGAACAAATTTATTGGAATGCCTTAGACATAGATTTGTAAAAGGTAAAAACCCTTTAGCGTCAGTAAAGACCATGTATAAGTCCAAAGATGTGTACTTTTATATATTTAGACAAAATTATTGATTCTTGAAACTTAATATTTGAAAATGATTGGTGATACAACCTGTGTATATCCATCTCATGTCACCAGGTATGTACATCAGAAGCTAATGATAAACTCAGAACATCTGGATAACATTAGTCTGTGCTTTCTCTTAAAGCATGAAGTAAAAAAAAAAATGGCGACAAATAGTTGGTTCCATAAATTTGGAATATTACTTTGTATGTGTGTGTGTGTGTTATACTTTTGTGTTATTCTTAAAATATTCAGACACATTTTTAATCAATTCTGTGGTAGATTACTTAATATTTCTCTTTACCCCTCTATGCATGCCCCTTTGTAATGTGACCTAACCATTTCTCCAATCAAAAAGTGAAGTGTCTTTTAATCTCCACTTCTGGAATCTGGACTAATCTATTACTTGCTTTGATTAATTTAGTATGTCAGAAGTGACATTATGTAATTTCTGAGCCTATGTCTCAATAGAATTTGCAGTTTTTACCCTTGCCCTCTTGGAATGCTTCTGTAATCTTGCAATGTCTAGCTTAATGTAAGATTAATGGTCACATGGAGCAGGAGACAAGTCATTGCAGCTGAGGCATTCTAGACCCACCAGCTTACAGCCAGTAGCCACCATTAAAAATGTAACTGAGGTCATCTTAAGTTATCTAGCCCTAGTAGAGCAACCAGATGACTTTATATGAATGGACTAGAAGATATCAGCAGACCTTCCTAGTTGAGCACCTTGATCAAATTGCAGAATTATGCCAAAATAAAATGTTTGTTGTTTTAAGCTACATTTTGTGGTGTTTTTTTTTTAATACAGCAATGTGTGATTGAAATACAGTCCAAGTATTTAATTTATTGAATTTTATTCATGTAATCCCTTAAGCAATAATCTTACCTTGATATTTACTTAAAATTATTATCATAATATGAAATATTCAAAGTGATGAAAAACAGGGACCTACAACCAAGACCACTTTACCTGGCAAGGCTATCATTTAAAATTGAAGGAGAAATAAAGAGTTTCCCAGAGAAGAAAAAGCTAAAGGAGTCCATTGCCACTTACCCAGTATTACAATAAATGTTAAAAGGCCTTCTTGAAGAAGAAGAAGAAGAAGAAGAAGAAGAAGAAGAAGAAGAAGAAGGAGGAGGAGGAGGAGGAGGAGGAGGAGGAGGAGGAGGAGGAGGAGGAGGAGGAGGAGAAGAGAACACAAAGGGACATCATTAAAAGAATAAATGGCAAAAAACACATACCTATGAATAATCAATTTAAATGAAAATAACTTGAATGCTCCAATAAAAAGAAATACAGTAGCTGAATGGATAAGAAAACAAGACCCATATGTAAGCTATCTACAAGAGGCCCACCTCAGAACAAAAGATACACACAGACTAAATATAAGGGATGAAATAGATATTTCTTACAAATGGAAATAAAACAAAAACTGGGGTAGCAATACCTACACCTGAAAAATAGATTTTTAAAACAAAGGCTATAGTAAGAGACAAAGAAGGACACTACATAGTAATAAAGGGAGCAATCCATCAAGAGGATATAACCCTTGTAAACATTTGTGCACCCAACCTAGGAGAACTTAAAGATGTAAGACAAATCTTGATGAACATAAAAAGATCAACAGTAATATAATCATTGTAAGGAACTTTATCACATTACTATGGACATCAAAGGATAGATCTTCCAAATAGAATATCAACAAGAAAACAGTGGTCTTAAATGATACACTAGATTAGTATAATGTAATTGATACTTTCAGAGCATTTCACCTTAAAGCAGCAGAATATGCATTCTTCTCAAGTGCACACAGAACATTTCTAAGATAGACCACATATTAGGACACAAAGTAAGTCTCAATAAATTTAAGAAGTCTGAAATCATATCAAGCATCTTCTCTGATCTTAATGCTATGAAACTAGAAAGCAATCATAAGAAAAGAAAATGGAAAACACACAAAGACATGTTTAATAACATGTTACTAAACATTTCATGGGTTAACAACGAGGTCAAGGAAGAAATCAAAAGATACCTTGAAACAAAGAAAAATGAGAACACAACAACCCAAAATCTATGGGAAACAGCAAAAGCAATCTTAAGAGGGAAATTCATAGCATTCCAGGTCTATCTCCAAGAACCAAGACAAATCTCAACTAGACAGTTTAACTTTACACTTAGAGAAACTTGAAAAAGTACAACAAACAAAGTCCAGAGTGAATAGAAAGAAGAAAATAATAATGATCAGAGCAGAAATAAAATACAGGCAGTCCTCAGGTTACATCAGACTTGACGTATGTCGTGTCATGGTTACGTCGCCATCTCCCATTTACAGTATTTATAAAAAAAAAAAAGTTTCGTCATTTCTACATAGGTACATATGTACTTTATGTTTTTTATTATTTACTAGAGGCCCTGTGCACGAAATTTGTGCACGGGGGAGGGGGGTGTCCCTCAGCCCAGCCTGCACCCTCTCCAATTTGGGACACCTCAAGGGATGTCTGACTGCCAGTTTACCAAGATCGGGCCTAAACTGGCAGTCGAACATCCCTCTCACAACCCAGGACTGCTGGCTCCCAACTGCTCGCAGCCTGCCTGCCTGCCTGATTGCCCCTAACCGCTTCTGCCTGCCAGCCTGATCACCCCTTAACCACTCCCCTGCCAGCCTGATTGATGCCTAACTGCTCCCCTGCCAGCCTGTTTGCCCCTAACTGCCCTCCCCTGCAGGCCTGGTCACCCCAAACTGCCCTCCCCTGCAGGCCTGGTCCCCCCCAACTGCTCTCCCCTGCAGGCCTGGATCCCTCCCAACTGCCTTTCCCTGCAGGCCTGGTTGCCCCCAACTTCCCTCCTCTGCCAGCTTGGTCACCCCTAACTGCCCTCCCCTGCAGGCTTGATCACCCCCAACTACCCTCCCTTGCAGGCCTGGTTCCTCCCATCTGCCCTCCCCTGCTGGCTATCTTGTGGTGGCCATCTTGTGTCCACATGGGGGCAGGGGGGAGCCATCTTGTGTGTTGGAGTGATCAATCTGCATATTACTCTTTTATTAGACAGGATAGAGGCCTGGTGCATGGGTGGGGGCTAGCTGGTTTGCCCTGAAGGGTGTCCCGGATCAGGGTGGGGGTTCCCTTGGGGCATGAGGCAGCCTGGGTGAGGGGCCTGTGGTGTTTTGCAGGCTGGCCATGCCCCCTGGCGACCCAAGTGGAGGCCCTGGTATCTGGGGTTTATTTATCTTCTACAATTGAAACTTTATAGCCTGGAGCGGAGCCAAGCCTTCTGCTTGCTCCGTGGTGGCAGCCATTTCTATTGGGATTTATGTATCTTCTATAATTGAAACTTTGTAGCCTTAAGCAGAGGCCTGGGCCAGCCAGGGTGTGCGGAAAGCTTGGCTTCCTCCATCGCCGTGGGCAACCCTAACTCCTGCTCTTTCCAGCTCTGTGGCTGCCGCCATTTCTGTTTGGGTTTATGTATCTTCTATCATTGAAACTTTGTAGCCTTGAGTGGAGGCCTAGGCCGGCAAGGGCTGGCGGAAAGCTTGGCTTCCTCCATTGCCGGGGAAACCCAAGCCTCCCTCCTGCTCTTTGTGGCCGTAGACATCTTGGTTGGGTTTATTTGCATATTTGCTCCTGATTGGCTGGTGGGTGTGGTTGGTGGGTGTGGCATGTGGGTGTAGCGGAGTGGTGGTTAATTTGCATATTACTCTTTTATTAGATAGGATTTACCACAAGTAAAGGTCAGGAATTGTTATCTTTCTTTTAAATTTTTTTTACTGTTTCACTTCATTACTGCTGTGTATGTGCTCCAGGTGAGTGAGGTAGGTGCTTATGTAGGTGGGTTCTGACTTACGGCAAAAATCAGGTTACATCGTGCCGTAGGAACAGATCTCCGATGTAACCCAAGGACCTACTGTAGTGTCTAAAACAAACATTACAAAAAGTCAGTGAAACCAAGAGCAGATTCTTTGAAATGATAAACAAGATTAACAAACCTTTAATCATTTTCATCAAGAAAAAAGAGAGAAACCCCCAATAAATAAAATCAGAAATGAAAGAGGAGAAGTAACAATTGACCCTACAGAAATACAAAGGATTATAAGAAAATATTATGAACAACTATAGGCCAACAAATTGGACAATCGGGATAAAATTGACAAATTCCTAGAAACATACAGCCTTCCAAAACTAAATTAGAAAGAATCAGAGAATCAGAGCCAACAAATTACAACTAATGAAATTGAAGCAGTAATAAAGAAACTCCCAACAAACACAAGTCTGGATCAGGTGGCTTAATAGATGAGTTTTACCAAACATTCAAAGAAAAACTAACACCTATCCTTCTCAAAGTATTCTAAAAAATTCAAGAAGAGAGATAATTCTCAAGTTTTGGGGGACAGCATTATCCTAATTCTAGTATCAGACAAAGACACTGCAAAAAAAAAGAATAAATAAAAGTATAGTCCAATATCCCTGATAAACATAAATGCTAAAATTACCCACAAAATATTAGCAAACCAGATACAGCAATACATTAAAAAGATCATACACCATGATCAAGAGGGATTTACTTTGGGGATGCAAATAAATAAATGTGATACACCACATAAACAAAAGAAGGATAAAACCCACATGATTATATCAACAGATGCAGAAAAGGCATTTGATAAAATTCAGTATCCATTTATGATAAAAGCTCTCAGCAAAGTGGGAATACATGGAATACACCTCAACATAATAAAGGCCATATATGACAACCCACAGCCATCATCATACTCAATGGGAAAAACCTACAAGCATTTCCCTTAAGATCTGGAGCAAGACATGGATGTCCACTTTCACCATTGTTATTCAAGATAATACTGGAAGTCCTAGCCACAGCAACCAGACAAGAAGAAGAAATAAAAGGTGTCCAAATTAGAAAAGGAGAAGTAAAATAGTCATTATTTTCAGATGACATCATACTGTATATAGAGAACCCTAAAGATTCCACCAAAAAACTACTAGATGGATAAGTTAATTCAGTGAGGTAGCATGATACAAAATAAATATCCAGAAATCAGTTGCATTTCTATACACCAATAATGAACTACCAGAAAGGAAAACTCAGAAAACAATTCCATTTACAATTGCATCACAAAAATACCTAGGGCTAAATTTAACCAAGGATGTAAAAGACCTGTACTCAAGAAATTATAAGACATTGAAGAAAATACAAATAAGTAGAAGCATATAGCATGCTCATGGACAGGAAGAATGGACATCATTAAACTGTCCATACTATGCAACGTAATCTATAGATTCAATGGAATTCCTATCACTATGCCAATGGTGTAATTCATAGAACTAGAACAAATATTCCAAAAATTTATATAAACCATTAAAGACCCTGAGTAACCATATTAATCTTGATAAAGAACAAAGTTGGAGGAATCATACTATCTGATATCAAACTATACTACGAGGCCACAGTAATCAAAACAGCATGGTACTGGCATAAACACAGACATATAGATCAATGAAACAGAATAGAGGGCCCAGAAATAAATCCATGCCTCTATTTTCAATTAATATTTGACAAAAAAGGCAATGACATATAATTGGTAAAGCTAATCTATTCAACAAATGCCGTTGGGAGAATTGGACAGATAAAGTGCAAAAATAAATAAATAAATAAATAAATAAATAAATAAATAAATAAATAAATAAATAAAACTAGACCACCTTCTTACACCACACCAAAGAATAAACTCAAAATGGATTAAAAACTTAAATGTTAGACTCAGAACCATAAAAAATCAAAAGGAAAACATAGGAAGTAAAATCTCAGACATTTCTCCTAGCAATATTTTTTTCTTATATATCTCCTTGAGCATGGAAAACATAAATGAATGGGGCTACTTCAAACTAAAACTTTTTCCACAGCAAAGGAAACCATTAACAAAATGAAAAGACAATACATTAAATGGGAGAACATATTCACCAATAATACATCTGAAAAGGGGTTAATATCCAAAATTTTTAAAGAACTCAACACCAAAATAACAAACAATCCAATTAAAAAGAAGATACGGACTTCAAAGCATGTCTCTAACCAACCATGGAAAACTTTTATAGCAGCTGCAATGCAGAAATACCCAAATTCTGTAAACCCAAGTTGGTTTAAGATGATGTATTTTGCAGACATATAGACCTTCTGGAAAGTTGCAAAGCCATAGACTTTTCAGTAGATACTTCCTTCCATTGTGAAAAATGGTGCAGCAAGAACCAAAACATTTTTTAGTTTGCTGCATTTCCACTTGTTTATTTCCCTTTTCTGAGAAGACATATTAGAAAAAATATTATTAAGAAAAATGTCAGAGATTTTACTGCCTATGTTTTCTTCTAGGATTTTTATATTTTCAAGTCTTACATTTAAGTCTTTAATCCATTTTGAATTTATTCTTGTATATGATATAAGAAGGTAGTCTAGCTTCATTTTTTTGCATATATCTGTCCTATTTTCTCAATACCAATTATTGAATAGACTATATTTACCTAACCCCCCAAAGAAGATGTATAAATGGCGAATAGACATATGAAAAGATGCTCAACAAAACTAAACTAAATATATAAAAGCCTAAGCAACCTTTTGACCAAACGACCAGAACGACCGGTCACTATGACATGCATTGACCACCAGGGGGCAGACACTCAATGCAGGTGGTCAGTGTGCTCCCACAATGGGAGTGCTGCTCAGCTGACCAACCCATCCTGCTGCCCACCTCCCTGTGGTAGCCACTCACTCTCTCAGTAGTCCCGCAGGTCCAATCTCCAGAGAACAGGCCAGGCACCAATGGACCAGCGCTGCTGGCACCATCCTGATAGCACTGCCGGCCTCCTGGAAGTCGGCCTTGAGCATCGTGGCCACTTCCCTTCCCTAGATGCTCCGCAAGGATGAAAGGATATAAAAGTGGCCGCCAGGTGGCTCCAGACAATAGGCACGAATGTCAGCGGACGGATCCAGATCCTGCTGGCAAGGGCGTCCCACAGCCCACCCCAGAAAGCTGATAGCATCCTGACTCCCCACCCCCCTGGGGACCGCACCATGCACAAATTCGTGCATTGGGCCTCTAGTTATCTAATAAATGCAAATTAAAACCATAATGAGATATCACTTCACACCTGACAGAATGGCTACCATCAACAAATCAACAAACAACCAGTGTTGGCAAGGATGTGAAGAAAAGGGAACCCTTGTGCATTATTGATGGGAATGCAGACTGATACAGCCACTGTGGAAAGCAGTATGGAGTTACCTCAAAAAATTAAAAATGACACTGCCATATGACCCAGAAATTTCACTTCAGGGAATATACCCAAAGAAACCCGAAACACCAATTTAAAAGAATATATGCACCCTATGACCCTATGTTCAATGTTGCATTATGGCACAATAGCCAAGATTTGGAAGTTATGAGTGACTAAAAAAGCTGTGGTACATTTACACAAGGGAATATTACTTGTCCATAAAAAAAAAGAAGGAAATCATACCCTTGTGACAACATGGATGGGCCTGGAGAGTATTATGCTAAGAGAAGTAAGCCAGTCAGAGAAAGACAAGTACCATATGATTTCATTTATGTGTGGAATCTATGGAACAAAATAAACAGACTCATAAAGACAGAGTAAAGACTGACAACTGTCAGAGTGGGGAGTTTGAGGGGCTGGGTGAATAAGGTGAAGGGATTAAGAAAAAAACAAAACAAAACACCAAACCAAACTCACAGACATGGACAACTGTGTGGTGATTACCAGAGGGAAAGTGGGGTAAGGGGGAGGTAGAAGAGGGTAAAGGGGGGATAAATGGTGATGGAAGGAGTCTTGAGTGAGAGTGGTGAACACATCATACAATATGCAGATGATGTATTATAGAATTGTACAAACGAAACCTATACACTTTTATTAACCTGTGTCACTCAATAATTTTTTAAAATGTTATATAAATGAAAAAAAAACACTTTAAAGACAGAATTCTCATTAAAAATAAAATCTTTCCTTTCAATATACAAAATAAAATTTTACTTTATTTAACCCCCCCAAATAAAATTACTATTGTGCTAATGCATTAAGTAGCAATGTGTATTGAGTACTTCATGCAATGTGTGATTATGAACCTCTCACTTTCTTAGATTTTACAAAAAGCAATGTTTTTGTTCTTATATATTGATATAGTATACAATGCTATAGGTTAAGGACACTTTTACAATAATCTATATAATAATTTATGTTTTACTCTACGCTTATAGATCGATGTATTTGCTAGAAACTTAACATTAGGAAGTCATGAAGACAAGCAAGACCATCAGAGGGGGAATTCTGAAGGAGTGTTGACATGTGCCTAGAGAAGGAAAGTTTGGTGCCCGAATACAATTCTGAGTGAAAAACAATGTCAAGGAAAATAAAAACTTGTGCTCAGGAAAGCTAACAAACCTCAATATTATTTTAAGTTTCTGTTATCAAGCTTTCAGCACTGCTATGCTTTACTTAAATTTCATTGTGTTCAGTGATTTTTTTTAAACCATTGTTTCTATAGTAAAGTGTTGCCAAAATCCCAAACAAATGTTCTTTGGGAACAGGGATTTTTTAATTTGGAAATTGTTTTTATTTCTTTAATATATCTATCTCAATATTTATAATTATTGAAGAAATAATTATGTATTTGAAAAAGTTTTAATTTTTTCTTTTTATTTCAAGATTCCTTCTTGCCCACCTCCCTTCCTTCCTTTCCTTTTGCCACTTCAATTTATTTGCTCTTTGTTCTGAACAATATTTAAAGAGTGAAAGGATATTGCAATTAATCTTATTGTAAATAAATCAATGTCTCTTTAGAAAGTCACTGAGATAGTTTGCTGAGTTAATTAAGTCTGACAGGAAATGAGGGCCAGACACAACAATTATCAACTGGTATCAAAATCTAAAACACATTCAAAGTAGTTATTCATAGATTATAGGGCTCAATTAAAGAGAGATTATTTACAAAGGGAAAATATAAATGGAGCCATACTTATCCACTGAGGACTCCTCCAAAGCCAGCTCTTACCCGCCTTTTCCCCCTCCTGATTCAGGAAGAAGTTGTGAATATTTAAATTAGAGAATTAATTCTAAAGTGGGAAATAAGTGCTTCTCTTAATTATATAAGAAATAAATATCTTGTTTTGCAAATAATTGCTATTTTTCTAAGTGACTCTTATTGGGACATTTCAATTGATACTTTGGCTCCTCTTTAGAAGTAATATGTTGCTTGGCCTTGTTGCTAAGCAACACTGTGACTTCAGCATTTGTGGAAAAATGCTGAATTCTGAGATTTTAGTGAGAGATTAAAAAACATATATTTGATCTTTAATTAAATATTAAATGGCATATATGCCCATGTGATATCTTTTGAATTATACAAAGCATACCTTATTTCAGACAATCTAGAAAGTTTCCTGATCATGATGTGCTACCTTTCAAGTTATAAAAGTCTTTAAAGTGCATAGCATATGTCATCTTTTAAAAATTTAATAAGTGATTACATTGCAGCAAATCTAATGTTTTATAGTTGTGCAACCATTAGCTATATCCAGTTGGCATTTTCATGGAGAGGCACAATCTTGCCAAACATTTATGAAATGAAGGTGTTGGGAAGCAGTTCTCTATAAATCTCTTGTGCTTCTGCATGGCTTACAAGCACAGACACTGACAGTATTTTATCCAAGTTATCTTTTCAAGGATGCTTGTATAACAAACAATTTTGGCAGGTAGCAATTGTTTCCCTCCAGAGCAAGAGGCAGATTTGCTTACACCTTTAAAGGATAGAAGCAGTGCTTCCTCTGGAGTGAAAGGCAAGCATGATTACTACCCATTAAAAAAGGTTCAAGTTCTCTAAGCTCAGGGTTCCACTCAGGTAATAAAATGCACTGTGTGTACAAGCATCACTTCGATCTTTTTTTTTTAAATTTCTTTATTGATTAAGGTATTACATATGTGTCCTTATTCTCCCATTACCCGCCACCTCCAATTCATGCACTTCGTTCTTTTTGTATCACTTTGTGGGAACTGGGCCTTGGAAATCTGTATAAAAAAGGGTTCATACTCTGGCTATTGTTTTTGCTGTGAGTAATAAGTCTTTAGTCTCTGATCTAGAAGTCATGTGGCTTCTGACAGCATCTATGAAATTGTGACAGGCTCAGATGTGTTGATTGTCAACAAAAATGTCGGCTAGGTATTCCTTCAGCAAAAACAATTTACTTGGGAAAAAAGGAAGGATTGCAATCTAGTTTGTGCAACCATGGTGAGTGCTGAGGGAAACAAAGGAGAGGAAGTTTGTATATACGTAGAGGGGAACAGGAAGTGGAGGAGGCTGGTATACCATAGAGTTCTTCTATAGGGCTTCTGCAACTGACATAGAGATGAGAGCTCCTCCTACATGCCCTCCTGATTCCTGTTTTAGTTAAAGTCTTTATCATTAATTTTAACAATTCTCCTTTTGATCAAGATCTTTCTCTGACAGTATCACTGATTAATAGTCAGGCCTTCTGATTTCAGCCGCCTTTTGTCCCTCAAAGCTGGGAAGGAACTCTTCTGGGTGTCCGGTCTTATGCCTGGGGGAAAGTTCATGGTCCTAAAACCACTCCCTACCACCAGGCTTGATAAAAAACAGGTATAGTACTTAACAAGAAATCAGAACAAAATTAAAACAACATTAGTCTATATGATTATCTTAAACCAGAAGCTCAGACCTGAAAGCCATTAACTATAAGGGTCACCAAAGGCTCTTGACAGTAGGCTCAGCATCTAGAGATGTTTTTTCTTTCACAACATTGGAAAATAAGAGGATTTTCACCCCAAAGAAAGAGTAAAAAATACAATAAGAAGCAACAGTAAGAAAAGGTTGTGCAGGCTTAGTTCAGATATTTGGAGAAAGCTATCTTCTTCAGATGCTGCCTGCTTCAGTTTTGTGGTTGTTGGGTTGTTGCTGTTGTTTTGACAACTTTAATTTTGGGTCCTCAGATTGTGTACAGGTCTAGTCAGGGTTTGGTGCCTTCTTTAGGTGCAACACATGAATCCAAGTGTCTACTCCCTAGAGTTTAGCAGCACAAGGGTTAGTCAACAAAACCTGAGGGGCTCTTGCAGCTAGGCTGCAGGGGTCTTTTTGGAGGTGTGTTTTCCAGTAAAAAATATCTCTGGGTTGCCGATATGTGTAGTGTTTGGGGTTTTCATCTCTTTGGAGCCCAATGTGAATAATTTGCTTTACCATAGCATGGTTATTTTTAATAGAAGCAATTAGGCTTTCACAATATTGCAGTATGTCTCCCTTTATTAACTGATGATCGAAAGGAGCCAAACGCATCCTTGAATTTATCTCAAAAGGTGAGAGTTTATGAGTTCCAAATGGGGTGGATCTGAGATTTAAAAAGACAAAAGGACAAATGGCATTGCGTTTGAACAAAGTATTTGGAGGGTCTCTACAAATTTTTCAATTAAATCTTAATAATACCGTTAGTGTCTTTGACTAAACCTGAGGATTGAGAATGGTAAGTGCAGTGAAAATGCTGTAGGACAAGCCAAACAGCACAGACTTGTTCAAACACTTGACCAGAAAAATGGGTTCCCTGATCACTATGGGGATCAAGAGGAGTTTCCTAGATAGTGATAATCTATTCTAACCAGAGAAGAGGTCGTAGCTTGTCTGCAAGGGAAAACACCAGTCCAGTGAGAAAACATACATGACTAAAACATACTTATTTCCACAAGATGAGGAAAGCTGTATGAAATTCATTCCTAAACATCAAATAGTCCATTAGGCAAATTAAAGTGTCCAGGAACAGTGTGAACAGACTTCCCTGGATTATACTTTGGACAAGTAGGACAAAAGTGAGGTAGGTGCTTCTCATGGTCTTATTAATATTTGTCCATAAATATTGATTCATAGGTTCGATTTTTTTTATCACTGGACCAATGATTTAATACATTCTCAGTAATTACAAGTGGAAATTTTAGAGTCTCTGATAGGACTGAGTCATTATTTGGTCCAAACCACAGTTGTTTATTTTTATTAAATGAATAATTTTTGGGTTTACAATCTTATTTTTTCTTTTCTGATGCCAATTATTGGACTCCTCTGGCCAATTTTCCTAAGTTATCAGCTGGAGAAGTATCTAGTTGGGCAATGATGGAAATGTGACTGTTTCTACCTCTTTTCAGGGCAGCATTTCTAGCAGAAATGTCAGCACGGTGATTTCCTTTGGTTTCTTGTAAGTCAATTTTAGAATGCCCTGGACTCTTAATATTAGCTAAAGCAGCAGATAAACTACAGCATCCAAAGATTCCTGATCATTTTAATTTTATCTACACCAGAAATAAGGAATCCACACTGCTTTCATCACATTACTACTCTGAAACCTTATCTACTGTCGGTATAAATGTTGGCAGTTTTGGCCTTGGCTCACATAGAAGCCCGAGTGGGAGAATATAATTCAGCGTGTTGGGCTGATGTAGCCAAAGGTAAAGATGCTGTCTCCATGACTTTGAAGGGAGTTACAATAGCATGTGCAGAGCGGCTACAGAGTTTGGACAGGTTCAAGCCTTGGACTGACTTGTGGCAAAGCCACATACAAGTCCCAGCTTTGAAGGCAAAGCCCTCCCAGCACAATTATAGCCAAAATTATAACCTTATAGTCTGACCCGGCAGTCCTAGTTAGCTAAGGGATGTGGGCTGCCTAAACAAAGCATGATAGAGTTCAGAGAATGGCAACAACAGGAGAGAAGCAGATTTGAAACTCGCAAGAACATTGTAAGCATCTTGCCCTTGTTTTGCTTTGTGTGATCTGACTATAAAATAAAGCTTCGGCTTACAGGCTGTGTCACTGTTTCCTCATCCAGGCACAGTGATCCTACCTGGCCCCACTGTATTCTCTTGTCTGTCTTCTTTAATCCTTCACTGCCCCTCCTCAGGTTCACCCCTGGCCGTGCTGGATGCGGTTCAATAGCATACCCAGCAAAATAGTTAACCATTTTCACATTTTAAATATGAACCATCTGTAAAGCATGAGATGTCAGACTTACCTGGAGAAATTTCCTGAAAATTATCATGAAGGGGCAGGAGGTGACCTGTGAGCAATAAGCAGCCATGAGGAACTTCGTCAGTGTTGGAGGGAGATGAGTACCAGGGTTAATGTTATTATACATGAAAAGTTATGTGAAAAGCAGTTGACAAAAGGACTTCCTAGGAAGTGAGGTGACTGACTAAAAAAATGTTGGGTGTAATGAGTATTCAGGAGGGCTCCTACTGCATGGGGTACAGGGATGATTAAAAGGGATCCCACAGGAGTTTCCCCTGTGGCATTAACTAAAAGGGAAATGACAGTAATGGCTCTAAACCAGGGGTGGGCAAACTTTTTGACTCGAGGGCCACAATGGGTTCTTAAACTGGACCGGAGGGCCGGAACAAAAGCATGGATGGAGTGTTTGTGTGAAATAATATAAATTCAAAGTAAAGGGGTGGAGGGGAGAGCAAGAGAACCGGATAGAACAGCCAGATCCGGCCCATGGGCCGTAGTTTGCCCAAGGCTGCTCTAAGGCAAGGAGATATTCCAGAGTCACAAGGACCAGTTGCTGACTGTAGGTTTATGATGATCCTCATTATTTTGGGTAAGTACCTCAATGACATTTCCTGTATTTTCATATAAAAAGGAATAAAAGGGACTATGATAATTGGGATGCCTGAGAGCACATGGGTTCATTAAACTCTTCTTTAGGGCTTTAAAGTTTATATCATCCCATTCTTCCAATAAAATTGGGTCGGGATTGTGTTTTTTTTTTTTTTTGTTTTTTGTTTTTTGTTTTTTTTTTTGTTTTTTTTTTTTATTGTTGTGGTTGTTTTTAATCCTCACCCAAGGAAATTTTTCCATTGATTTTTAGGAAGAGTGTAAGAGAGAGGGAAAAACTGAGAGAAACATCGATGTGAGAGAAACATAGATTAGTTGCCTCCAGCACAAACCCCGATCAGGGCCAGGGCCCAAGGAGCCTGCAACCAAGTTATATGCCTTTGACCAGCATCAAACCCAGGACCCTTTGGTCCACAGGCCAATGCTCTATCCACTCAGCCAAATGGCTAAGGCTATTTTTTAGTACATACAGAGGTTTGGTCATGAGAGAGAGAGAAAGAGAGAGAGACTGGGATCCATTTTGACAGTAGCCAACTAGCCCAAGAAAGCCTCACATTTGATGCTTAGTTTGGGATCTGGGGAAACTTAGGATACCATGAAACCTATCTGGATCCAAGTGTAATTTTTGTTGTAATGTCAGATGCTCCAAATATCGAACCTGTGTTTTAAGAAAACTGCAACTTTTTCTTAGAGAATATACCTAGGCGAGAAAGAGCAAAGAAGCAAGTAGAACCTCTAAGGAAAGTTATGTCATCCAAATCATCTTTCAAGATTTAAGGAAAATAAGAACTCTCAGTGAAATTGTTTTCTTTACCAAGTGAAAGCAGGAAAGTATTGGCTAGTTTCACCAAGTGGAATACTAAAAAATGCACAGCATAAAGCAAGTACAGTAATAAATTTACTTTTAGTTGGGATGGATGCTAGTAACATATGGGGATTAAGAACAACAAGTTTTCAAGACATAAGAGTGATGTTTATTGCCCAGGGGTCTTAGGCAAACCTCCACCCTTGTTCCTTTTTCTTTTCTTTTCTTTTCTTTTTTTAAGTGAAATGTAAGTGTTGCAGAGACTAGTGCAAAAATCAACACCCTGAGTTTTACAATCTCTTACAAACTTTATGCCTTGAAATGCTTCTTTACATAGGGTATTCATTCGTTCTGGAAAGAGGTTTTGAAGAATCTATTTGAATCTTAATAGGAGGTGCACTGTGGATTCTGCCAATATCAGCTGAAGATTTTGCTCATAAAGGGGATGGCAATTGACCTAATAGGGACAAATGATCAGTGTTCCCAGATTTAACGGTTATTATTCTCAGGCAGGGGCCGCTTCACAGCAGTGGTGTTGAGCATCGAGAAGATAGCTCTGGTGTTAATAAGGATGGAAACATTTATTCTCAATCTGGAGAAAAGTGTCTCCAATTTGACTAAGAGGGAGGACTGGGAAAGCCTCTGTGGTTCCTCGGAGCCCCGGCACTGAGAATTAGGGGGGCCTTGGGAAAGCTGGTTAGAAGGCTGAGTGTACCTGAAGCTCTTCAATTTGTGACCATTTCTCTTCTAATGCTCTCGATCTTTGCAATAACATCAGAAGGCATGAGGTTTGTTGTTTTTTCGTTTCATAGAGGGGCCTTCATTTGCTGGATAGAGTTGGAAATTAAAAGTCTTAGTGATCTTACTTCCCGGTGACTTGTTTGGGTTGCAAGCACGTTTATTTGCCAAATTAAGTAAATATATAGTGGACATGGTTTCCCATTTCATCCTTGTCCTTTTAACTAAAAGGGAAAGGTCTCAGTTCAGCCCATTAATAAACATAAGTTAAAGGCTACCAAGTGGAATCAACATTTGAAGGAAGTCCAGAATTTTCTTTAAAATAATCTGAAGTCAATTATAATAGTTATCAAGTTTATGAGAGTCACCAGGTTTTTGTGAACAAGCCTAAATTTTTTTTTTAATCAACAGGCTTTTCAAGGTTGCTGTAATGGTTTGGTCTCTAGTTTTTGTTTTTGTTTAGCGTTCTGTCAGTAATTAGGAGTTTGTTTTTCTAAATTTCTTTCAGGATGTTTCCATTGGGCAGGTCTCATCTAATATTGAGCCAGACCTTCACTGACTAGACTATGAACTTGCTTATATAAATCAGAAATCCAGGCTAGTGGTTTGAATAAATACATTAAACTGTTTGCAAATCTATGAGGATCCTATTACCTTAAGAAATTCTTTAACTATAAATCACAATTCATCTTTAGTCCTGGGAACATAGGACACTGGGGGTTCGCCAGGATTGTCAGAGGGTTTAATGATAAAGGACAGGAACAGAGGAGGATGGGTGAGAGAAGGTTCAAAGGAGGATGGCTCTGGAGGAGAGCCTGAGGCCAGGCAGCTGGGAGTGGGGGGCAAGATGGCATTGGAGGTGGAGCCTGAGATAAAGGAGTATGAGGGAAGGGCACCATGGTGCAGGAGGAGAGGAGCATGAGACTTCTAAAGATCTTTTTCTTTAAATATTTGTTAGCCTCACTTAATTTTAAAACTTCATTTTGCAAAGAGGCAACATCAAATTCCTCATAATGATTAGAAGTCTCAATATCCCACTCAAAATAGGCATTCCATTTAATTTTGCCAATTTCAAAGCTGATTGTCCAATTTAGTTTGAAGAAAAGTAAGTTGAGGATGTCAAGTTTTCCATAATGGCCATTGAGGTTCTAAATTACTTTTGCTCAGATCCATCCCTTTAAATAAAAATGTGCACGAGGAGTTACTTTGGTTTTCAAACATATGTTTGGGTGGTGTCTCTATAGTAGGAACACCCTGAAAATATTTAGATAACCAAGATCCCATTTTTCAGGGATTTTTCTCAAGTAGAAAGCTCAAAACAGCCTAACAACTAAAACAACTTAAATAGTTTAAACAGCGTAAAGGACCTAAGTAGCCTTTAAACAGTGCAAGTAGCCTGCTGACTTCATACCAGCCAGTTCCACTTTAGAAAAGTGTAATCGTGAAAGGGTTAGGTCAATGGCTGAAGCAACACAGATTCAGAGAAGCAGCATGGTCCTGAGGGAGTCAGGCTGTAAGCTGAAACAGCTTCTTTCTAGTAGAACAGCCTTCTTCTGAAAGAGCCTGGCCAAAGGGTGAATGACAGGGTTTCAATGGGACAATCTGGTTCCAGGGTTCCAGACAGAATCAGAGTGAAGGCCAGCACAAACAGTCCAATTCCAAAAGAATCAAGTCAATGGCTAACAGGGTCCCAAGAAATACTCTGATCCCCTAGGGCAGTGGTGGGCAAACTCATTAGTCAACAGAGCCAAATATCAACAGTACAACGATTGAAATTTCTTTTGAGAGCCAAATTTTTTAAACTTAACTTCTTCTAACTTCTCGCCCAGGTCGTGGTTTTTTGTGGAAGAGCCACACTCAAGCGGCCAAAGAGCCACCAGTGGCTTGCGAGCCGCAGTTTGCCGACCACAGCCCTAGGGAGTGAGGCCAAAGAGTTAATCTAGAGCTCACAGACAAATAAGGATTTTTAACAGGAAAATAAAGAAAAGGGAGAGGGAACAAAAAGCAACCTTTAAACAGGTCCTGAATAAAACCCAGAGAGCTTCAAAATTCAAAAACAGTGGAAGCTGGGATTCAGAAGAAAACTTACCCTCAAGCTGAGTCAGGGAGAAAATCAATGAGCTCAAATGGCTCTGTGGGCACCACAGCTGTTTGCTCACCAGCTCCAGAGCTACTGGGGGGCGGGGGGGGGGGGGTCCTCTCTGGAGTCTCTTAAATGTGTTGACTATAAAAAAGTCACCCAGTATTCTTCAACACAAAAGGGATTTATTCCTGGTACCTGCAACCATGCCAAGGGACATATATGTCCCCAGGGAAACAAAGAAGATAAAGTTTTTGTATAGAATAGAGGGGAAAAGGAGGTGAGAAGGACTTATAACCCTAGAGTTCTTCCTGTAGGGATTTCAAAGGGCTGACATAAGGTGTGACAACTTCTGTTACCTATAGGCCATCCCAATTCCTATCTTGGTTAAAGTTTTTGTTATTACTTTTGACACTTGTTAGCTTAAAAGAGGGGAAATTCTCAGACCGTTTATGGTTCTTTACAGAAGGCATACTTTAATTGACAGTTAATCCTATATAATGAAACCCTAATATGCAAATAGACCGAACAACAGAACTACTGGTTGTTATGACGTGCACTGACCACCAGGGGGCAAATGCTCAATGCAGGAGCTGCCCCCTGGTGGTCAAGTGCACTCCCACAGGGGGAGCGCCGCTCAGCCAGAAGCTGGGCTCACGGCTGGCAAGCCCAGTGGTGGTGGTGGGAGCCTCTCTCGCCTCTGTGGCAGCACTAAGGACCCCTCAGGGTACGTCCTCTGCCTGTGGGGAGCGGGCCTAAGATCACAGTCGGATATCCCCTGAGGGGTCCTGGACAGCAAGAGGGCACAGGCCAAGCTGAAGGACCACCCCCCCCCCCCCAGTGCACAAATGCCATGCACCAAGCCTCTAGTGTTATAATTAAGTGTATTCAACTAAATGAAGCTTTAGGAGACTTAGGCTCTAAAATAGTAAGAAACAAACAAAAAGTACATAAAAATATTAATTGTAAATAACAGTGTGAAATCTGGATTCTAGGCAATGTAATTAAGAATTTACAATTTGTACCTCATTGTTAATTTATGAACTAATTTGTTCTCTGTTAACAAAGTTTAACCTTGAGCCCAGATGTCAAGGAGAAATTATTTTGGGTAGGCAGGCACACCTTCTCAATATTTTAAATATCATTCCATTTAGGCATTTTTCTGCTTTGACCAAATATATATATTTCTGATCATATGTCATTTAATAAAAATCAAATTACTAACATCTGATCTTAATATTATATATCTGTGATATTATGATTTATAATACAAATATATATATTTGGTCTTAGTCTCCATTTCTGGCATGGAGCTCTTAAAACCCTTGGAATTTTCCAACTGATGAAAGCAATAAAGGAGCATATTTTGTTATGTTAATGAGATGACTTTTAGAATGCCCCTGGATGGGGGTTGGTTGCCTGAGGGAGAAACCAACTTTGTGATGGAAGGTTTGAAACTTTCATTTCCATCCTCTGATTTCCAGCGGGGGAGAGGGGCTGGAGATCAAATCAATCAAAAGGCTCATGATTTAATCAACCATATGTGAAACCTCCACAAAAATCCCAAAAGGACAGAGTTGGAAAAGGTTTTGGTTGTGAAGGGGTGGGGATCTGGGGAGAGTGTTAACTAGAAGAGGGCATGGAAGCTCTGAAACCTTTCCCCATACTGTTATTGGTGGAAGTACAGTTCTTGGAGTGCCGCAAGGAAAATAATTCCCTGAGGCTCCCATGGGAGGATGGGGTTTCCTGGAAAGCTTTATTGAAGATGCAAAATTAAGGGGTTTTCCTCCAATGTCCCATCTTTATCTGTCCCACCATGGAATAAGTCCAATCTTGTCTTCAGCAGGGCCGGAATTAAGGCCACTGCCCAGAATTTCTGCTTCATATTAAAGTACTGTCCATTCCAGCATCTGGCTAGCTTACCTTGTGTTCCCAGCTGCAGTCCATTGTGTGTGGGTTCCACATGGCCATGGACTGTGCAATTGCTTAAGGCCATAAGGCGATGGAGAGAAAACAGGAGTGTGGGTCACAGAGCAGAGGGAATTCTTTGGGGATTTTCACCTTCCAAGATTTCACATGTTTCTGAAGGGGTCCACCCCCTATCCCAGTGGTTGGCAAACTGCGGCTCGCTAGCCAGATGCGGCTCTTTGGCCCCTTGAGTGTGGCTCTTCCACAAAATACCACGTGCGGGCGCACACGTACAGTGCGATTGAAACTTCGTGGCCCATGCGCAGAAGTAGGTTTTCGGCTCTCAGAAGAAATTTCAATCGTTGTACTGTTGATATTTGGCTCTGTTGACTAATGAGTTTGCCGACCACTGCCCTATCCAATCCATTGTTCTCCAGGCTAGTCTGACAGGCAAGACCCTTCCCTATGTTACCCCAACTTGTGCCCATCTCCCGTTTTATTCAAACCTTCCCCCCAGTGATCTGCCAGGAATGGACCAGTGGTTCCCTGGGGAGCTTTAAACCATAGCTTCCTGGTGAAGCTGCCCAAATGACCATACTTATGTCTGGCCTCCACTTTGCACTAGTTAATTATAATAATAACAATACCTTGACCTATATATCTCTTAATCTATTTTTATCCTTTATAAAAAATGGTAATCTAGTGAATAAAATGGTTTGCAGACTTCTTTAAGATGCTCTAGCAAATTAATTAAACCCAAGGAGGCACCTGTGGGAACCTCTGATTTATAGTCAGTCAGACAGAAGTACAGGTAACCACCTTGGCTTGAGATTGGCATCTGAAAAGGAGGGCAGTCTTATGGGACTGAGCCCTTAACCTGTGGTATCTGATGCTATGTCCAGGTAAATAGTGTGAGAATTGAGTTTGAAGTGTAGAATACTCAGCTGGTTTCAGACAATTGCTTGGTGAAATTGGGTGCAGAATCCTTTTTAATACTACTGGTTCTCATTTTTTAATAGGCATCAAAATTACCTGAAGGATGTTAAAGCACAGATTACGGTTTCACTTACAGAATTTCTGCTCCTATAGGTCCTGAGAATTTGCATTTTTAACAAGTTTTCAGGTAATGCTGACGCTTTTGATCTGGGGTGCAAATTTTGAGAATCATTGCTATGTTTGAAAATGGTCCAACATATGTAGAGGGTCCATTATTTAGATCAAACAGACATAGGTTAGAATCCCAACTATGCCATTAACTAATTGTATGACCTTGGAAAACATTATTATTATTTTTTTTTTTTTGAAATTCAGTTTCTTCATCTGTAGGATGGGACTAATAATAGTCAAAGGGTGGTTTTGGGTATTGAATCCATTTAAAGCGCATTGTATAGTGTATGGCTTTTAGTAGTTATTCAACAAATGATACCATTGAAATGATTTTAGAGACAGCAGAGGCAGATTTAGGGAAGGGTCCATGGGAGAGGAATGCATACATGAAGGGCAGAGACAACTCCAAGCTACCAGATTGTTTACAAGAATGTTACAAGATAAGAGGAAGCAGAAAAGGGGGCTCACTGGGTGAACTTTAAAATTTTGAAACTGATACCATGTGGGAATAAGGGGAAAAGTGACCAATTAGGAAAACATAGGGAACATAAGATAAAGAAGAGTCCAATTAGAAAGTAGGATGAACAGACAAAGAGCTTCCAGCATTTATAAACCCTTAGACAAAGAAACTCAAAGAACTAGGTTTTTCCCATTTAGAGAGAGAGCAAGAATTTTTTCCATTTGGGGACCCCTTCCCAGGAGAGTTCCCCTTTGGGGACCCCCTTCCGAGGGGGAGTTTGTATATGCTTACAATAAACGTCCACATTTTTGCTTAAAATATTCTAGTCTGTGAATTTTATTCTTCAAACTTTGTCGGACAAGAATCCACAATGAGGAGAGTCCAACTTGCCCAATTCTGCATATCACTATCACTATATGACAATATTCTAAAGTAATTTTTTACAATACTCATAAAAGAACTCTTTACATTTGAAATCCTCTCCCAGTCATTTAAAATGGTGGTATCTAATATGAATATATGCCTTATAAAAAGCTATGTCTGTATTAAATATCATAGAACTGGCTAAAAGCATTTTCATTAAATCAGCACTTGATCTCTGAAGCATGTCATTTGCTTGGACAGGTTCACCCAGGCTTTTTTAAATGTCTCTTACAGGTGTACCAAAACGTCTTTGGTTATTGGGGTCTGCTTACATTTCAGTGAATGGTATCTCAGGCAGACCCTTTTTGCTGTTGTAGTTGTTTGCACTTAAAATTGGACATTATCTCATGGTATCTATGGTAGCAGATGACTTTGGTTTTCTAAAAATTGCCATAAAATCTGAGAAAAGTCCATTAGAATTTATAAGAGCAATCATCAATTTCTAATGTGAGGATGTTTATGCGGATGTTTTTTCTTCTCTAGCAAGAAAATATTTTTTGTTTCTTTAAGTATCAGAAAAAGGAAATATGTAAGAAGCACCATATTCCTTATTATAAAGGCATATTTTTAAGATGTTTATTTCAGTATTGGTATATATGAGTGTGTATGTGTGTCTATACATATTCATAATTCTCACTGACAATTAATATGGCATAGATGTTTATTAAAGTATAATTATCCTTGCAAATCAAAGTGTGGGCCATAGATAGGCAGCATTAGCATCACTTGGGAAATTACTAGAAATGTAGAACCGTAGTCCCCACCACAGACTAACTAAATCAAAATCTGAATTTTAACAAGATCCCTAGGTGAGTCTTATGCTCTTTAAAATTTGAAAAGCACTGATTTAATAACATCTCTGATATTGGGAATTATGTAATTTTCTTTTATTCAGTTGGTGCATATTTCTTTATATTAAAAGTAATGTATGGTTTGTAATACAATAACAGGAAGAAATAAAGAGAAAGCATGTTCTCACTCAAGGAATTAATGTTACCTATCTACATTAAAATTACATGACCTTTGGTGAATGTCACCAATTATTTTCAAGCTCACAGAGAAGTAGACATGAATGGTTAAAAGCAAATATTTAGTCTCTTACATTGCAAGGTAGGTGAAGAAGAAGAGAGCTAAATCCTGGTCACAGTAACTCCAGATGCCCATTTTCCTACCCAAGGGGAGAACTTGTTTTTCTTCTCAACAAAAAAGTGATGAGTTTAGGATCACCCCTCCCCTTCCCGAACTGCTCCAGTCTGGTGAGAGCACAGAGGCAGTGGCCTCCATTGCAAGGATAGAGCATGGCAGCCTACACCCATAGAGAGGTCATCCTCAAGGTCGTATATAACAGGTGGCAGATATTTACCAGGAAGCCTTTAAGGATAGCAAACTTTATGTCACTGACAAGAATAAGAATCTAAATAGCAATGAAGAACTTTCTGTGATTGGTAATGAGAGTCTTGCTACAAGCTTGAGATAATGTTAGAAAGAATTACATGGTCCACTTACAAGAGCATTGTCAGACCATGAATGATTAAGAGGAGAGAGTCAGGCTGGACTAGACATGGGGAGGTCTCTAAATCTTCTAGCCAGTTTTCATGAATTCTCAGCCAGGAAAAAATGGAAGTTAATAGTAATAATAACCCAAAACTCTATGACTTAGAATTTGGTTATAATTATGAAAAACGCATTCATGTGATGGTCAGTTATTGCCATCAAATCTGTAGATACATTTTTTTCTCCTGGTATTGCCAGCAACAGCCCTCAGACTCTGTGGATCACATTGACAACTGTATCACCTAGAATGTCAACATCAGGGATACAATACATGGTTTACAAAACTCACTTATGGATATGGGAGGTTAAATTTACAAAGAGACTTGGTATGAAGTGATTCCATTTAAGTTCCTGCCCGTTGATTTATCAGCTTCAAAGGATTTTCTTACATTCTCAGTTAAGAATTAGAAATGTCAGCAAGCTTAGTCTATTTTTTACTTTTCTTTCTCATTCCAGGTTTTGTTAGTTATATTATTTCTATATATTTAAAAAAAACATATACACAATGTATATCTTAGTCTTTTGCCCTTACTCATTATTTTGTTGAAGTTGTACAGCAAAGTATAATTAAGGTTTGTCCCCAGACCTTATGCTGAAGTTTCTCCTTTGATTCCCACCCAGGAATGTCATATAACTGTATGTTTATGTCATATACCTGTATGATTCCCTTGCCACAAATTTGCACATTTTCGAGCAGATCAATATGGTTTTAGAAATATTAACTCTTATAACGCGAACATTATCCTTCACTCTTTTTAATGTAATATGTTTTTTATGACATTAAAAAAAATGGAAATAGCTGGTACATTTTTTCTGATATTTTTTCATGTGCTTCCACACTGTTGTCTCTAATTAATCTAGTTTTTGAAATTAATTTTCCTGTTTTTTTTTATTTCCCCATGCATATTTTCTTTTTGTCCATAAATAAGCCACCATGGTATTTACAAAGCCTACATGTTTTATTTTACTTTTTTTTTTAATTGCATGGGCTAGAACTTACTATAATATTATAAATAAGGGTAGAGGTATTATGGACTCTCACCCCATTTTTTTTATCTTCACAGAAATTTTGGAGAAAATTATTTTATTTTAAATATATTTCTATTGATTTCAGAGAGGAAGGGAGAGGGAGAGAGAGAGATATCAATGATGAGAGAGAATCATTGATCGACTGCCTCCTGCACACCCCCTACCTGAACTGAGCCCACAATTCAGATATGTGCCCTTGACTGGAATTGAACCTGGGACCCTTCAGTCCACAGGCTTACTCTCTATCCACTGAGCCAAACTGACTAGGGCAAGAAAATATTTTTTGACAGTTTTATTTTATTACATTTTTACCTGTTACATTTAATGGGTCTGATGAATTTATTAGATAAATTTGGGAAATATAAATTACTTGGGTACTTTGACCTAAGTATGTGATTAACTTACTTAATAGTCCTATCTAATAAAAGAGTAATATGCAAATTGACCATCACTCCAACACACAAGATGGCCGCCCCCAAGTGGTCAAAGATGGCTGCCCCCATGTGGAGACAAGATGGCCACCACAAGATAGCCAGCAGGGAAGGGCAGTTGGGGGGACCCAGGCCTGCAGGGGAGGGCAGTTAAGAGAGACCAGACTGGTAAAGGAGGGAAGTTCGGGATTACCGGGCCAGCAAGGGAGGGCATTTGGTGGTGACCATGCCTGCAGGGGAGGACAGTTAGGGGCAACCAGGCTGGCAGGGGAGGGTAGTTAGGAGTGACCAGGCCAGCAGGGGAGGACAATTAGGGGCAATCAGGCCAGCAGGGGAGCAGTTAGGTGTCAATCAGGCTGGCAGGGGAGTGGTTAGGGGGTGATCAGGCTGGCAGGCAGAAGAGGTTAGGGGCAATCAGGCAGGCAGGCAGGCGAGTGGTTGGGAGCCAGCAGTCCTGGATTGTGAGAGGGATGTCTGACTCCCTGGTAGGATCGGGCCTAAACAGGCAGTCAGACATCCCTCAAGGGGTCCCAGATTGGAGAGGGTGCAAGCTGGGCTGAGGGACACCCCCCACCCCGTGCACGAATTTTGTGCACTGGGCTTCTAGTTTTATAAATAAATAATAAAACACCATTGAATTTCTGGAATAAATCCTCTTTGGCCATCACATTTCAAAATATTAAGTATTTCAATAATTTTGGTTTATTCTTGCTCATAGATACAAAGTATTCAATATGCCATCCTGTCTAATCAACTCTATCTGGTCCCTGAACTCCAATATTTGGTACTGAATTAGAACCTTGAACTTGGCTGCTAATCTTGAACTGTTTGGTATTCTGCAGATGTGACAGCTGGGTCATCTTTATGGAGGGAGAGTCTCTGTTTTAAGTTTATGCATAACTTTCCTGCCATTGGGACTACTTTTATCATTAGTTTACTGGGAAAGTACTGGTGTGATAAGGAAAGAGTTGATGTATTCACCTTACTGAATTTCTAAGGTTATTGCAATTATACTGAAAGATTGCAGCATATTGTTTTTTCTTCTAGGTGAGTTTTTTGAGACTTGGTTGTTTCACAAAACTGTGAAAGCTCATTGTGGATAAATGTTTTACCCATTTAAATGTTTCACCTATTGTCTATAGTATTACTGATTTTTATTCCCTTTGTTTCACTGAACCCTGAATTTTTAAAGATGTGTTTTGAAACTTCATCTTATGTATCATTTTTTAATTTGTTTTATCAGTCTTGCATATATTTTTGCTAGTTACATTGTTCGATAAATATTGTCATGATAATTAAAATATTTTGTTTCACCTTCTATCCTTTTTAAGATTTTCTAAATAAATTTCACTTTATCTGGATATTAGCAGTGTTGCACTCAATTTTAATTGGCTGGAAGTACTCTTAAATTTTTTTGTATTTCCTCTTTATTTTAAAGCTTTCTGTCACTTCTCTTCCCCATGCTATAAAGAGTATATGGATGCATTTTTTAATAAGTAGAATAAAACACTTTAATATGAGAGTTTCTCAATAGAAAACTATATTTCATTCATATTTTTGTCATTATAAATATACTAGAGGCCCAGTGCATGAAATTCATGCACGGGAAAGGGGTCCCCTCAGCTCAGTCTGCACTCTCTCCAATCTGGGACCCCTCAGGACCTCTGGCTCCTAACTGCTCACCTGCCTGCCAGCCTGATCCCCCTAACTGCTCTTCCCTGACAGCCTGTTCACCCTAACTGCTCTCCCCTGCTGGCCTGGTCCCCCTAACTGCTCTCCCTCACCTGCCTGATCACCTCTAACCTCCTCTGCCTTGGCCCTGCCAACATGGCTTTGTCAGGAAGGATCTCTGGAAGGACATCCGGAAGGTTGTCCGGAAGATGTTCAGTCTAATTAGCATATTACCCTTTTATTAGTATAGATGCCACCTTGTCCTAAAAATGCAGGTTGTTCCCAGGTTTTCCTATAGTGGAAGGGGAGCCCGCAGTAGCATCCTGGGTTCTGACCAGGGCTTATGCGCTTGTGCTTTATCTCAGCAGATGTGATTCCTAGAAGAAGACTCTTGGTTGTAACTTGAACATTTCCATTGAATATGCCAAATCATCATCCAAAAATGTTGAATCACTTTAAACTCCCACCAGCAACCATGCGTGGCCCTCCATCCCACTTTGATGCCAATATCATTGATTTCTCCCTAGAAGCTTCCCTCCCGTCAGCCAAGACGACTTAGTACTTGAGCCAACCTCATTGTTCAGCTGGGGACTTCATTTCCCGAGATAGAATTATGGAGGAGGAAAAATAGTTTTCCTCTACCTTTCTGAGTTCTTAGTGGAGGCCCTTGTAATGAAAGACAGATCACCAAGAGAAAAACAAAAGTTCATTAACATGTGTATCTCGTGTATATGTGGAAGATCCAAGGGAAAAATGAGTAACTCCCCAAGGTGGCTTAGAATGCAGGTTTAAATACTTTCTTCCTAGGGAAAGGGGACAGGAGATGTAGGCCTCTTAGAGGAGAGTAAATGATATTTAGGAAAGATGAATGGGGGTGGGGGGAAATAGTTTGTAACAAAGTTTGGGTGTTATGTCAACTTCTACTCTTCTGTCCTGTGACAGGAGTCAGTCTTCTCTGCCTGATGATACTTCTCCCATGAAGGAGACCTATGACATTTGAGCTCCTTTTGGGGGGTCCGATTTTAGGCAGATCAGGAGACTTCAGTGAAAGCCTCTGCATGCATTTGCTGTTTTTCAAGTATTTGTAGCTCAAGATCATCAATATAACAACACAGCATATATTGGGGTGGCATGTTCTCTGACCTTCAGAATAAACCCAACAAAAACTTGTTTCCTCTCTTAGATGATTTGCCATAGTACCATTATTCCCTGGAGACGGTATTCTGACCAGACCTTCCTGGGAGTGGTCGTAACATACCCTGTGCTAGTAGAAAGGTGTGGGCCACATCACTAAATAAACCAGGGGCAGTTTTCTCATCTTGTGGAAAGGGAGATAAAGTTATGATAGTTTATCTCCCTTTCCACAGGTTTCTTGCGGGTTTGTGTCTCCGCTGCCTTTCCACCCACCCCCAGCAGCCCCAGTGCCTCTGCCTTGGGCCTTGGGGCTGCTGGATGCCAGGCCTGTGGGTTTGTGTCTCCAATTCACCACCCCCTGCAGCCCCAGGTCTGGTTTGCGTCTCCGATCTGGCCCCCTGCAGCCCAAGCGCGGCCATGGCAGGGCTTGGGGCTGCTGGGTGCCAGCCTCCCTGAGGGTTTGTGTCTCCCATCCGCCCCGGCAGCCCCAGCACCACCTGGCTGCTATGGGCCTCGCCATCTTGGTTGGGTTAATTTGCATACTCACTCCTATTGGCTGGTAGCATAGCGGAGGTATGGTCAATTTGCATGTTTCTCTTTTATTAGATAGGATTAGACACATTTTTATAATTGTATATTTAATATTTTTCTTTAATCTCTCTTTTTGAATGAACAAGACTTTTGTTCCATTTTTCTCATCGTGTTTTGAAAAATTCAGATTTTATGATCTTAAGATTTTATATTTATTTGTAAAGGACAACTATTTTTTAAAAGAATCTCAATTAGATTTTTTTCAATTAGATTTAAATATTTATTGTGCATCTATCATGAAGCAGTCACTGTGTTCAGTGCTTCTACATAGTTCTTTATTTCCAAAGTGAAACATGAGGCAACTTTAGGGGCTATTCATATATTTACTACTGTAATAATTTAAATTTAAATGTTTATTAGAAATATATCTAGAACATAAAAATAACTTTATGCATAGTTTTGCTTAAATGAGACTAAGAAGAGAAAACAGTCAAT
This sequence comes from Plecotus auritus, assembly GCF_963455305.1. Lineage (NCBI taxonomy): Eukaryota > Metazoa > Chordata > Mammalia > Chiroptera > Vespertilionidae > Plecotus > Plecotus auritus. The sequence continues at coordinate 152,176,809 of NC_137771.1, read as the reverse complement.
CTAAAACTGATTAGAAATATGGCAGTAATTATGAAAGGATTTATGATATTAAATTTAAAAATTTTAAAATATCCCTGGCCAGTAATTACGTCTCAATGGTTAGAATGTTGGCCTGCACACTGAAGGGTTGCAAGTTCAATTCCCAGTCAAGGGCACATACCTAGATTGCTGGTGTGATCCCCGCTCCTGTCCGGGAGCTTGCAGGAGGCAACCAATTGATGCGTCTCTCTTGTCTCTCTTACATTGACATTTCTTTCTTTCTCTTTCTCTCCATCAGTCCTTTCCTCCCTCCTTCCCTTCTGCTCTCTAAAAATCAATGGAAAAACATCCTCTGGTAAAGATTAACACAAAACATTTGTTTGAAGATAAATTCATATATATTCATTATATATTCACGCTAATATATGTTTTATTTTGGAGATGAGAAAACTGGTGCTTAATGACTACTATGTACCAGGCTCTGATCAAGGCTTTTGGAAAATATCAACAAACAAAAAAGAAGAAAATCTTTTTCTCCATGAAGCCTACCTTCTAGTGGGAGAAGACAGACTATAGGCAATAGAAACATCACAAGTAAGTAAATTGTTTAGCAATATAGTTTACTAGAAAGTGATAAATGCTGTGGAGGAAAAAAAAATACAGCAAGATTAAGGGTTTGAGAGTAACAGGGCTGCTGGTGATGCTGGGGATAGTGAAGGGGGCAGTTATAAATTTTTCTCAACATTTTATTTTGAAGGATTTTGAAACTTAAAAATAGTTCTATGGAAAGTACAGTAGCCCTCCCTTATCTATGGTTTTAGTTACCTATGGTCAATCGCATCCCAAAAATATTAAATAAAAAATTCCAAAATAAATAATTTGTAAGTTTTAAATTGCTCACTGCCATTCTGAGTAATATGATGAAATATCTTGCCATCTTGCTCTGTCCCAGCTGAGACATGAACTAGCCCTTTGTCCAGCATATACACACTGATGTGCTCTCTGCCCATTAGTCACTTAGTAACCGTCTTGCTTATCAGATCAGTTATCAGAGTCAGAGTGATATCAAATTTACTTAATTTATATTACAGTATGATGTTATAATTGACCTACTTTGCTGTTATTGTTAACCTCTTACTCTGCCTAATTTATAAATTAAATGTAGCATATGTACCAGGTGTACCAGTTAATAATACGAATTTTGTAATAAAAAAATACAATAATTTCAAGAGAAACATCAAAGGGGCTTTATTCAAAGTAATGTCCATCACTAGCTAGACATTTCCTACATCTTTCAGGTAATTTGTGGATATCATCCCAATAGAACTTTTCTTGTTTTTAGGCAAACCATTCAGAGACACAATTTTCCACTTCTTGGTGCATTTTGAAGTGCTGCTCAGAAAGTGCATGTGCCATCGATCAGAACAAGTGGTAATCTGAAGGAGCAAGGTCTGGTGAATATGGCAGGTGGTTAATACTTTTCAGGCAAGATCTTTTAACATGTCTTTAACTGGTTTTGAAGTGTGTGATGGTGCTTCATCATGAAGCAAAATTACTTTGCCGTGTCTTCTGGCCCATTCTGGCCGTTTCACGATCACAGCATGGTTCAAATTGATTATTTGTTGTCAGTAGTGATAAGTATTAATGGTTTCACTTGGTTTTAGAAGTTCATAATACACCACACCTTCCTGATCCCACCAAAGGCAGAGCATTGTCTTCTTTCTGAAGCGATTTGGCCTTGCAGTTAATGTTGATGGTTGACCTCGATCAACCCATGATTTTGTGCATTTGGGATTCTCAAAATAAATCCACTTTTCATTGCCAGTCTCGATTGGATGCAAAAAAGACTTTCTTTCATGCCGTTGAAGCAGCATTTTACTGATGACTTTTCGGTTTTCCATTTGTCTTTCGTTCAGTTGATGTGGCACCCATTTTCCTTCCTTTAAAATCTTTCCCATTGCTTGTTAATGATCAGAAATTGTTTGCTGAGCAATGTTTAATCTTTCTGCAAGCTATTTTTGAGTTTGACTTGCATCTTCATTCAACAATGCTTGTAATTGTTGGTTTTCAAACTTTTTCGGTTGACCTGGATGTTCTTTGTCTTTCACATCGAAATCATCATTTTTAAAGCATTTAAACCAGCATTCACAAGTATCTTGAGATGAAGCATGTTTACCATAAGCTTCCCAAAGTATTCAGCACCCCTTTTTTTTCAAAATAAAGTAATGAATTAAAACTTCCTGCAAATGCTCTTTTTTTTTGCCATGAAATTTGACATTTTTAAGCATAAAAATATCTATGATGTTAACACCTTCAGCAAATTTGACATATGAAGTTTTGAAGCTTGCTGTCAATACAACAAAATAACATGCATATCAAATTGCATATATACCAACAGATGTGTAACTCCATGTATTGAAAAAATCCACATTATTAACCGGTACACCTGGTATATATGTAGGTATGTATGTATAGGAAAAACATAGTATGTATAAGGTCCCTTACTACTAGCAATTTCAGGCATCCAAGGGGATCTTGGAACATACACTGTAATTATATCCTTTATCTAGAACTAGAGTCATCAATCCTTAAATCATCTGTCTAGTTCTTTCTCTCTCTTCCTCCACACACACAATTTTAAATCATTTTAGAGTGAGTTCAGACACTGTGACACTTACATCCCTCAGTGTTGAGCAAGTTTAATTACTAATAACCAAAAGCTGGCCCAGGGCATATTCTCAGTCTGGCTATTTTATGCAAGCTAAAAGTATAAATAGTGAGTACTTGCATAAGTGATTCTGAAGTAAATTGGGGTCCAACAACGTGCACTTATTAAATCTCCTTCGAGTGACTCAGATGCATAAGTATGTTCAGGAACCAGTGGCTCACTTTAGGGTCAAAGAGGTTATAAGAAAATGAAAAAAAGCAGCAGCAGGTACAAGCCAGCTGAGACAACAGTTCCCTGAAACTGAGGCGAAGCTTGCCAAAGGGAGGAAATCCTTTTTATATTTCCTGCTATAGTGAAAATTAAAACTGAAAAATATGGCCAGCAAGGTTCCAAGCTTTTTCAAAAACAATATAAGATTCTTTTGAAGACTGCTTTAATTTCTTTTGTATAATCTTCAGGTATATCTCACCTGGAAAACAGGATATATTCAATTAGTATTTGCTAATTGAATACTTAAATTATAGAGTTAATCTATTATCCTTTTCTTTCTTGACCTAAGATATTGTATTAGAAATATTTTTAAAATATTCTTCAATAAAATCAAGTACAAGCATATTTAACACTTTTTAAATTTGTTGTGTATTTATGTAATATCAAATACTAACAAATTATTATTGTTTCTTTCTCACACCCTCAAAAAAAAAAAAGTTTATGTGGAGAAAAAGATTTTTCTTGACCTAACTGTAGTCAGGCTCCCCTTAATCTTCTCTCTGACAAGGCCCTACCTTAGGTTCTGTCCTTGGCCCACTTCTAGTTTTAGTAAGAATCCTGTTGAGTCAGTTTAGTGAAAATCCACCACCCTCAATATATTTACCCTGGCTGCCTTTCACAAGAATCCTGAGGTCAGTTTAGCAAAAAAATTTCCCTATCTCTTAATAATTTTTCATCCACTACCACTTTGCCCTGCTCCTTGACTAGCATAAATCCCTACTTTTCCTTATTGTCTTTGGAGTTGAGCTTAGTCTCTCTCCTTTCCTCTAAAACCCTATAGTGGTAGAGCCCCAGAATAAAGTCTGCCTTACTCTTCTTTTGCAAGTGTCATGAATAATTTTTTCTCTAACAATAGCCAAGGAAATATGGAAACTGTGGTGAGTTCTGTCTCCACTGCGGAAACTGATAATCAACTGTAACATTTTTAATTCCGTGAGGAATCTAGAAGTTAATATTTAATCTAAAAGTTCTAAATGTATTTGATTATTAAGTTATTTTATAATGGAATAAACATATTCAACTTAATTGTTTTCAGTGTGGAGAGGAAAAATAGCATAGATCTGTGTTGGTATTTAAAGTACAGTCCTCACACCATCAGGATCAACATCATCTGAGCATTTGTTTATGATACAGAGTTTGAGGCTCTACAGATTCAGAATCTGCATTTTAAGAAAAGTACTGGTGATTTATTTATGTGCCATTGAATTTAAGAAATACTCATGTAAATAATGTAAAAGAGTAGATATTACAATATTTATTTTACTGATTCAGCAATGTATAAAAATGCTCTATTGTTTTAGTTAAATTAATCTATATTCCTTGATTAAATACTGGTAGATTAAAGGGAACATTGTTCCAAAATTGTTATGAGTGACATGAAAAAATCCCCTGGGATTAAAAATTTCCCACAAGACTGTGGATCAAAGTAGATTTTTTTCCCAAAAAAATTAACTGCAATAGGGCACAACTATGTAAATGTTTTGCATGACATTAATGTTTTGTTTTCAAATATAATTTTTAATTTTATCAAGATAATATACATCCGCAGTTTAAACAAAATCTGATAGTACTACTAGTCCTGTCCTATATAATAAAAGCCCAGCGACCAAACGGCAGAACAACCAGAATGACCGGTTGACCAGCCGCTATGATGCGCACTGACCACCAGGGGGCAGACGCTCAATGCAGGAGCTGCCCCCTGGTGGTCAGTGCACTCCCACAGTGAGAGCACCACTCAGCTGACCAGGATGAGCTGTGCCCCCACAGTGAGAGCAGCCACTCAGAGGGCGGATCCATAGCGGCTCAGCTGACCAGGATGAGCAGCACTCCTACAGCAGGTCGATCCCCTCAGGCCACGCCTCCCACCAGTGCACAAATCCCGTGCACTGGACCTCTAGCAAAGAAATATAGCACTACTTTACCCTATAACTTCGCCAAATTCTACTTTTCAGAGGGTACCATTTTTAAATATTTTGCTTTTATATATACGTGTGTGTGTGTGTGTGTGTGTGTGTGTGTGTTTGAAAAAGCAAGATATAATATATGGATATGTTCACACATTCAGTTTATATACATTTATATCTTGCTTTTCCCAACTTTGAAGAAGTCTTTTGACTTCTTTAAATCAACACTGAGCTTTACTTTTCTTATATCACTCTCCTGCTGTCCTCTTGTCCCATACTCCCAAGACAAGTACTTCATAATTTTTGTTAAATTAACATTCAGGGTTTAGGTTACTAATGTATTCCAAATTCCAGGAATAAACTGATATGTTGTACTCAATAGTCTCATATCTCAGGGAATCTATCAGTTCCATTTATTTTCTGTTAAAGAGACTTCTCCTGGAGACTTCTGTCTCCCTACTTTGATCTAAACTGCCTGTTACCTTGATCAGATGCACAGATATTTTCCTAGGATGGACTTTCGCTACAACACTATGAATTCTATTCATCTTCTTTTTCCTTTGGATTCTCTGTTCACAAGGTAACTTTGAGGTATTTTCCACTTTGTTTTGTGAACCATCCTGCAGCTTCCTGATGGATGAATCTATTAGCTTCAAGCAGTGGGGTACATTTTCTGAAAACTTGCATGTGTGAAAATGCTATCTTCTTCCCTCATACTGTATTATGGGAGTTTATTCCATATCCTGAATAGATGTTTTGATTTTCTCAATGACCATGTTCTGAAACATGATAATATGAGTTGGTGTGGGTCTCTTTTCATTTATTGCTCTAATGGGCACTTTAAGTTTGGGATATTATTTTCTTCTTGGGAATTCTGGAAAATGTTCTCATACCATGTCTTACATTACATCTTTCTCCATTTTTTTCTCTGTGCTCTTTCTGAAAGTATTATTTGCATGCTGAACCTGCAGGGGTCCTCAAAATTTTTAAACAGGGGGCCAGTTCACTGTCCCTCAGACCGTTGGAGGGCCAGACTATAGTTTAAAAAAAAAACAACTATGAACAAATTCCTATGCGCACTGTGGGCCCAGCACGAGTCGGCTGCTAAGCAGGACAGGCAGCGGCACCCGGCGGGCTGGATAAATGTCCTCGGCGGGACGCATGTGGCCCGCGGGCCATAGTTTGAGGACCCCTCAATTCTTGAATTTAATTATTCTATTTGTGTTTTCTCCTCTTGACTACCTTTTCAGTGGTGTCATTAGGTTTATCTTATAATTTTTCTATTTATTTTCTCTTTATTTCTGATTTCATTATTTAAATTCTAACAAATTATATATAGAGATATATGTATAGAAGATGTCCTAAAAATGTATACACACATGTTGAATAATTATAATGACGGTGCTTATTAAAGTACATTTTATTTTTGCCCTAGCCAGCTTGGCTCAGTGGATAAAGTGTCAGCCTGTGGACCAAAGGATCCCAGGTTCCATTCTGGTCAAGGGTACATACCTCGGTTATAGGCTCTTCCCTGGCCTTGGCCCTGGTTGGGGCACGTGCAGGAGGCAACTAATTAATGTTTCTCTCACATCGATGTTTCTCTCTGTTTTTCCTTCTCTATTCCACTCTCTCTAAAAGATGAATGGGAAAATATCCCTGGGTGAGGATTAACAAAATTAAAATAAATAAAAAATAAATTTCATTTTCATAATGGAGCTATCAGCTGTTAAAGTACGCATACATTTTGGGGGACTCTTTAGAGGTATTTTAACATAGCATCCCATCCATGTTTCACAGATATCATATCCTCTATTATCTATTTGAATATACTTAAAATTTTTATCTGCTACATTTTATATTATACTAGAGGCCCAGTGCATGAATTTGTGCATGGATGGAGTACCTCAGGGTGGCCTGCGGAGATCAGGCCACAGCTCATGCCCCCAGTCTCGCAGCCCCACAGCCTTGCCTGGCACCCTGCCTTGGCCTGGCGCTGCCCCCTCACCTGCTCCACCATCCCACCCATGGGAAAATCGATCAGGGCCAGGCCCCCCGCCTGGCTCCCTCAGTGCCTGGGAGCCAGGTGGCAGCCCCGCCCACCACCATCACTGCTGGTCGCTGTCTGCGGGACGATTGGTGGGGCAATCGGACCCCCACTTGCACCTGTCTTGGCCTGGTGCTGCCCACTCACCTGCTCCACCATCCTGCCACGGTCCTGCTCTCGTTGGGGCCCATCGGGGCCAGCAGCACCTCCACTGCTGCCCACTGCCATGTCACCGACGCCCGCCACGTACCGCACCACCCTCTAGTGGTCAGCGCACATCATAGCGAGTAGTCGAACTCACTGTCTCCCGGTTGAACTCCCGGTTGAACGACTGCCTGAGGGAACAGTTTGCATGTTAGGCTTTTATTATATAGGATTAGGTTATATCTGTGTTTGTGTGTGGTGTGTGTGTGTGTGTGTGTGTGTGTGTGTTTGTTTGTTTTTCACCTGTTCTTTATTTGGTTTTAATTTCCTCCTACTTTTAATATTTTTTGATATCATTTGTGTTTTTATGTTTATATTTAATTTTATTTGCAAAGTAATTCTAAGAGGTAAGTACTGCTTTAACCTTCACTGAATAGAGGAATCAAATATCTTAAAATAAATTGCCCCACATAACTTGGCAGGAAAGTGATCTATTCAAGCTACAAACCTGACTCTACACTTAGCTCTCTTAACTCCTGAGCTATATTAACATTGCCTTTTCCACATTGATAATCTAAGACTGAATATTGTAGAAAAACTATTGCTAAGAGAATAACCCTTGTAAATAATTAGAGATAAAAGAAAACATGGTTCATTGATTATGTTTTAAAACTTTATAATGAATGCTATAATCTTTCAAAATTATCATAAGGATTTTAAAAGTTACAATTATTCTGATAATACACATTTAAATGGTCACATCATTTACCTATGGCCCAAAATATATCTCACAAGTGGACAATTTACATATCAGAACACTTGGTTAAAAGGATATGTTTTTAGTATGTGGCTATAAAGAAAAATAACAATGACTGCTAACGTCCACTATCTTGTGTTTCCTCCCTGAGATATGAAGTGTTCATGACAAGAAAAAAATGATTCTGGTATAGTTTAGTGGCTGGAAATTCACATTTGTAAGCTTGATTTATTAGAAACCATCAAATACAGACACCCATCCTACCTGAGCAGTATAAAAATAAGCCTACATTATGGAGCATTTTCACTTTTTCGAAAAACCTGAATTTAAAAGCTGAAATAACTGTTGTGTTTTTGCATGTTTCTCAGATAGTGTCCAGGAAATAGCAGCTACATGGAGAGTTGATAGTGCTATACTTAAAAAGGCCCATGGACAGATACTTATGCAGATCCTTGCTTAAACAAAGACTGCAGGGCACTGCAGAGCTTTGGATGTGCTGATGTGCATAGCAAATTCCCCAGAAACTAGATTAAGGACATTTTATAAGGCATTTCACCATTCGTGGTGTCTGTAATTGATGGAGCACTAGATGTTCGACTTTTACAGGTAAAGTAATTAAGATTTTGAGAATATCCAGTACATTGCTGGAGGGTGTTCTTTAATATCCAGCATTATTTTATCTTAGAACCACACTATGTTACAAACTCCAGAATTTTTCATGTGGAGAATTTAGAAGTGGTCAGTGAAATAACAAATGAGATAGAAAGAATAGGTAAAAATGAATTAAGATAGCTCTATTTAGGGCTGGATACATAATTTTGAGGGTTCAATACAAAATGAAATGCAGAGACCCTTATTCCAAAAACAAAAGGAAAAGAGTTACAACTCCTGTTTAATAAAAGAGTAATATGCAAATTGGCCATCACTCCAACAAACAAGATGGCTGCCCACATGTGGACACAAGATGGCCACCACAAGATGGCGTGCAGGGGAGGGCAGTTGTGGGCAATCAGGCCAACAGGGGAGGGCAGTTGGGAGGGACCAGGCCTGCAGGGGAGGACAGTTGGGGGGGACCCAGCCCTACAGGTGAGGGTAGTTGGGGGGACCAGGCCTGCAGGGAAGGGCAGTTAGGGGCAATCAGTCTGTCAGGGGAGCAGTTAGGCATCGATCAGTCTGGCAGGGGAGTGGTTAGGGGGTGATCAGGCAGGCAGGCAGACGAGTAGTTGGGAGCCAGCAGTCCTGGATTGTGAGAGGGATGTCTGACTGCCCATTTAGGCCCGATCTCCCAGGTATCGGGCCTAAACTGGCAGTCGGACATACCCTGAGGGGTCCCAGATTGGAGAGGGTTGCAGGCTGGGCTGAGGGACACCCTCCTCCCGTGCATGAATTTCATGCACTGGGTTACTAGTTTCTTATAAGCCTAAATTTAATTTTAAATGCAAATATGAGCAATGGCATTTTAATGTATTTTGACATTTTCTTTAACTTGTGAAAATTACATCCAAAAAAAGTGCTTTCATGATTTGTTTATAATTCGAAATGCCTGTTTATGCTTTCTATCACTGTCTTTAATTACAAGATAAATAAATTTTAAACGCTTCTTTGTGAATAATTGTTTTATTTCAAGCTTCATATAGAAATAATGCTTTTTTCCCATTAAATGTGACAATTTTTAAATTCCAAATTTTACTCTATGCCTGTGGATATTTGCTTTGCAATGTTGCAGACATTTTTAAAACCAGAGTCTAATCCCTTTGAAGAATTCTAATATCTTACTGACATGCTTTACTGCAATGTCCATGTGTACACTTTTATTTTGTTATAATTACTGAGAACATGGACTGTGTGAGCACTAGCAGTTCTTGTCTCAGCCTCTAAGCAGGGATGGGCTGTGGGAATGACAAGCAGGCAGATGTCCATCACTGCTGCCACTGATGCTGCTGCAGTTGCTGTCGCTGCTATTGTTGCCACCAGTCTGCCTCTAGGGCCAAGTTTTAGCTGCTCCTTTGGGCCCTAGGGTGCCACAGACTGCCCTAGACATGGCCAGGTCACCTGCTTGGTGTGCATGCTGCCTGCCGTGCTCTCTGGCCTGGGCCTGTGTGTGCATCCAGTATATCTCCTCTGCTCAAGTGAATGCTTCGCTGTCCCCTTAAATTTTAGAAAATCTTTATTGTTGAGAGTATTACAGATGTCCACCCTTTGTCCCCTCTCATTGACCCCCTCCACTGGGTTTCTGCCCCGAATTTTACTTACAATACACAAGTTCAAAGTTGAAACTTATGAAGAAGTTCAAGGCAGCAATAATAGAGCATTAAACCAATGCAGGTCTATTGAATGGGTTACATAGTTTACATCTTCTGTTTTGGGCTCTTTTTCCATGCATGGAATTGATGTAATCTCCATATTATCTTACGTTCCAGTGTACTGAAATCTTTCAACTTTAAACTAAAGTCTCTGAGACTGCCTAGACCTCAGAGTTGAAGTTGAAAGATAAAACTATAGTATTCAATTTACCTGTATAAAGCACTATTTGTCACTATCCCGCTATGCATCATTTTACCTTTTTTTTGGTTGTTGTTGTTCATTCTTACCCGAGGATAACTTTTTCATTGATTTCCAATGAAAGTGGAAGGGAGGGAGGAGGAAGAGGGAGAGAAAGCGACATAAAAACCAATGTGAGAGAGACACATCAATTGGTTGCCTCCCACACATGCTCTGACTGGGTCCAGGGATCAAAACTCCAATCCAGGTACATGCCTTGACAGGAAAGTCAACCAGAGACCCATAGGTCCATCTGCAGGCAGACATTCTAACCACATAGCCACACCAGCCAGGGCTACCTTTCTTTTAATAGTTGGATGTGATTTGTAGGCAATGAATATACAAGCATCATTGATCATGTAAAAAACATGTTTGTTGATTTACAAAAAGTGACACTTTCAGGGACTTATAGTAAGTGGTTGTGTGTGAAAATCTTTCATTTATGAAATTTTGGTGACAATCTTTGATATTAATCTTAAAATTTTTACTAAATTATAACATTAAATAAGTCATTTCTTCTAAACTTGACAGTGAATACATTTTTTTTTTCAAATTTTTATTAAGGTATTATATATGTACATATCTTACCATTGCCCCCCACCCCCACCCCACTCCCATACCTGCCCTCACCCCCCAATGTTTTGCATCCGTTGGTTACTCTTATATGCATGCATACAAGTCCTTCAGTTGATCTCTTATTTCCCCCACCTCTCCCTAACCTTACCGCTGTAATTAGACACTCTGTTTGATGCTTTACTGCCTCTGTAACTATCTTTTGGTTCATCAGTTTATAATGTTTTTCATTATCCCTAAATGAGTGAGATCATGTGGTATTTTTCTTTCATTGACTGGCTTATTTCACTTAGCATAATGTTCTCTAATTCCATCCAGGTGTCTACAAATGGTAGTAATTCCTTCTTTTTTATGGCAGCATAGTATTCCATTGTGTAGATGTACCATAGTTTTCTGATCCAGTCATCTGCTGACGGGCACCTAGGCTGTTTCCAAATCTTAGCTATTGTAAATTGTGCTGCTATGAACATAGGGGTGCATATATCCTTTCTGATTGGTGTTTCTGGTTTCTTAGGATATATTCCTAGGAGTGGGATTACTGGGTCAAATGGGAGTTCCATTTTCAGTTTTTTGAGGAAACTCCATACTGTTCTCCACAGTGGCTGCACCAGTCTGCATTCCCACCAGCAGTGCACGAGGGTTCCTTTTTCTCCGCATCCTCGCCAACACTTGTCGTTTGTTGATTTGTTGATGATAGCCATTCTGACAGGTGTGAGATGGTATCGCATTGTCGTTTTGATTTGCATCTCTCGGATAATAAGTGACTTTGAGCATGTTTTCATGTGTCTCTTGGCCTTCCTTCTGTCTTCTTTCAAAAAGATTCTATTTAGGTCCATTGCCCATTTTTTTATTGGATCATTTATCTTCCTTTTATTAAGTTGTATAAGCTGCCTGTAGATGTTGGAAATTAAACCTTTATCAGTGATACCATTTGCAAATATGTTCTCCCATACAGTGGGGTTTCTTGTTGTTTTGTTGATGGTTTCTTTTGCTGTGCAAAAGCTTTTTATTTTGATGTAGTCCCATTTGTTTATTTTCTCTTTGGCTTCCATTGCCCTAGGGGCAGTATCACTGAAAAAGTTCTTTTGGCATATGTCTGAGATTTTGCTGCCTGTGGATTCCTCTAGTATTTTTATGGTTTCCCATCTTATATTTAAGTCCTGTATCCATTTTGAGTTTATTTTTGTGTATGGTGTAAGTTGGTGATCTAGTTTCATTTTTTTGCATGTATCTGTCCAATTTTTCCAACACCATTTATTGAAGAGACTGTCTTGACTCCATTGTATGCTCATGCCTCCTTTGTCAAATATTAATTGCGCATATTGGTTTGGGTCGATATCTGGATTCTCTATTCTATTCCATTGATCTATATGTCTGTTCTTGTGCCAGTACCAGGCTGTTTTGAGGACAGTGGCTTTGTAATACAGCTTGAAATCTGGTATTGAGATCCCTCCTACTTTATTCTTCTTTCTCAGGATTGCTGTGGCTATTCGGGGTCTTTTTTTATTCCAGATGAATTTTTGGATAGTTCTTTCTAGGTCTGTGAAATATGCTGTTGGTATTTTAATGGGGAGTGCATTGAATCTATAGATTGCTTTGGGTAGTATGGACATTTTGATGATGTTGATTCTACCAATCCATGAACATGGTATGTTCTTCCATCTGTTTACATCTTCCTCTATCTCTTTTTTCAGTGTCCTGTAGTTTTCCGCATATAGGTCTTTTACCTCCTTGGTTAGGTTTATTCCTAAGTATCTTAATTTTTTTGGTGCGATGGAAAATGGGATTGCTTTTTTAGTCTCTCTTTCTGTAAGTTCACTGTTGGTGTATAGAAATGCCATAGATTTCTTGGCGTTAATTTTGTATCCTGCTACCTTGCCGAATTCATTTATTAAGTCTGTTAGTTTTTTGATAGAGTCTTTCGGGTTTTTTATGTACAATATCATGTCATCTGCAAATAAGGACAGCTTTACTTCTTCTTTTCCAATTTGGATGCCTTATTTCTTCTTCTTGTCTAATTGCAATGGCTAATACTTCCAGTACTATGTCAAACAGGAGTGGGGAGAGTGGGCATCCCTGTCTTGTTCCTGTTCTTAGGGGAAATGGTTTTAGTTTTTGCCCATTGAGTATGATGTTAGCTGTGGGTTTATCATATATAGCTTTTATTATGTTGAGGTATGATCCTTCTATTCCCACCTTGTTGAGAGTTTTTATCAAGAAAGGGTGTTGGATTTTGTCAAATGCTTTTTCTGCATCAATTGATATGACTATGTGATTTTATCTTTCAATTTGTTTATGTGATGTATCACATTTATTGATTTTCGGATATTGAACCATCCTTGCATTCCTGGGATAAACCCTACTTGGTCATGGTGTATGATCTTTCTGATGTACTGCTGGATCCGATTTGCTAGAATTTTGTTGAGGATTTTGGCATCTACATTCATGAGGGATATTGGCCTGTAATTCTCTTTCATTGTGTTGTCTTTATCTGGTTTTGGTATTAGGGTGATGCTGGCTTCATAGAAGGAGCTTGGAAGTGTTCCTTCCTCTTGAATTTTTTGGAATAGTCTGAGGAGGATAGGTTTTAGTTCTTCCTTGAATGTTTGGTAAAACTCTCCTGTGAAGCCGTCTGGCCCCGGGCTTTTGTTTGCTGGAAGCTCTTTGATGACTGCTTCAATTTCTTCCATAGTTACTGGCATATTTAGCTGTTTAGATTCTTCCTGATTGAGTTTTGGAAGGTTATATTTTTCTAGGAATATGTCCATTTCCTCCAGGTTGTCCAGTTTGTTGGAATAGAGTTGTTCGTAGTATTTTTTAACAATCCTTTGTATTTCGGCGGGATCTGTTGTTATTTCACCTCTTTCATTTCTGATTTTATTTATTTGGGTCCTCTCTCTTTGCTTCTTGGTGAGCCTGGCTAGAGGTTCATCAATCTTGTTTATCCTTTCAAAGAACCAGCTCTTGGTTTTGTTGATCTTTTGTATTGTTTCTTTGGTCTCTATGTCGTTTATCTGTGCTCTGATCTTTATTATTTCCTTCCTTCTGCTTACACTGGGCTTTTCTTGTTGCTCTTTCTCTAACTCTTTGAGTTGTTGGGTTAGGTAATTTATTACCCCTGTTTCTTGTTTTTTGCAGTAGGCTTGTAGAGCTATGAACTTCCCTCTCAAGACTGCTTTCGCTGTGTCCCATAGATTTTGGATTGTAATGTTTTTATTGTCATTTGTTGTCATGATGTTTTTTATTTCTTCTTTGATCTCTCTGGTAACCCAGTTATGGTTTAATAGCATGCTGTTTAGTCTCCATGTGTTTGATTTCTTTGGGTTGTTTTTATTGTAGTTGATTTCCAGTTTTATGCCACTGTGGTCTGAGAAGATGCTTGATATGATTTCTATCTTCTTGAATTTGAAGAGACTTTGCCTATGTCCCAACATATGGTCTATCTTTGAAAATGACCCATGTGCACTTGAGAAGAATGTATATTCTGTGGCTTTGGGGTGAAATGTTCTGAAGATGTCAATTAATTCCATCTGGTCTAGTGAGTCATTTAGGATTGATGTTTCTTTGCTGATTTTTTGTTTAGAGGATTTGTCCAATGGTGATAGTGGGGTATTGAAGTCTCCTACTATGATTGTATTGCTGTCAATCTCTCCCTTGATATCCTCCAGGAGTTTTTTTATGTATTTGGGTGCTCCTGTATTGGGTGCATATATGTTTACCAGAGTTATTTCTTCTTGTTGGATTGCTCCCTTTAGTATTATGAAGTGGCCTTCCTTATCTCTTGTTATGTCCTTCAGTTTGAGATCTAATTTGTCAGATATAAGTATTGCTACCCCAGCTTTTTTTCAGTTCCATTTGCCTGGAAAACCTTTTTCCATCCCTTCACCCTCAGTCTGTGTGCGTCTTTTTTTCTGAGGTGGGTTTCTTGTAGACAGCAGATATATGGGTCATGTTTTCTTATCCAATCCATTACCCTATGTCTTTTGATTGGGGCATTTAATCCGTTTACATTTAAAGTTATTATTGATAGGTACTTATTTGTCGCCATTCCTATTCTTTACACCTGTGTTCCTTCTTCGCTTCCTATTTCTTTTTTTTTTTTTACAGCAGACCCTTTAGCATTTCTTGCATTGCTTGTTTGGTGGTAATAAATTCCCTTAGTCCTTTTTTGTCTGTGAAGCTCCTGATTTCACCTTCAATTTTGATTGACAGCCTTGCTGGGTACAGTATTCTTGGATTCAGACCCTTCCTTTGCATGACTTTGTATATTTCATTCCATTGCCTTCTGGCCTGATGAGTTTCTGTTGAGAAATCAGTTGCTAGTCTGATGGGGGTTCCTTTGTATGTAACTTTCTGTCTCTCTCTGGCTGCTTTTAAGATTCTTACTTTGTCGTTGGTGTTTGCCAATTTAATTATAATGTGCCTTGGCGTCGGTCTTTTGGGGTTCATTTTGCTTGGGACTCTGTGAGCTTCTTGGATTTGTGTGGGTTTTTTCTTCTCTATATCAGGGAAATTTTCTGTCATTATTTCTTCAAAGAGGTTTTCTATTCCTTGCTCAGCTTCCTTTCCTTCTGGAACTCCTATTATGCGGATGTTGTTTTGTTTCGTGTTGTCCCAAAGTTCCCTTAGGCTCTCCTCCTGCCTTTTAATTTTTTTTTCTAGAAGTTGCTCTACTTGGGTATTTTTTCCCATCTTGTCTTCTAGCTCACTGATGCAGTCCTCTGCTTCTTCTAGTCTACTCTTGATGCTTTCTATTGAGTTCTTTACAGCAGCGATGTCATTTTTCATTTCTTCTTGGTTCTTCTTCATTTCCTCTTGGTTCTTGCTCATATTGTCGAATTTGTCTTCCATTCTTTTCAGCCACCTTATGACCATTTCTCTGAATTCTTTTTCTGGAAGGTTGCTTGCTTCCATTTCGTTTACTTCCTTTTCTGGTGATGCCTGCTTTTCTTTCATATGCGGGCTGTGTCTTTGTCTCCCCATGGTCTCTCTTCTCTGGGTGTCTGGTTATGTAGTTCTCTCTCTCCTGCGTCGATTTAAAGGCACAAAATACAGCACTACCAGGTACAACACACAAGGCACTGAACAGAAATGTATTCACGATATTAACAACCTCTAATAAAGGTGACCACTAGAGAAAGGCAAATTAGGGGATAGTAGAGAAAGAAGAAGAGGAAAAAGAAAGAAAGAAGAAGAAAAAGAAAAGGGGTGTCAAAATGAAATTGGGAAAAGGGAAAAAAAGAAGAAAAAAAAGTAAGAGAGACAAGAAAGAGACTAAGACAGAAAGGGAAACAGACTATATATATAGGGGATAAAACTCCAATAGAACAATCACTTATCCCAGCAAATGCCAGCAACAAGTACCTGGGGATTAATACAAACTACAACACCAACTAATATTGAGTGAGGCAAGGGAAAACAGAAGCACTAAACAAACAAAAAAATAAACTAAAGAAGAATAAGCAAAACAATCTCACAAAAAAGCATAAAAATTCGATATAATCTACATTCAAACGAACAACAACAAAAGGACAGAGAGAAAAACAATTTTTTGGATAGTTAAGACAGCGAAGAGAGAGGTGTGTATGGACTTGGAGCAGGGGATTGGAGATTAGATATATAAGTAGGGTGAAATTTTAAAAGGGGGTAAACAGAAAGAATAGGGAAAATCTAAAGCAGGAAAGGGGTAAGATAAACAGGACACTGAAAAGGGAAAAGTGAGGAAGAGAGTGATGGCATAAAGGTAGATTTGAGATAGAGTGAAATGATGCTAAAGGAAAGATAAAAATAGAATGTAGAACATTAATCCCAAAACAAAATGAAGAGAAAATAAAATGACACTTAAAAAAAAAAAAAAAGATAAAATAGCAGTAGTAATAATACAGATTGAAAATAAAAATGTAATAATTAAAAAGGTAAAATCAAGTGAGGAAAAAAAATTAGTTTCTTGAGTAAAAGATGCAAAAAATGAAAATAAAAAAATAAAAAATAAAAATAAAATGTGGAGTAGTGAAGGTCATTCACTTCCTCTGTTGTTCTGTTTGGCACGCCTGTTTCTCAGTCCGGACAGTATTGCAGTTCCCTGCGTTCCGCTGCTCTTCAGTGATGTAAGCCAGTCCTGATTTTAAGCAGGCGGTGTGTCTTAATTCGTATTCCTTTATTTTTGATTACACAAGAGTCAATTTGTGATTCAGCCCCTGGGTGGCAGTGTTTCTGGATTGACTTCCGGGTTTATCTATGGCCTCTCTAGGGAGTGTTAGAGCCTTCTTTCCCTGTGGCACTCACTACCGGTTTGTGGGAGTGACTGCCTCAGAGCTGGCTCTCCGATGGTCACTCCCCGCTCCGATCCCCAGGTTCCAGAAAAACAACTTTCCCCTGCAGTCTCCCAGGGTGTCCCCAACTGGGTGAACCTATGAATTGGGCTTAGTAATCAGAAGCAAGAATTTCAAGAGGAAAAAGCCCAAGTGTGCGCACTCCGTGGCTGCGCGTAAGTCTAGCACACCCCTGAAATTCTTAGTGTGTCCCTGCACTTCAGATCAAAATGGGTTGCTTTTTAGAGTGCCCTTCTGTTAGCAGCTCTGAGGACCCCATTCCACATTCACAGATCACGCCAGCCCCAGCAGCCACCGATTTTTCTAGGCACAGACTTCCCTGGTCCTCCAGCTCCCGCAAAACGCGCGTTCCTCTCTCGCGCCGGGACCAGAGACCTCACCTTATCCTAGGCGAAATCTGACCTTTCCGTTGTGGAGTGTAGAGCTCCTCTGAACCCGTGTGTTTGCGCCAATTGGGGAGCGTTGTTCTGGGACTCGCAGCTCTTCCGTGGGTACCGCAGTTGTGGATTCTCAGGCTTCCGATAAGCTCCACTTTCGGGTTCCAGATGGCGGCGACTCCGCGTCCAAGCCAGCAGCTCCGGGAGGGGACCCAGCCGCAGTGGGAGCTGCCAGGTCAGGGGAACCCCGTCTAGCAGTCTCCCACCTTCTTCTGGAGTTCAGCTGTCCCCCAACTTGCCAACAAACACTCCTAGTGCGACCCTCAGCTGTTCTTTCTTTCTGCTCCGGGACAAGGCTCGGAACACGTCTGTCTATTCTGCCGCCATTTTTTCTCCCCCGACCTGAATACATTTTTTTTAATAGGAGTTAAGTTCTTCTAAATCAGAGACATGCTTTTGACAGAACCTACTTCCATACTTCCATCTTGTGACCCTATTCTTTAGACACAGGTATATATATATATATATATATATATATATATATATATATATATTTCTGAAGGAATTGATAAAGTTTAATAGGCATTGCAGCTCATTATGACTAGATTTCAAATTGTAATTACATATATAATTATTGAATAAAATACACTAGTATGTTATTTATAACTTACTAGCAGATGGAAGTTTGTTGTGTTAGGTAAGAATATTTAGGGAGGGTTGGCCACAAACATTGTGACATAACATTTTTCAATTAAATTTATCGGAATTGATGAGGTACTGTTGTTCAAGTATATGTAAAGAAAGAGACATGATCTCTGTTTTAAAGGAACTTAAAACTCATGGAATAAAGGCAAACCTGATTAAAAGCAATCATACATTTATTATAGAGAAATGAGTATTTGCTGAAACCCAGCAAAATTTCACAACCAAGAGCCTGTAATCTAATTTTTTTTCTGACTTATTGTTACACTTGCTAATATACTCTTAGCTGACTACAGCATTTTGTAGGTGTTCCATGAATGTTAACTATGATGATGTACAAGCACTTTTGCACAGGTTATCTTATTAAAATTTTTAAAGTGATTTTTAGAGAGAGGAAAGGGGAGAGACATTGATGTGAGAAAGAAACATTAATCAGTTGCCTCCTGCATGCACCCTGATTAGGGATTAAACTCACATTCTGGGTATGTGCCCTGACCAGGAATTGAATCTGCCATCTTTCGGTGTATGGAAAGATGCTCCAACCAACTAAGCTACACCAGTCAAGGAAGGTTAAGAACCAGGACAACACAATGAGATGCACATCGTTATCTTTTTTATTTTATAGATGTGGAAACTATATAGCTGAGAGATTTAAAAATCATTCTCAGGAAATTCAGCATAATTGAGAAATGAATTCAAAACCAATTACACTCCACAGCTCTATTCACTATGTTGGTTTGTTCTTATGGTGTTTTCCTTGGCAGGCAGAATTTCTCAGCTGTGCATGACAATATTTTTCTAGGGAAGCAACCTAGGTGGAAGAGGGTGAGAGCAACAAAGGGAGAATGGGGGGGGGGGGTGTTGTAGTTAAATGTGTTTGGCTGAATGTTTTGAGAAACCCCTATATTCAGTGGGTAATACAATTTTTAAAAGAGCCATTCTTCTTTAGCAAGTAGCTCATGTATCTTTTTTTATGAAGAATCATGCTGGGCTCCAGAAGGGATTTGATAGGGGTAGTGGGGCTTTGATGACCTATAGAAATTTTTGAGTGAGGCAGGTATTTTCAAAATAATCCTTGCCTAAAAGAACCACCAGTCTTTGTAGGAGTATCAGCAGCTTGGGTTTCATTACTGGCAAAAAAAAAAAAAATCCAAATGAAAGTTCTGTTGAGAGAATGTAGCCACAACAGGGGTCCTGATGTGGGTCTCTTTATAACAGAAATGAAGGTAGGCTGCATTTTAGATCTTACTAATGTCCCAACATCTGTTTCTTATTCAGTTTCTTAAATTCAGGATTCTTTTTTGTAATGCTAAATGTATATTAACTTTGTAAAATAAGCATGAAAGAAATATTACTGTGTGTATGTTATTTGGGGGTAAAACAGTATGGCAAACAGTGTAGAAAATTTAATTTAAACAACATATTTGTTTTTTATTGTATGAGAAAAATCTCAATGATTAAATTTAAATATAGATGCCTATATAAGTAAACATTCAGAGAGTATTTTTTTAATCTTGGATAATAAGTAAGTGTGCATTTGAATTAGAATATTTCCCTATTCCATCATCATAATCCACTGGAGACACATACTTAGGTAAGAATAGTTAGATATCTTAGTATTGTAAGGACACTTAGAGCAATACTTCTCAATGTATAGACCAAGCATCTCAACAACAGAATGAATCATTATGCAAGTTTGGAATAATATTGCACCCAGTGTACTTTGGTTTTCAGTACTTAAAATGCAGATACTTGAATCCCTCCCAAAGTTTATTTAATCAGATTCTAAAGTGAGGTGTTGCTCTTGGAACTGTATTTTACAAAAGATTTCCGCTAGTATGATGTGATAAGCTTTGACTATTTCTGCCTTAATGTTGAAGCTGAAATAAATTTTTTATAAACTAACTTTGAAGGATTTTTAAAATGAAAGTATAAGTATTTGTCTGTTCAGGAAACAGAGTGGCTTACACAGAAATTTATCTTCCCACAGTTCTGGAGACTGGAAAGTTCAAGGTCAAGTTTCCAGCAGGGCTTGGTGGCTTCTAGTGAGGGCTCTCTCTCTGGCTTGCAGATGGCAGCCTTCTCACTATGTTCTCACATGGCCTTGTTTGTATAGGGAGACAGAGAGTGATTTCTTTGATGTTCCCTCTTATAAGCACACTAATGAATTATTTTGACCTTAATTACTTCCGTAGAAGCCTCATCTACAAATACAGCTGCACTCACAGTTAAGGCTTCAACACACAAATTTTGGGGCAATTCAAATATTCAGACCATAACAAAGTGCAATATATGTTGATATCTGTTTAGTTTCTTTCATAAAACTGCAAAAACATAACAGTAAAAAAGTATTTATTTTGTCCATAAAAATAGGAAAACTTGAAAGCAACTCTAGTTTTGAAAGTCTTTCTTTTCTAGAAGAGAAACTTTATAAATAGTTCTATTAAAGTTATGCATCTTAGAACAGAAATTGAATTTATAATCTTTAAAATTTATGTTCTGTAATTGTTCTTAACACAAAGGATAAACAATGAAAAATATCTGAAATAGTTTTAGATTTTATCCAAACTAACAGGTTGTATACCAGCATTCAAAGATTAATGTTAGGCCTGGGTTCAACAGACAGTCTTGGAGGGTGGTGGTGGAGAGGAATAGCCATAAAGGACAACTGAATTTTGAGAAGCTTGAGAAAAGGTAATACAAAGGTTCTGACTGGGCTGCATTCTCATCTGGAAGCATGAATGGGGAAAAATATGATTCCACATTCACTGAAGTTGGTAGCAGAATTAATTTCCTTGAGATTGTATGACTGAGGGCCCTGGCTTTTGCTGATTATTGGATGTTGACTGTCCTCAGGCCTTAAAATTTATTCCACACAAACTTCCTCAATGTGGCTGCTTACTTCATTAAGTAAGCAAGAGGATATGCTAGCTGTAGTCTGCTAAAACAGAATTTTACACAACATAACAATCATATCAGTGACATTTAACATAATCTAATCAAGGGGTGACATTGAATCACTTTTGCTGTATTCTATTGGTAAGCAAAAAGTCACAGATCACACTGTACTCAAGAGGAGAAGATTTACAAGAACATGACTCACTGGGGTCATCTTTGGTGTGTCTACCACAAATGGTGATAGTTACCCAAACAGCTCTTTTGAGATTAAATGAGATTATATACATAGAGTTCATAGTTCATATTATGTACTACTTATATAGGAGACTGTGCTGTATTCCACTGACACATCTAATGAAGAAAGTTCTTCTGAGGCAGTAAATGACCCCGCCTCATCTTGGAGACTCAACCCAGAGCACCTAGGGAGTTTAATGTGCACATCTTGATAAATGTTGCCCTTTTTTCTTACAACTGATTTATGTTAAGAGCTCAGTCTCACTGACTCTCAGAAAAACATGATAAGGAGGGAAGAATGACCAAGTACTTCCCTTTTATGCCCTTGGTCATCCCCTCAACAAACACGTTGATGATAAATCTATGTATTTCTCTCCACCATTTAGAGGAATTATACGATTCTCTGGATGCTCTGGGACCCTTTTAAGCACTTCTCTAGTATCCACTCTCCTTAGAAAGAGTCTAGTACTAATAGATCAAACTATTTTAGCACTACACCACCCCCTCAAAATTCAAACTTCAAAGCCCTACTCCTGGGCTTTGCACTTACATAGCTATTACAAAGCTTAAATTAACTCAACATATTTTTAAATATGTTACCTCTTCCAGAAGACACTAGTACAGTGGTCGGCAAACTGTGGCTCGTGAGCCACATGCAGCTCACGAGCCATGCTTTGCCGCTCTGTTGACTAATGAGTTTGCCCACCACTGCACTAGTAGATATAGTCTTTTCATTCTGAAGAAGGCAGGGAAGAAGAGACTGAGTGAGCTTGGAAGCATATCTCCTCTCAGTTGGACCTTCAGATGAGAATGTGGCCCAACCAACACTGGATTGCAGTGTTGTCAAAGTCTGAGCAGAGACCCATCTAGGCCATGCCTGGACTTGTGAGCTATAGAAACTGTGTTCTTAGTGATACTGTTTTAGGTATTTTATCTGAACCATGGGGCAGAATTTTCATCTTAAGGTGACCTACCACAACTCTTAAACAAAATAAAACTTCCTTCTTCCTATTTTTCATTGTCTAATGGAAAGCCTATATTTCGACATACCAAAATCAATTATATGACTTTAAGCAAACTATTCAGTGTCTAAATTGGCATTTCTTACAAATGCACACTGTTGGAAAGGAACTCAAAATAATCACTCTTAGAGAAGTAATCAATGTTTTATTACTCTCCACAGCTTACAAGGCACTTTTAAAATGTTCTCTCAATCTTATCATCTATAAAAAATATTTGATCAGTAGTCCTTTAAGAGAGTTCTGTGCATTTCTCTTAAGATTCTTAAGATGGTCAGACAGCACGTATAAAAATACAAATAAAAAATGTTTAAGTGTAATATATATTTTCCAGAAAAAATTAGGTGAATTACATTTTAATCTAGAATTTAAATTTAAATAAAACATGGCTGTGAGAGGAAATGCTCCACTACTATTTAAATGGTGTTGGTAACATAAATTGATGCCGTGTGCTTTACTGAAGTGGTTCTTGTATTGGAAGTTAAAGAAAAGGTGAATTAAACTGAAGTTCCCAATACCTTTAAATTAAAATATCCAGGGAATTGATATTTAGTTGGGCATATAGTGTTTTATTTCAACACTTAGGGACTGTGAAGCACAAGTGTGTGGATTAAGAAGCTTTGGCATGTTGAGACACCAGCTAGCAGCCTTGGTCACCTCCAGAAGGTAGCCTATCAAGCACAAAGCCTCTCTCATCAGACTGGGTGTCTGTCCATGACATGTGTTCTTGGGACCGGAGTGGAAACCACTTAGTTGAGTCATTTTTCATTATTGAATCAGTCTCATTGAACTGAATTGATTAACTGTAAAAATGGAAGTATCATTTTTATGAAATTAAAGCATTTTTCCACCTTTTGCATGCATTGGATTAAAGGGATGAAATGGGATGTAGTGAGCAGGATGAATGGTTGGACACTGAATGGTACTATGTGGACAACTTAGGGTCTCACTGCTTATACTCTACCCCATCCCCATCTTGAAGCTGGGATGCTTAATGCGAATTAAATTTAACAATTCAATTTAATCAAAGCAGAAAATTGGTAATACATGAACTTCACACCAAGACCCGGGGCTGTCCCATAGTTTGCAGGGCACAGTGTGAAATGAAAATGTAGAAGCACTTTTCAAAAACTATTAAAAATTTCAAGATGACAATAACAGAGCATTAAAGCAGTTACAGGGTTCTTTTGAGCAGGGGGCCCTGAGTGACTGCACAGGTCGCACACTGCACAGCTGGCCCTTCAAAGATCATCCCCTTTACCCCTGCAGTTTCCCAAACATCAGTAGCAGAGTTGTCCTTAGGGCAGAATAAACATGTACCTTCACTGCACTTTAGAGAGAAGACAGGAGCCTGGGAGGCTTGGAGAATGAGACATTGATGTTGCCTGCTAGCTGCTCCATACACCACGCTGCTCTGTGCTTTCTTCTCATTTTCTTTTACCATTTGATACTTGTTTTAGTATAAATACAATAGATTAAAATGCTGGCAGACACGATGAGTTTTTTCTTTTTTCCTACACTGTATCCCATGTATGGCCCTGAACCCTCAAAGAAAATTATTTTATTCATTTGTTTCTTGGAAGAGACTGACATAATTGTGTCTTTATGTAAATGTTATAAAGTGTAGTCATAAAAGCACCAGCTTTGGAATCCGAGTTTTATAGCTTTTATGACAGGTTCTATCATTTCCCAGTTGTTTGATTTTTGGCAAATCATGAGTCCTTGTTTCCTAATGTAAGTGGCGATAAAAATAACTACTTCGTGGGGCTGTTTTGAACATGAAATGAGATAATGTTTATAAAGACCAGTGCTCAGTACATTGTAAGTACTCAAACAATATGACTTATTCATCTCTGTATTATTATAATTTCTAATCATACTGAGCAGAAAATATCAATTAGTTTTATCTTAACATAAGGAGTAAAAAACTCAGAAGCATAGAACTGTAGAGAACTTCAAAGATCTTCTGGCTTAGTAGCTCTTAAGTTTGTTGGGATCATAGATCCTTTTGAATTATGATAAAAGGGGGTGGATCTGTTTTCTCCCCAAAAGTTACATATACATTCAGCATTCCATTTCAGGGGATTCTTTCTCCACTTAAAGCTTATCATTGGAACCTGTGAACACAGGTCCAAGAGAGTGTATCAAATCTTATATTAGAGTTCCCTGTTCACAAAACGGTGGTAGCATTGGCTTCTGAATATCCAGTTCTCATTATTGAAAATTAGCCTCTTTCATAGCCTGTTTTCTGAATATGGGTCTATTTCTTTACTTTGCCACAGAAGTGCTAAGCACAGCCTAGAAATTAATGAGAACATCAAATAATGATGCAATGTTTTTTCTTCAAAGGAAATCATCGCACTGACTTTCCTTTTAAATGCCTCTGACTTCTGAAAGACCCCTCAGTGCTGTGAAGTTCTTCCTTTTAAGTGACAACACCTAATATACTGATGCTCACAACACTAATGATTTTATACTTGGGCAATGAAACAGAATAGCAGCTAAGGGTTTGGAAAGTAACAGAGCCATGTGGGCTTTTTAATTTGACCTAGGGGTTGTCACTTTGATCCTTATTTTGTTTTTCCCTTTCTAGCTAATTACTTATTTACTTAATTCTACTTATCTTTATTTATGTCTTGCTTTTTTTTCCTTTTGCTGCTCTCACATTGTGCTTTGGACCAAGTTTTCAAATTATTTTGAAAAGTAACCTGAGTATTGAATTTCTACCTGATCCCCAACATTTGTATTTGACAGTGCATCTATCCCAGATTCTTTCTTCCTCTTTGACTACTTCCACCTTCTCTTTCCCCAACAAACTTCTGGCAGCAGCAGATGCATTGACTCTTTCAGAGACCATGAAAGTAGAGCAGAAAGACAATAGAAAGGCAATGTTCCTCATGTCAATTAGGTTCGTAGTCTGGTTTTCATTGTGTTCTCTGTCTGGTTTCCATTTGACCCACACAGGTTCCTACTCACACATTCCAGGGTTTATGTTCATGGCTGAGAGATGCATGTAGAAAGTATGTAAAGGGTAACTTCCAAAAATTAACCCCAAAGAGGGCTGTCAGTTTTCTCTTCATAGATATTTTGGCTCAAAGTCATTGTTATATTTATCCAGCTCTAGATAAAGCTGAAAGGTAGGATACCTTGATTGTTTCCACATTTTTTTGCAATGATATTGCAAGGCAAATCCAAGGGGAATGGACACATCAGCCATCGTGTTAGCCAGGATGAAGTTATATGACATTTAAAGTGCAGGGGCAGAGGAAGTATCTGCCAGCCTGGAAGTTGTTAATCCCCATTTCTGAACCCTTACAGAGATGCCACACTGATACCCAGTGGTGCCCTGTCTGCTGCTGACATGCCCTCTGCTTTTGTTCATACTGGATATAATCACATATGAACCTCAAAGACCTATCCGAAGCTAAGCCTTATTTGAGTCACAGATCATTAACTCTCACCCAGACTCATCACATTTTGGCTTCTGCCCATAAAGGTTTTATTTAGCAGGGAAGTAATTGACATGTGGCAGGTAAGAGACACCACACTGATAAAAAGAAACTCTACATTAAGTGCACGTTTCTTCAGTGTCATAGAACTTTGACAGAGTTGCCCAGCTTTCCACTACTTAGCATGTTGGTATAACTTATCTGTATTCATTTCTAAAGGTTGTGTGTGAACTTGCTTACATTTTAATTCTCTCCTCTGAGCAATAAAATAAGAGAAGTGCTTCCCATGTGAGAAGTGTCATCAGCGGGAGAGGCACCCATGGAAGCCTTGCCAGAGAGTCTGCCTCAAGAGAAACCATAATGGGATTCTATCGGTGTCAGAGTTGCTGATGGAGTTTCAAGTGGGAATCATTGTACTTACAGTAAGTCCCAACAGCTTGTCTTTTCATTGTTACAGGCTCACTCCTTTGGTGTGAAAAGTTTTTAGTTTTCAAACGTGTAGCTATTAAATTGCAAGCTATCTTACAAAATATTAGGCAATAGCTGCTAATCCCCCACTTGAAAGCCCATGAAGCTCTCAGTCCTGTGAGAACAGGGCATGGCATGGTGTCAGGATGATGAGGGTGGTGGGCAATGTTATCACTGGACTCCAGTCTTAACTGTGGTTCGTTAGTCAGAGAGGGTGATGAGTTGCACAGAACTGACCAACAGAAGGCTTTGCACTAAAATTATCAATCAATGTTTGAAGATTGTCTGACAGATGCTGCTATTATTGAGTCCTAAATAATTTCATTAGCAATGTACTCTTAGAGCTCTCTGCAGCATAGGTAACCTTTCACCATTTAATTTAATTTTTTATTATAAACCTGTGTACATGTAGAATACCTGTTACTTACATTATCCTCTACAGAGGAATTATTGATGTCGCACATAGCATGTACACATGGGCATGCAGGGTTCTTCCAAGCAAGTACTTTGGAGAAGAAAACTTAAATTCAGGAACTGAGCTACAAATAGAGAAAGTGATTTATCCATAGTTATACCAGAGGTGTGCATGTGAAATGTGCATTTTTATCTTTATTAGTTTTAGTTTATATTGCTTAAAATATAAGAATCATTTATAGCAACTTCATCATTCTTACTATTTGAGCATGCCATTTTTTATTTCTAATAATATTTGAAGTGATTTGCTAGGATGGATTTTCTATTTAATATAATTAATAAGAGAGAAGGAGACACAAAGACATTATTGTTCAAAGAGGGAAATAATATACATGGGATATTTTGGTAGAGTATGCTTCCTGATTCTTTCATGATATTCCTTTCAAAAATATATACCTGCACAGAAAATAATGTTAATCTTATGCAAAACTAAGGGTTATAATGTAAATCTATTTTTCTAAATTTGTTTTTGTTGGGACATGAGTAGGGAATGACATATTCATGATTTCAAAATTTCTGAATTAATAATGTTACTATATGATATGGCTTACACATTTTTTAAAAAATTAACACTAAATGCAAAAATAGAAACCTATCTCACATTTAGTTTTATATTTAATGAAGCTCACTTATGAAAGAATTACTTTATTTTGAAATTGGAGTTGACTAAGAATATTTAAGACAATTGATTACTGTTGATTGGAGTAAAGTTTGCAAATTGTGATAGAATAAAGGTAATTTAGAAAAAATGAGGACAATATAATATGACTCATTTCTATATTGTTTTCTTAAAATGTAAAAGCATTTTAACATGTAATCTTTTAGTATAGAATCCAAAATCCCACCAAATTTCAATGAAATTTAATTATTTCTTACAGATTTACATGGTTTCATACTCAGTCTCCAGTTGCACTGTTATTTATCTGAGGATGCTTAATTAAGTAGAACTCATTCTTTATAGGATTTTGTCTATTTCAAGCCAACAACCTTTGAATAGTAAGAACAAAAAATTCTTATCAGAAGTTTACTTTAAAATTCTATGTGAAAAACTAAATTGTTTTTCTGTGACCTTTGAAAAACACAGGAAGGATTCTGATATTTGTGAACAAGTGGTAAAAATAGCCTATAGATAAGCACAGTAATAGTAAGTCTTAACTTTTCATGAACTTCATCTGCTTTTTAAAATAAATTAAGACTTACAGAAGTAAAAGTTTAAAAAATGTTGTCTAAATCTGTTATTTTAAGAGTGGTTGTCAGTGGGAAAATCCTCCTCCTATTTTTTTTTTTATCTTCCTCCTTTTTTTTTCCTATCCAAAGGCATTCAGCATTCACTTGACATTTACAAGGTCAATGATGTCAGCCCAGCAGTCGCACTGGGTGTCCTAGGAAGGACCATGTCTGGAAAATGTCTCAGGTAAAATGCAATGGCCTAACCCTAAGCTGGTTAGAGAGTGGTGGGGAAGGTTAGTTGATAAAGGGGCATCAGATTTAAGATTAATGAAACTATGGCACTTCAAATTTAAAAGACCAGGGTTGGAGTCTATACTTTGTATCTCACAAATACAGTTTATTAAATCACTTTGAGCCTCTTTGTTATTTTTTCAAAAATTCATATCTGTGCTCTTAGGGAAGCTCAAGCATGAGATATGCTGGAATCCAGGCACTGCAGGACTAGGAGTGCATTTCAGTTATTTAGTGCTGCATAATAAATTACCCTGAAATTTATTGCCTTGCAGCAGTATAGTTTATTTCTCATGATTGTGTGGGTTGACTGAGTTTTCTGCTGGTTTGACCTATATCATCAGTCTTGTGTTTAGGTCTGGGTTTGATTAGGGGAAAGACTCGCCTGGATTGTTAGCTAGGTTGATCCAATTTTCTTCACAGGGCCTTTCCAAGGAGCGGACATGTGCTTCCCCACTGCCTGTGGTCTCCTGCAGCATTCCAAAAGGGAGGATTTCAAGAATGTGAAGGTGGAAGCTCCAAAGCTCTTAGCGTCTAATGTTGGGAAATCCTATCGTTTTCCTTCCACCACATTTTATTGGGCAAAGTAAGTCACAAAGCCAACTCGTAGTCAAGGGAAGATACAAATTAGACCCACCACTTGATGAGAGGAGTGGTGAAGTCTCATTGCAGAAGGCAGGCAATAGGGAGACATTATAATGACCATATTTGGAAATAATGTACCAAAGAAAGAGTGCTAAAGCTGAGACTTAGGCATAGGATGGAGGTGAGATACATATACTGCTGATATGTCCTCCCTTGCACAGGAAATCCAGCAGTTCAAGTTACAATATCCAAAGTTCATGCCCCAAAATGATGAAATGTATCTTGGTTAAGATCATGGACTCTAGAAGCAAAACAACTTTGGGGTTAAATCTAGCTATTTAATAAATAAATAAATAAATAAATAAATAAATAAATAAATAAATAAATGTAGCTCACTATTTCCTGACTATTTGATTAATCTCATATGTGCCTCAGTTTCCTTACCTATACAATAATAGAGCTCAGAGACTTGTTATTTTGAAGATTAAGCATTTACGCTGTGCAAACAGCTTAGATCGGTGTCTGGAAAATAGTAAAAACTTCAAGTGTTTATTATTATTTTTTTATTATTATTATTGCAATATATCTACATGCACTTTGGGTGTGGGCTGGTGTGAAGTTAGCCAGGAATTTCAGTCATAGCTACAACTTGGCATTCAGGAGGAGTCTGATAGTTTTAAGAATTTAATGCATAGTCTTTGGGGTTCTAGTTGGAGAGTACATGAAGGAAACATACAGTGAAGATGAGCCTGATTCCTGGAAGGAGTTCTCACAGGAGGTAGGTGGCCTGTCAATATCTGGGGTATAAGTCAGGACCCCATGAAGTAGAGAGCTGAGTAAATAGAAAGAAATAATAGAGGGGACCCAACCACATGCACACATTTAAGAACGGGGCCAACCGTTGGCCCCAGCTTTGTAGGGACAAGAATATGTTGGGCATTTATCAGACTAAAAACTCTATTTTTATACAAATGAGTTTTGGAACCCAAGATACCTTCGCTGAATTACTGAGCCTGTGATACATGACCTCCAACAAAATAAAATTTTACTTCCTACCTCTGTTGATTGGCTTAGGGACTGAACTCAACCTTGGTCTATAAATGAGGACCAAGACTGGATTCAGCTCTGGAAGTTAGGGAGAGAAAGATAAATGCAGGGCTATGACACAAGCCTGATACCTACCTCATTGAATGGTTATGATGACCAAATTCAGGGATGTATGTAAGTGAGCCTTGTAAATAATTATCATCAAGCATATCTCCTGGAGTAAACATTTTTTCTTTTAAATTATTGGCCTGGCCAGTGGTGTTCAGTAGGTTGGATGTTGTCCTTTGCACAGAAAGGTTGCCAGTTTGATTCCCAGTTAGGGCACATGCCTGGATTGGGGGCTTGATACCTAGTAGAGGGGGTGTGCATGAGGCAACTGATTGATATTTCTCTTTCTCTTTCTCTCTCTCCCTCCCTCCCTCTCTCTTCCTCTCTCTAAAAATAAATAATAAAAAAATAAATAAATGCACTTGTAAAATTTGCAAACTAAGCATCAAAAGACAGAATCCACAATGTTATGAATGAAGTCTGCGAGCCAGCTTAAACTGTAATAGTATCTAAGAATAGAGTTTAGGGCTTAGGCAATCATGAAGGAAAATGTAGTGAATGTATTGGGACTAGAAAATCAGAACCCTAAGTACATGGGTGGATAACTCACTCACGTGTGCAGGGGAAATATGACAGCAAACCCCATGATGAGGTTTAGAATCCCTCTGCCCTGTTTTAAGCAGCCTTTCTGATGTGGATGGATTAAGACTCACAGGTGTGTGCTGAACTCCAGAATAAATTCTGCAGGTGCTGGTGATTGCAGTAAAGGTCTAAGTCCCTTTAGAGTCCTCACCATCTGAACAAATGAAATGATTTTGAATGCTTTTGCTTGCCACAGAGAAATTTATAAAAAGATGGCATGATTTCATGCTCATTTGGACAGCTTTTTAAGAGACTTGGACCAAGAAAATTATTCTCCAAAAGCCTGCTAAATTTTCATAATGGAAAAAAAAATATTCCTAAACATAAGTAACATTAATTCTGTTTTAAATTTATATTGTGAAAGAGTTGAGGTTTTTAATCACCTTGTCTGTGCTTTAGCACTGGGGTCTTCATGTAGCCAGTATCTGGCAAAGATGTCATCACTGTATTATTTTAAAATAAGAATGTTCTTAAAATGACATTTTGTTCATTATATCTATTATTTTATATTACATTGATAATTAGCCAAGAAGGTGTTGTCAAAATAATAACTTATCCCATAAGAAAATATGAGCTTACATAGGTATATGAATTTCATGTAATGTTGAAACCACTAAACAGTACAGACTGTAGCCCAAAAACTAATTTCCCCCATTATTTGCTGATTTCTTCTTCCCCTTACCTTACTTCAAATACCAAGAGAATGGGTCCTCCAACCTAATCACTCCTAGCTAAACTAAACAATCTTCTAGATATGAGTTGAAGTGAAAAGTTAGCCAGTTACATGATACTTTTCCCAAAAGGTGCCATTGATTTAGATAAAATCAGTTCCAATTTTGGAATTATGTCGTATGTTCAGACTCATCTTTATAATTGCAGCATTTAAAATAAAGTTATTATAAAAGTATACTTTTTCATTATTTTCCAATTTCATGCAATATCTCTAAGGGAGTCAGAAGTTTAATGCCTCATAACATTGGGAGACAGCAAAGCGAAATGAAAAAACAAGCAAACAAACAAAACAGAACACAGACTGGTGGGCAAGAAGCAGAAGTTAGTTAATGAGGTGGCAAGAGTGAAAGGTAGAAGCTTAGAGGAATTTTGAAGAAGACATTGATCTTTAAGATGATGAGAAGGCAACTGGGCAAAAAAAAAATATTTCACGAACCATTCTTTTGGATTATACAAGAAAGTAAGCCTGTGAGAAAAATCTCTGGTACTTTTTCACTGAATCAAAAATTGTATTTTTCCCATTAGAATTTTATGGGCCTAAAACAATAGTATTTTTCCCATGGCTTGATTTTATATTCGTCTAAGTTTAAATTATAAAAAACAATTTTTCAAACTTGATAACCTTGTATGAAAAATAACAAACTAGTTAACAAGGTTTGTACCTCTTGTAAACCACACCACAATCAATAGAAAAACCAAATAAATAAAGTTTTAGCCATGTAACTTTCTTCTTTAGAGAAACCTGATCCAAGTAGTACTTTATCAACTTTTCACAAAATATTTAAACAACAACAACAACCTTTCTGCCTTGATAGTACACAATCAAGACAAAATGTAGTCTATTGTTTGTATCTATGCCAGGTCAGAATAATATCACATTGAAATGAATGGTTTCTGTCTTTAGGCCTTATTTATCTTATAATAGGCACACTGTCCTCACTATGTGTCAGGTGCTAGGATAACTCATTATATTAGTGCTAAAATAAAATATCTCATTAAATTCCCATAACATCCCTCTGTAATAGGTACCATTATTATCTCCATTTTACAGATTAAGAAACTGAGGCTAGAAAGGTTAAGTAATTGTTTTAGTTCATGCAGCCCCAAAGTAGCAGAGCAAGAATAGGAATCCTGGCAGTTTGGTTTCAGAGTCTATGCTTTTAACCATAATATGATACAGTTGCTCATAGAAAATACACTCTAATCTATAGATATAAAAGCCTAAGCCACCAAACAACCAAACGACTGGTCAACTGGTTGCTATGATGCACAATGACCACCAAGGGGAAGATGCTCCATGCAGGAGCTGTCCCCTGGTGGTCAGTGCACTCCCACAGCCAACCTCCCATAGCTGGCCAACCTGCCGAGGCCGGCCAACCTCCCACGGCCCCTCCCCTCTGCCGGCTAGCCCCGATTGGCCCCGATCACCAGCCAGGCCAAGGAACCCCACCTGTGCACAAATTTGTGCTCTAGGCCTCAAGTAGAGAATATAACCAGGGAATGTCGTTAATTAGTACGTCCCTAATTATGTAGGAATCCCACCTACTCTCTGCCTGTTTTTATTTCTACCTGTATTTTCTGTGGTCATTTAAACTCAGAATTTCTAAACTTGAACTAATTATCTTCCCACCCAAATGCTTTCTTTCTGTATATCCCATTTTGGATAATGACTCATCAGTCATTCTGTTTCTTAGGTAAAATCTAGGAGCCATTCCAAATGCTACCTGTGCTCATTGTCTGTACCTAATTAGTCATAAAATCGTGCATTTTCTAAATATTCTCAAAACTAACTTCTCTATGCCATTGCCACTTTTATTGACACTTTTTAGGCTTTGTAATTAAATTGTCACAGAAATGGTCTCTTTGTTTGAAAATTTTCTCCATTCTAGCCATTCTTCACTCTATTGCTACTATGATCTTTAAAAAACGTTTGATCATATTTCTCTACCAATTAAAGCTCTTCATTCTTTCCATATTGCCTTGATATAACAAATAAGGCACTTTGGGATCTGATTCCTTTGTTATCTCCTACTATTCCCCTAATTATATTTTACGATGTATCAGATGCGAAGCATTGCACAGGTTTTAGCCTCCTGTCTTTGCGCATGCTATTCCCTCTTCTTGGAAACTCCTACTCCCCACTTGTTCTCCTGGCAGACTCATGTAAATGTCCAATAAATGTTCATCTGATGTGTCCAGCAATCCTGCACAAGCCTGGAAGAATTAGTTATGCATGATGCCACATTTGTGTCTTGCACAGCCTTTTGTATTTACCACAACTTACTATAATTTACTTTTTTTACATCTGTGTTCAACTCTGAGCTCCTTAAGGGGACAGCAATGAACAGGAGGTCAATAAATGAATTTTTTATGAATTTCTATCTAGCTAATTGCACTGTTAAAGATTTTATGTTGTCAGAGATGGAGAAATTTGAGAAACAAGATATCCTAACAGTCATGCTTAAAGAGAAAAGGTGGCAAGATAAAGCAAATTGAAAATAATGTTTCACTTAAGGTGGAGGAGGAATTAGTCCTTATTTAAACTGAATCCATTTTCTCTTCTAAATTAGCAAGATGTTACTTTCAATATATTACTATCTAATTCACTACTGTTCTCCCTGGGATCATCTTGACTTGACATTCTACTATGGAATGTCATTTGGTATATGCTCACACTCTGGTGTGACCTCAGTAGTTATGCCCAGCAGTGCCAACAGTAAGTCAGTAGGGTCTATTTCATCTCAGAAATTTCAGTGCTGGAATCAATAGCTTCTCAAGTTTTATTTATGTTCCTCTGTATTTGTCCTGAAGTCAATTGTGTTTGACATTAATATAGCCACTCCTTTTATTATTATTATTATTATATTTTTATTGTTTAAAGTATTACAAATAGTATTACATATGTCTCCTTTCCCCTCCCCCCTGGCACATGCCCTCACACACCCCCCCCCCGCAGTGTCTTGTGTCCATTGGTTATGCTTATATGCATGCATACAATTCCTTTGGTTGATCTCTTACCCTCCATCCCCAATACTCCCTAGCCTTCCCGCTGTAATTTGACAGTCTGTTCGATGCTTCTCTGCTTCTGTATCTATCTTTTTGTTCATCAGGTTATAATGTTCTTCAAGCCACTTCTTTTTTTAAAAAATGATTGAACAATATGTTTTTCAATATTTTACTTTTTACTTATTTATATTGGCATATTTAAAGTTAATTTCTTATAGGCAGAATTTAGCTTTTGTTTTTTAATCCAATATTATGATCTCCAACATTTACTTTGATTGATCACAATCAATGTAATAATATACATAGTTAGATTTAAATCTACTATCTTGCGATTTGCTGTCTATTTGTCTCATTTTTTTGGTATAATTTCTCCCTGCTTTTGGGTTAATTGTGTATTGTTATGATTCCTTTTCTAATTGGCATATCTCTTTATACATTTTTAGCTGTCAGAGTGACAATATATATCTTTACTATATCACAACTAACCTTCCAGGAATATGATAGCACTCACATACATTGTAAGAATTTTACAATATTGCCAATTTCTTTCTTACATCTTTTGTATTGTTATAAATTTTATTTATACATGTTATATGTCCCAAGATATGTTTTATTAGTTATTCTTTAGACTGTAAATTATCTATTAAAATGATTAAAGATAAGGAAACATTCCTTTTTAAACTTACTTTTAATTTCTACTATATTCAGTACTCAAACCATATTCTGTTTCTGTTTTGTGTCACACTACTTCTGTCTGAAGAACTTTCTTTAACATTTCCCACACCATAAGTCTGCTGAAAATGAATTATCTCACGTTTTGTTGGTTTAAAAAAGTCTTTGCTTTCATTTTAGAACACATTTTCATTGGATATATAATTCTGGGATGAGAACTATTTTATTTTTAAGTACTTTGGAGATATGATTCAAATGTCTTCTGACTTGAATAAGTCCTAGCAAAGAGTTTGCTGCTGTATAAATCTTTGGTCCTCTGTATATAATGTGCAGTTTTCCCCTTTTAGAATTTTTTTTTTTGCATGGAGAGAGAGAGAGAGAGAGAGAGAGAGAGAGAGGGAGAGAGAGAGAGAGAGAGAAATTTTATCTGGAGCAGTAACTCAAATATGCCACATGCCATTTATGTCTTTCAATATTTTGGAAAACTCTCTTCCATTATTATTTTAAATATTATCTCAGTTTCATCCTTTTCCTGCTCCTTCTGGAACTCAAAGCACACATTTGTTAAACTATATGAAATTTTCCACAGTTCATGGATAATCTTTTGCACTCCCCCGCCCCCCTTTTTTTCCTTTTGAATTTCAGTGTGTATAATTTATATTGACCTGTCTTTAAATTTACTGCTTTTTATTAACTGTTTTTAATTTACTAATAAACTTGCCAAATGAATTCCTCTGTGTACTTTTTAAAGATATTTCCAGCATTTGCACTTAGTTTTCACTCTCTGTTGAAGTTCTCCACCTGTGAATGCACACTTTCTCTTTTGTTTTTCTCACTAGACTAACAAAAAAAATCCAGTCATATTTATTTTGAAAGCTTTGTCTGAGAGTTACAACATATGGTCATTTCTTATTCTGGTTCAGCTTATTATATTACTTTTTTTTTTCCTTTGGTCTTTTCTTTCTTCCATTTTTTTAAAAAATGTCTTTTAATTGATTAACTGCATGATATCATGTTAGAATAGTAAAAGTAGAGGTCAATAATTTCTATGCCTGGAAATATCATGCTCTTGTTCTGTCAAGATGTTAGTGAGGTGTGGGGTTCTGTGAATCTAGTCAGGAGTAGAGATGGATGTGGGTGTTATTGTTTTTCTGGTTACCTTTAGCACACTCCTTATATGAGTTTTCTTAATTTGTGCTGCTCTTATCTTGTTCTTAAGGTTTAGGTTGTATTGCTGGATGACTTTTCTCTGCATAATTACTTCATCCTCACCTTTCAGCTCTTCCTGCCTACCTGTGCCAGAACCCTGGTCTCTCCGTGCCCTGGCCCCATCCCCCACAGCACATTACAGTTGCTTGTCACTATGTACTAGGATTCTTTTTTGAGTCAGGGATTTCTTTTCTTTTTTATTCCAATCCAGTCCCATGGTTATGAAGGCCATATGTGTCTTGGCTTTGGGAACATGGTTTTCTCAGCATTCTAACCCCTCATTTCATGATAGTCAAACACTGTCTTAAAGTTTTTACAGCCTTACATTTGTGGTTCATTTTGATGGAAATTTTCTTGCTCTCAGGTAGCAGTAAGAGATTACTATTTGATATCAATGTAAGATTCTAGGTCCAAGACAGCATCCTGCCATGTCGGTTTCCTGTTGTCTTCTAGAGTAAAAATATTTTTTCTTCTATTATTCCCTAAGCCATAGAGTCTTTTCCTATGCTCTGGGTATAGCAGACTTTGCCGCCCTTATATCAGCAGACTGAAAACTTTTGCTTCATAGGAGAGAAAGGTCGAGAAAATATGCAGTGTTTAATTACTGTTCCCTCCCAGCTCCAACTACCTCTTCATACTTATCTACTTGCTTTCTGCATCACTTACTCTCAGCTTATGTTCTCCCAATCTTCCTTGTCTCACCTGGTAGAGACCTATGAGAAAGTTTTGCAAATGAGTGAAGACTTTCCTTATGTCCTGAACTCAGCTATTTCAAGCCGACAAACTTGTCTACACTTGAATTCGAAGTTAAATAAAATTTTGGCTATTTGTTTCTTGCCTGCTTACATGGTGGATGGTATCTCTTTATCCTCTGCTCAGCCACAGATATGACAGTTTCAGTGGTTTGTTTTATTTTGGAAAAGCTTAACTCTCTTTGGAATTTACCTGGTTATTAGGTGCCTTGTAACTTTTGCTCTATAATAGGTTTGAGAAGTTGTGATTTTGTGTGTTTTTCAGCTTTTTTAAATTGTTGAGGTGGGGCCAACATTCTTTGCAGTTTTTACATCAAAAGTAGAAGAGATAATTTTACATCTCTCATTTTCTTGACCTGTTATTGGGTGCACATTTCTTGGCCAGAAGCTTACTACATAGGAGGATAATGAAAATAATGCAATTAACGAAGTTATTTATTCAACCACTTTCTAACATGATACAATAAAAATTATTTAAGGGGATCTATTATATACAGATATAAGAACACATTGATAATCATGATCACACTATAATTAGATAACTGTTATAAGCTCTGCATTGCAGATAATTGCTTTTACAGGGAGGTTAAATTATTTCTCTATAGCTGATCAATGCTGAATCTTAGATTTGAATAAATGACAAAGTTGAATTTTCAACATATCTTTATCGTTTAGGATTGTATGTTGTTGCTTTCTATGATGAGACCAACAAATTTCCAGAAAATAGAACAAAGTTTATAGTATATAAATATGTAGTCGTTTTTATTGAAGAATAAGGATAAAAAGGCATATAAGAAAATAAAAAAACAATAAACATTATGAATACTATAATGATGATATGAAAAAAGTGCTATGGAAATGCAACTTAAAGTGCTGTTACTAATTCTACCTGGAAAAGACATGGATGCATTTATAGTGTGAGTAATATTTAACTTGTGTTTTAAAAGGCTAATGAGATTTTTCAGGAATAAAATGTGCTGACATGCTTTTGTTTATGCCAAAATATATACTAGTACATGTAAAAAGTAAGTGTTGTATCTGGGAAGATGTAGAAATTTCAGTGTGGCAGGATGCACTGGTGTCATATTGGAGAAAAGAATAGGACCAGATTATGAAGATCTGTAACTGAGTAGAAACTTTATCTCTTTAATACAACCTTTTCTCCTTTCATTCATTTTGATTCAAATTGACCTCATTCAGCTCCCTGGCTCACCTGCCTCCTTCTCCCTACCTTGCATGTTCACCCCCTTAATCATTAAGCCCTCAAGACGATGAGTTTTTTCTGGTCTACATCAAACAATCTTAGGAACAAAGCCTCGGGTCTGTTGACCATAGAGACAGAGTTTCAGTCAAAGGAGAGAGAGCATGTAGGCCTCAGTTGTGTTTCAGCTCCAGGCCCAGAAAAGTGGTGAAACCAGATAAATTAAGACCATGGCTGACATCAGGACCAGATGCCTTGATCAACTACCCTCTATCTACTGTAGCACCAACCAATCAGTAGAGACCACAACCCTGGCTCCCTTTGTCACCATGATTAATCATTTTCCCCCTATATAGCAGGTCCCATGGAAGCCATGGGGGAGCCAGGTCTTTGAGCATTAGCTAACCTGTCTCTGGGTGTGGGCTACTTCCTAACAATAAATCCTTACCTTCTTTGCTGCAAGTTCCTGTTTGTGAATCATTGGGCTTTAATGCACACAAGCAAAAGAGCCCCTTTAGTCCGGTAACAGATTGATGCCAAACTAAGGTTATAATAGAAAAACACTGGAAAGTTTCAAACAAGTGGGTGACAAAATCAATTTTATGTTCAGCAGTATTTTGATGGTATTAGTGGGATGATGACCAGTTA
This sequence comes from Plecotus auritus, assembly GCF_963455305.1. Classification (NCBI taxonomy): domain Eukaryota; kingdom Metazoa; phylum Chordata; class Mammalia; order Chiroptera; family Vespertilionidae; genus Plecotus; species Plecotus auritus. Next base: position 152,137,973 of record NC_137771.1, on the reverse strand, counting down.
TGTTAATTGACTGAAAGTTTGGGGAATTACTAGCAGTCTTAAGGATATTCCAGGTGAGTCCCAAACTAAGGGAAATAGAAAGGAATTGATGAGAGAGGTTAAGTAACACAGGCTTTTGTCAGGTAAAATTTTAGACAAATTTTTAGATGAATAGCTGAGATAGTAAGAAAGAAGGAGTTATTAAAATTTGGAGTCATTTATAACTCAGGAGACCAATGACAACATTAACTAAGAGAGCAAATTTAATATTTAGTGGTACCAAAATGAAGGTAACTTGTATGTGTTGTGATGGGGTTAATAAAAGACAGTAGAGACTATCATATTTTGAACATGTTAATAGAATAGGATCAGCATATATTTACTGGTTTCCTACTGAGTGCAGAGAAACAGTTCAAGGTCATTTGAAAGACACAAATCTGTGCCCCTTCCACAGTTGTACACTTCAAGCACACAAGTGACTTGGAGAAATGAGACAGTAATGTGTGATTACAGGCTATACTGGGAAACAATAGAAAATATTTTCCAAGACACGGAATGATTAGTTGCTTAATGATTTAGAAGATTTAAAAGGAAAGAGGTTAATTAGCAGTGGCCAGGAAGGAAGGTAATAGAACTTAGAAGTATGCAACATGCCAGTTTTTCTCAGGGGATAAACAGAGAGTCACTGACTATTGGGTTGTTTGGGATATTTTTGTGTGAGTGTACAATGAAGATTTAATTGTAAAATGCTAAGACAAAAACTGCCACATTGGGTTTGCTGGAAGTTCCAGTGATTGGGGTTAAAATTGGACTTTGTGTTTGTTTGTATTCTCTAGGGAACTTACTACTCTGGTTTGCTCTTTCACTCATGCAGACACAAAGCAATGTCTACCCTATCCTTATAGTGTAGCCCTGAAGAAGAGAAGAAATCAAAATGCAGCTATTATCAACCAAGATGTGTTCTGCTTAATGATAGAAGTTAGGTTTATCTTATGCAAAACTGTATCCCTGCTGAGATAGAGAAATGAATTTTTTTATTGAATCTTGATGTATGCTATTCCACGACTAAAAACTATTATTTGTCCTTGGGATACAATGTTTTTTACATTCAAACATTTACTTGCATTTATTGGAAGAACAGATCACTCCAGGAAGGATATTTAAGTCAGAGAGTGTCTCCACCCCATAGTAGAAGAAAACTGCCAGCCAGATCGAGGCTGTCACAGTCCAACATGTGCTGCTTTATTAGTATGCCACATGCAATGCTATTTAGTATTTTAAGAACCAGATATTAGAAATGATGTTGAGCAGTATGATTATCTTAATTTTTATGTTCTATTTTGCAGGTGGAGATGGGAACTTGCTTTTAAAGTCATTAAAAACCCCTCTCTTGAGAAGGGACACATTCTGGGGTGAAAAATGGTAAAGTCTTGGACAAGAGCAGAATTTCTTTTTGTGTCCAGGTCCAGAGGCTGACCTGGCTTTCCCAGTATCAGTTTGCTGAGAGTGAGGCTTGCACATAAGCTATTCTCTAGCTTGCTTTTCTTATTCTTTCAGTGGAAATATTTTAAAAATATTATGGCTCAATCTAAGGCATGAAGAAAGCAGCCCATTAACAGTGTTTGCTTTGTGTGTGACAGGAGATTCAGGAAGACACTTCCAGAAGCAAGAGGTAGCCTGCAGGTTTGGAAGCATCAGTGGTCCAACATGAAGCAAGTGGTGATGAGAAGGAAGGATTAGAGGAAAACTGTGCATGTTTTAGAGGTCCTCAGAAAATGTTTGTAGTGGAGAACTTCCTGGAAGAATGGACTTCCTGACGACTGCAAAGTGGCCTCTACCATTGAACACTGAAGGAGAATTGAAAGTCAACAACATCTAGAATATGGTTACAGCTTTACTATAATTGGCCAAAATTCAGAAAACTCTTTTTTCACTAAAGGGGCATTCACAAATAAAACTATATTTCAGTCAGTTTTTTTATTACTCACAAGCATCTCTTAAAATGGAGTGGATTTTATAAACCATATGAGATTTTTGTAATTATTAAGGCTCATGCAACTGAGCAATTACTCTCAACTCATTCCCATTTTTAAAAATGAAAAAGCAGTGCACAAAAAAAGATTATGGAAATGAAACAAAATACTTGAATAAATTGAAATATCAGCAGCTAATATTTTCAAAACCTGAAGTATGTATTCTTCAGATACTCAGGGGATTTTGCAGATGAACTTGATATTAATATCGGTCTCAATGAGACTACTTCAAGTGTTTGTTTTAGCACTTCCTGAGACTACATCTGTACAGAACAGATTTAATTAATATTCTACATCAGAGTAAATAGCATTGAAAATGAAAGATTAGTGGTAGGTGTGGTGAATCACAGAATCACTCTAACCCTCTAAATTACACAAGTATATGATATGATTATTAATGGTGCTTGAAAAATGTTCATCTCAGCCTTACTTATATAGTGACACTTCAGGCCACAATGTTTGGATATGTATTATTCAAACCTATTTTTATTCATCCCAACTTATTGCATGTTATCTGCTAGTGTCTAACCTAGAGATATTGTTAACTAAGCAACCTCTTTGTAACTCAGTTTTCTTTGACTCAAAATGGTGCAAACACTGTTTTATCAAGGTGCAAAAAAAATAATGAAATAAGATACCCTTTCTATGCATGGACTTACTTAAATAGCAGCAAAAATTTTCAGTATAAAGCTACCCATAGTCCATTCTCTTAGGTCAATTAATCAAACTATATGAAAATAAACATAAAACCCAAAACAACTTTAACTAAGTATTTTTACTATTAATTAACATTAGCAGATGTGTAAAAATGTGTTGTGTCTAAATTAAGTGAATTGTTATTAAAATAATTAATAACAATACACAATATGAATGAATGAATGAATGAACTAAGTAATTTTGAGTCTACTATTTTGCAAGCACTGTGTTGAACCTTGGGGGATCTAAAAGTAAACAAATGGTGATTGATCTTATAATTTAATGGGAAATACAAACATTGAACTAGAAATTAGACATGTAATGTGTTTTAAAAAAAAGTTGAAATATAGGGTAATGTGGAAACATAAAACAATAAAGTAAACCTACTATGAAACCTCATTTAATGCCTCCTCTGGCAAAAGCGTAGAGTATTTGAATGAATAAAACCTCTAAGATGAAAGGCAGAAAGGAGTAATTTTAAGAAGCTGAAATAAAAACAGAATTGTTTTTGTATTTATATAAACAGTAGCATTTATTATATATCACTCGAAATTTACTCCAGCATTTTAAAATATTTCAATAATATTTAATACTTTTCATAAATACTTCTGCTATCTTTGTTCTTATGTAATTTGTAGGTTTCCCTTTTTTTCTTTGTAACTGTAAATTGCATTTGTTATTTCATTTTTTAAAGGTAGAAACCTCCATCTGCTTATTTATTTATTTAAAAATTAATTAATTTCCAATTATAGTTGACATACAATATTACATTAGTTTCAGACACAAACAACATAGTCATTAGACATTTATATGCCTTATGAAGTGATTTCCCCAATAAATCTAGTACCCATCTGACACCATACATAGTTAATACTATATTATTGACTATATTCCTTAAGATGTGCTTTGTACCTCCATGACTAGTTTTATAACTGCCAATTTGTACTTCTCACACACTAAAAAACTGACAAAAACATAAGAAAAATTAAGCACATTTTGTTAAAATGGAGCAAAATATTAGAGATGAAAACAAAGATTCTGATGATTAAATAAATATTTTAAAAAGATATTTTCACAAATGATTGAATTTTATTATTTTAACAACAATTAGTAATTTAATCTTATTTACAACATATTTTGTATGAGGCTCTCTTAGAACATTCTGATGGCAATATCTATAAATGGTCAGATTTCTTTTGTTTCCCTTTCCTTAAGTGCCCCAGTATAATTCTGTCTATTTAGTTATTATATATCATTTACCATCTTTGCTTCAAAGCACTTTGTGGACAGAACACATTCAATCAAATGTAGGCTAGGAAATGCAGCTCTGTCGACTAAGCTGTTTCTTGAATTTCTCTCTAGGGCACAGCCTTACAACACAACCTGAAACAACATTTTGCTATTTAATTCATCAGCGGAAAAGTAGTTATGCTGAGATGAAATAAAGTTAGGACAGCCTAGGTTAACATGGCCATTGTGTATTGATGGTGATCAGAGTTTAGGTTACTCAAATGCTCTTTCAAATAAACAGATATAGGATAAATGTAGCCAAATTCACGAATTATAATTGTGAACATGCATTCTGACACTATGGATGGAACCTCTGCTTTGGCTACAGAGTAGGGAAAAGGGGAAAATAAACATTGGTACATTAAGGTTTGACATCCCTTTGAGAAACAAAGTTAGAAACTCAAGTCAGGGTATTCAGTATTTGAATCATTATTTGTTGGAGGCCCAGTCAGTGTTGTGAATGCTTTTTTGAATTGCATTATTCCATCTGGTGATTCGCTGTGTCAATTTAATCATGAGCCATTGGCCTGCCTTCTGCCTTCATCATTTCCACAGTATTTACATAACTTTGGAAGTATTTACATAGCTTTGCATTTTTTTTTTCACTTTAAGAGTGCTGAGCAAATTTGTTATTAGTTTCTTATGTTTCCAAATATTCAGCACTGAATTTAGTACTGCAGGGGGCAGGGTGGGTGGGATTGGTTTTAATATTTGGTGCTAACTATAATCAGCACTGGTCTGTAATCTTTCTGCTTATTTGCTTCTCCCATGCTATTAATAAACTTTATACCTTGCAATCAAATTATTAGTTTAGTCACCACCTTAGCAGCATGCAGTGAAAACAGAGACAGCCAGTGTTATACATTTCAAAAAACAGATCTGTCATCATTTAAGATGTTGGTTATACTACCAATAGCTTGAAATATAAAAAGTCCTACTGCTCAACTAATTTCTTGCTTCTATCCCCTGCATTTGTACTGTGTTATAGATAAGTAGCTCTACCTTATATAATTCTCCATCCTAGACCATCTAAGCCTGCCAAAAGTAGAAGCCCACAAAAATACAGTGTAATGGAAACTTCAAGGAGAGGATTATGTCTTGTTCTCTCTGTAACACAATTTCAAAGAAGTATATGTATGCATTTAAAAATATCCTATATAATAAGAGAGAAATATGCTAATTATCTGTTATGCCCTGAGGTGTAACGACCACCGCTAACAACCAGATCACAGATCTGCAGGAGTTTGGGGTAGCGAACTACAAGTGGGCGGACGAGAGCTACAGGAGGGGGCAAGCCAGCAAGCTACGGGGGCGGGGAGGGGGAGCGGGAAAGAGGGGAGGGAATAGGAGGAGAGCTACAGGAAGGTGGGGTAGTGGGTAGAGAGCTACAGGAGGGCGGCAGCGACCTACTGGTGCACGGATTCATGTGCAGGGCTATTAGTTTTATTATAACAGACCATCAAACCTCAGAGGGAAGGCAGGAAAGGGTGGGAGGGGGGGTAAGAGATCAACCAAAGGACATGTATGCATGCATATAAGCATAACCAATGGACACACACAGTAAGGGGGTGAGGGTATGTGCTGGGGGGTGGAAGCAGCTGGGCAGAGGTCAATGGGGGGAAAAGGAGACATATCTAATTCTTTCAACAATAAAGAATTTAAATTTTTAAAAATATTTTATTATATTTTAAAGAATATGAATAAAGTATATATGTATTTATAATATAATATATATGTATGGAAATATATATACATACTGAGACAGAGAGAGAAAGTGCATGTTAAGATGGCATGATTTTGCACTGCTTTCTGAGGTTCTACTGAGTATAACAGGAACCATTTAAATTCTAATTCAAGCCCATTGATTTATTTTAAAATATGAAACTGTGTGTTTATTATAATAATCACTGGCTCTGCCTCCTCCTTTCAGGTTTGTACTATAGTTTTTCAGCTCAAGTGCCAGGTTAAATTAGGAAGTAGCAAACAGACCCTCTTAACTCTTAAAAGGTTTAAGAGAAAAATCTGGATATGAGCTAAAAGCACTTATGATGTACAGTTTTTATGTCTGCCTTACCATCTGTTGCTCAACCATTAAAATATCTCATTTTTATCTGTATCATACAATTTTGAAATTTAATAACTAAAATATCTAGAAATATATTTTTTTAAGATTCAAGAGAATAAAAATCCCTTTAAGAAACTTTATTTTGCCTAACTACTGATGTATAAGAACATTGAGAGTCATGGGTGCCGGTTCCCTTCCGAAGAAATCAATTGTTGTCTCATCCACTCTCTCCCTGCGGGAATAAAATGAATGGCAATATAATTTCAGTTGCTTCAAAACTTAACAAAGTGTCTCCCTTTTCTGGCTAATATTTAAAAACATTTCACATGAAAGAAGGTGTCGACTTTGTTGTTTACATAATTTCTTTCTCTCTTTTCCCATTTCTTTCACTGGTTCACAGAAGAAATACAAATTACATTGGATTTAATGTAATTCAGTTATTATATTCTTCAATGATCAATTTACCCTCATAATAATTTAGAAATATTTAAATTATAATTCCTTCTAGATGATTTAAAATCCAATAAGATAATTCTGAATTAAATTTAATAGTTGAATTTCTGGGGTTGGTGAAGAAAGATAAATGACAAATTAATGACGCTTATTCTTTAATTATTGTATAAGCTAACAACCTATCTTTCTCAAACTTGGCCATAGAATGAAGCTATAATTTTCTTGAATATGAAAATCATAAATAATCTAGGGACCATGTCTTTTGGCACAATAAATCATACAATGATAGTGGGGAGAGGAATTAAAGATTCCATTACCTTGCATGACCATTTGGTTTAGCTCCAATTCAAGCAAGCTATTATGTACTTATCCCTGGACAAAAATATGTGCTCATTCTGAAGAAATTATGCTCCTCTAAGGCCATGAAGCTTTCCACTAAACTTCGTGTGCTATTTTATACCAATCCAAGTTGCACTATAAAACTAAAAGAACTTTATATGTTAGATAGATGAGTAAGTAAAAGAAATTTGTAAAGCAAAAAAAAGTATACTGAAGATTAGGTAACTGGAGACTAACTGCAATGCTGAGTAATGTCATGTAGATTCAAATGAAATGAATGAACTAATTGGGGCCACCAGAATTTGCAACTCCGATGGTCTTAGGCGACCCTGCTAGCGGTTCTGAGAACCGCTGCTGTAGAGCCTAAGACCATCAGAAAACACAGATATTTACATTACGATTCATTAACAGTAGCAAAATTACAGTTATGAAGTAGCAACGAAAATAATTTTATGGTTGGGGGTCACCACAACATGAGGAACTGTATTAAAGGGTCGCCGCATTAGAAAGGTTGAGAACCATTGCTATAGGGAGACATGGGGAAGAGCTAGATGACAGCTGCACACATGAGTTGCTTACAGGAGAGGAAGTCTGAGCTTAGGGAGCCTGGATCTTTTACAGTGGTCAAGAGCATGCTGAAGGCATTAAGTGCCTCTGCTTGCAAGATATGCAGAAACATGAGATCTTCATGGATAAATGCCTCCCAATTAATATGTGCTCCTGGGTTTGGTTTTACAAAGAGTAAGCCAACATACCCTGTACCTAGCAGAATGACCTCTTTCAAACCCTTCCTCACAAGATCATCTTCATGGGCATACAATCAGTGCAAACAGACAAAGCCCTATGCTCAGAAGCCCTACCCTCTACTGTAGTTTAATGATCTGTGATTACCTGTGATTCCTCTCTTAAAACGCTTAATCATGTCATCTTAGACTTTATGTTTTGCAAATGAAGTTGTGTGAGATAATAGAGTAATTGGAGTCTTGGCTTATGGATAATCCTCCTTCCTGTTCACCTCCCTGCCTCCTGGGAATGGGTGTTAGACCATCTGCTGTCCCTGACACCCCATACCATGCCCAATCTCCCCATGCCAGGAAGGCTGTTGCTCTCTCTCTGGGGCAAGTACTGAGTTGTATTCATTTGGGGAATTCCTTGTCTTTTGTTACCCTTCTCCCCACACAACAGCCCAGGGTGGGACATGGTGGTAACCAAACAGCCTTAAGCTGGCAGTTACACAAGCAATCAGAGGGTAGCCAGGCCAGGCTGAGACTATGCATAGATGTGAGAAAGCCCCTAACTCACCTCTCCAGTATATTCTGAGGACCAAGGATGCATTTTGGCATGTGTGGGGTTTAAAGACCCTGAAATTGCCTGTTCACCATGGTTGGAGTGGCAGGCCGACGGGAAGAGATAACTGGCTTCACTTTCCTGGAGTGCACCACAGTCTGAGTTAGTGCAGCATGCCAGTCTAGCAGCTGGCAGGAAGGGTTGCCCAGCTTGCTCTGAGTTATAGGTAGGACCCCCAGACACAGGTAACAGTTTGCCCTGATGCCAGAGTCTCCCAGTTTCCCAGGGAGCACTCGCACCCAACACATACCTTCTCTGACTCCATGCCTGAGGGACCATGTTTGCTGCCTTCCAACCTTCCTGGGTCTAGTTTACATTGTCTGGTTCAGCCAGCTTGAGGCATCCTCTGGGGATTAGCTGTGGAATATAAACTGTATAGTTTTGGAATTCTGCAAATGAGTTATATTTCCAGTTAAAACTGGCATTGTATAACATAAAAATAAATGGTTAATTCATAATAATAATTTCATATTTTAATTTTTCTTTACTTAGAGTGATGTTAAATAACAAAAAGCACACAATGGCAAGTCAAGAAAGAAAGAGCAAAATAAAGGAGAAAATTATATTTTGTATTTTTCGTACCTCCCCCCCTTCCTTTTCAATAAGGGTCCTCACATTTTTGTTTTGCACTTGGACTGTCCTGTGTATGCAGCTAGCCCGGCTCACATAATATATCTCTGCTTCACTTCACTCAAGGCCCTACATGTCAGAAGTAACTGATTTTGAAAACTGTTAGAGGAGATACCTGTATTCTACATCTGTATCGTACTCTTTTTTTCCACTTCTGCAATAGAGTCCCTACTTCTATCCTGGGCTAACTTATCCCCTTGTATCCTGAGCCCTTTACTCTTGTTTTTATCAAGGAACCTCACACTGGCATTGATCCTTCCTCTCACCCCAAACATGAAATCTTCACCTTTTTCACCTCTCCTGTATGATTCCCAGGAATATACAACATGCTTTACTATTGTGCCCTGTTAACTTTAACATACACAAACTACAATCAGATACAAACAAAACAAAAAAAATCTCTTGACCTCACAACCATGCTATAGCTGGCTTTCCATTTCTCTGCTCTTTCACAGCAAAAATTCTCAAGTTTGTATACTCACTACTCCCTATCTTCACTTCACATTCATTCATTGTTCCACTACAATCCACATACAGTCCATACACCTCCACTGAAATTGCTTATTAAATTATCAAATGATCACTTACTGCCAAGCCTGGCGCTTGCTTATCTAGCCCTCCTCCCTACCTCCCCCTACCCGCCCCCCCCCCCCCCCCGCATGGTATTTGACTTTTCAGCAGCATTCAGCGTAGTTGTTGACTCCTTTCTTCTTGGAATTCTGGTGTCTATGACTTCATTCTCCTTGTTATTTATCAGTCCTTCTCTGCTGTTTCCTTCTCTACCAACACTTTATTTTTTTTATTGAATTTATTGGGGTTAATAAAATTATGTAGGTTTCCAGTGTACAATTCTATAATACATCATCTGCATATTGTATTGTGTGTTAACCACCCCAAACATTTTGTACTATAAAATAGCCATGTAAACAATTTTGTATAATGAGAAATACCAACTCAGGTGATATTCCATGTTAAATGACTCATGTTCAGCTTAAAATGCATGTAGTGTAGTCTAATCATGTTTTAGAGTGTTCTTTATTCAATCAAATTTTAATTTAATATGTAGAAAAACAAAGACGAGAAAGCATGAATCAAATGAAATGCTTGGCATTTGATGAAATGCCAAGTAAAATGAGAATAACAAAAAATACACATTTGATTTAATATCCGAAGATAACCTGTGGCCTTAGAGAGAGCAATTCCAATGTGGTAACAGGGGCAGCAGCCTCCCCATGATGTCTGTAATTAGCATCCAAAACTTAATACTCCTCTCTCTAATCTTCTCTATACATTCTCTATTTTTCCCCCTACAGTTCTTATCTCCAGATTATATATCCAACTGTTTCATCTCAGATGTTTAATAGGTATTTCAGAATTAAGATGGCCAAATGCAACCCTTAATTTTCCCCAGGTATGCTGGACTCTGTCTTTTTAAACTCAGTAAATGATATTGTCTAATCACTTACTCAATCCCTTGCCTTATCTTCCTTTATCTTTTGCATGCTGCCAACCAGCTAGAACTGTTTTCAAACCTATCAACCTAGTTGGAATCTGTTCTCTTTTCCATCTACTCTGATACCACTGTAGTGTAAGCTGGCAAGATTCTTGATTAGTCTCCTAATTTCCATACTCTGCAAACCTGACAATGATCTGAGTGATGTTTTGAAAACATAAATTCGTTTATGTTCGTGTTCATCTCTTAGAATGAGTACCATGGCTTACAAAATTATGAATTATTTGGGACAGGCCTACATTTCAAGCTCATCCCATATTACGTTCCCAGTATATTTCAGGCCCACTGGTCTTGTTCCTTTCACAGGCCACAGGACTCAATTTCTTGGGGGCAGGCATATTAGGAACTGGCAGATATCTGAAACAGAACTTGGAATATAATAGTCAATAGATTTTAAATCTATACAGTACTTATTTGTCCATCTATCTTTCTAAATGTGGGTTTATTAAATGCCTACTATGTTATTATTTGAAGATAAATTTAATATTTTCATACTTGCAAAATACTGCAAAAATCTCTGTGAAACAAATACTTTCACATATACTAGTAATGATTTCTGTTTTTAAAGTTGCTCATTTTATTCCCTTAAACAGAAACACTTGTTACTTTAATGCTGTGGTTTGGTTGTTTCCGTTATACTATTAGTGTAATTTATTGGTAGAATCATAATTGTGGGAAACCATATAGCTTAATGGAATTCTTGAGGACCAGGAATTAAAATCCATCTGACTTTATGCCTCTATTATTCTTGACCCTGTGCACATCTTTACCTAAAAAATGGTATTAGTACAATATTTACAGCAGGGATGAGCAACTTTATTAAGCAGAGCATCATGTAGCTCTATCCTACTTATGGTAAAATGAGAATAAATAACAAATATGAACAGGCTAGATGCACCAAAACATTCCCATTTTTATCTGCTCTTTTATATTTTTGCTATTTCAATGTATTAAAATACTTCCTCTGTGTAAATCTGGATGCTCTCTAGAGGACCATTCAATTACATCAAAATGATAACCAAATTGTCTATTGATTGTCTATTGATTAGGAGCATCAAAAGAATAGGTAGAGGGAAGTAGATTTTTGGAGCCTGGGATAACTTCAAAAGTTGACTGAGCCAGGTAATGTGTGACAGTGAGGCACAGAGGACAGGACTCTTTCTGCCAAACATACAAAACTAAATCCACTCATCCTCAAGTCTATTTCCTCTGGGAAGCCTCGCATTTTTCAAGTCCCAAATTCCCTTATCACAGGACTTATTGTGCTGCACCAGCTTTTTACGCCTCTACATCCTCCATTACTGTTATAAGTTCTGTGAGGATGAGAACTATAAATGCCTAGGGCTATTTCCCTATTGAATTGAATAATGAATGAATGGATGGATGGAATTGAATGAATGAATGGAGTGTTAATGTAATAGTTCATTATCATCTGGAAGAATAGCTTGCAGCTATTTAAAAAGCTATGAGAGAGATTCTGTCATGTTTGACCTCTTATTTGGATCAGATAAAGGAAATTTTAAAAACTCAGGAAAAAAATCTGTTGTATTATTTGCTCCCTGAATGAGGTAGTTTGCTGGGATATGACAATAAGAAAAAAGAAAAGAAGAAACAGAAAAAAGAAACCTCAGGATGAAATCTTGACTCTGTTTCTTATTGTAAGTTTATGATTTATATAAAAAAAGAAAATAATACCTGACTTGAAACGTAAGTATGAAGTTATTAAAGTTAGCAAAATATTAAACCACTCAATTAATAGTAGATGTTATCATTATTTGCTTTTACTTTTTGGATGGTGATTTGCAAAGTTTTATAACAATATTAAAATTTGAGATTCTTTTTCATCCTTTTTCCAGGACTTAATCCATGTTTAAGGTAAACTAATAACCTTTAGAGTAATATATAGAATAAAGCAATGATCTTTATGATAGTTCTAATGTATTATTGATTACCAAGCATTTACATATTAAAAATACCTTTTATATATGACAGGTGTTTTTTTTTTTTTTCTGTATCAGACTTATAAGGTTAAGTTCCAAGGACTTGAAGTTATAATTTTTAGTTTCAAAGGTAGTCCACATTTCAACTTTGAAAGTAGAATTCAGATAGGATTGCTCTTTTCAAAAATACAAAACAGAACTTAGAAATAAAGGAGAAAATTATATTTTGTATTTTGTACAAAGTGTTCAAGTAATTAACTACACTAAATAATGGCTCATTTTAACACCTGCCTGCCCTCTTGACTATATCCTTGTAGTAAACATTATCTGCCATACTCATTACGTCTTTTTCAAATCCCATTCCATTTCTGCCGTCTCCTCAATTTGCAGATGGAAATTATGCTACATGAGGTAATCTGTTTTGAACAAAACAAAAAGCGATTGCACTCAACCCATATGTGTATCATTTTCCTTACCCGGGAATTAGGTCTTTCATACTTGCTTGAAATAATCATATATATTTTTGTAAACAGCAGATTATAAAGAGATTAGGCTCTTGTTTGGTGAAGGTTAAATGGTTAACGTGAATTTTTAAAATTGCTTTCAGAGGTGAATCACTGATTTAAACATAATTAAGTTAGAAATTAACAGAATTTATTAACCTCTGAAAGTTTAGTGGTGATAATGGTAGTTGCTGGTTTCCCCATGGACTGGTACCCAGTCTTGAAAGTTACACGTAATTTAGCACGGCTGATGAGTGTCTCACCTGAGAGGGAACGTGTACATAGTCCTGGGGGTCTGCTTCCAGAGAGCTATCATAACTCACAGATGAAATACAGCTGAAAACTTCTTGTAACCTTTTGGTAATTTCATAATACATAACCTTTTCAATTGGTACTTCTGTACCAATACCTTGCAAAGTCGTAGAGATTAATGTCAAGAAGTACCACTCAGAGGACATTGACATGCAGGCTTAACCACTGTTAGCCCAATTTCTCTCCACACAAGGTCGGTGGAGTTGCAGTCACATTTACTCAGGAATAATTGACTCTTACTTGGATACTGGTGTGTTAATGATGGTTTTTAATAATCTGCCAGGGTCAAGTATATCTTTTGTAAACCATACTGATTTGTATTTATCAAATTTGAAGAAAGATATCTGGGAATGACACAAGCATAATACTGAGGAAATTAGAAATCAAACATAATTTAAAGAGTTAACATCTTCATTTAAGAGTGAGCATCATCTATAATAATAAAAGCACAATATGCTAATTAGACCAGACATTCTTCTGCAAGAACTACCAGAGGAAGCCACAGCAGTGGGGGTCGAGGCAGAGGCGGCCACCGTGGTAGGTGGGGGCTGAGCCCCTTGCACAAATTTCGTGCATCGGGCCTCTAGTTATTAATAAAAATTCTCTAAGTTTAATTTACCAGGAATATATGACATCAACTCCACCCTTTGCCTCTTTAAATAGTTGGTAATAATTTGTCAGATCCTGTGTTCTAGCTGACCTGTGCTTTAGAGGCTGAATTCATGATTCATGGCCTTTTGTTTGCATGTGTGCACATGCATTTGTGTGTGTGTGTGTGTGTGTTTCAGTGTTTGTTGATCCTATTGGCTAAGCTGATAATGGCATTTTGCAATATTTTTTTTAAATATATTTTTATTGATTTTTTACAGAGAGGAAGGAAGAGGGATAGATAGTCAGAAACATCGATGAGAGAGAAACATCGATCAGCTGCCTCTTGCACACCTCCTGCTGGGGATGTGCCCGCAACCAAGTTACATGCCCTTGACCGGAATCGAACCTGGGACCTTTCAGTCCGCAGGCTGACGCTCTATCCACTGAGCCAAACCGGTTTTGGCAGTCTAATACATTTTGCAATATCTTTGTTTAGGTTTTGTTTGTATTTGTGTGTAGTGGAATTCCTCATACACCTTCTACACCATCTCAAAGTCCAAACAATTACTATTGAGCTTTCTGACCAAATTGCAAATCTTTATAAATATCTTTGCTTGTTTTCTCGGTCATTTGCTTTGTTCTCATGCTACATTTTCCACTTTCCCATACTCTCCTAATTTTTCTCCAGTTGTTCAAATCCATATTCAGGCTGAAAACTCTTTATGTATGAGGTTTGTTCTTTTTTACACTGAATGAGGATGGGAGATTTATTCAAAATTTGAGGAAAACATATCTAGGTAGGAAAAGTTTGGCTTTATGCAATATTAATAGGAAGTATTGTTATAAAACAAAAGAGAAATTATTTTCTGATGCATTTTCGTGCCCTATTTTTTCTTGCTATTTCATTTAAAATTAGAATATTTTAATTGTAGAAAAACACCTATACTAATAAAAGGGTAAATGCTAATTAGACCAGGAGACCTTCTGGGAGACCTTTCAGATGTCCTTCCAGACAAAGCCATGGTGGCGGGGGAGGCAGAGGTTGTTAGGGGCATTCAGGCCAGGAGGGGAGGGCAGTTGGGGATGATCAGGCTAGTCGGGGGGGGCATCTGGGGGTAAGCAGGCCGGCAGGGTGGGCCAGTTGGGGGTGAGTAGGCCAGCAGGCACAGTGGTTAGGAGTGATCAAGCAGGCAGGCAGGTGAACTGTTAGGAGCCAGCAGTCCTGGATTGCTAGAGGGATGTGCAACATCCCCCTAGGAGTTCCAGATTGGAGAGGGTGAGGCCGGGCTGAGGGACACCCCCCCCCCATATGAATTTTGTGCACCAGGCCACTAGTTAAATATAAAAAAGTATAAAAGAGAAAATGAAAATCACCCATATTTTTAACTTTTAGAAAGAACCTCTATTGACTTTATGCTATACTGCCTTTTGATCTTTTCCCAAGAAATGTGAGTGCTATTTTGTATGTATTTAAAAATATTTAAAATAAAATGTATTTATATATACACATACTTATATATCCATAGAAATATACTTGTGTCTTGGGATCATAGTATATATATGACTTTTATTCAATTTTCTCTTTAATATATTGTGAATAATTCTTATGTTATTAAACCTTTTTTGGAAACATTATTTTTAAACATCTTTACTATAAAAGGAAGCATTATAATTATGGTAAAGAAAAAAAAAAAACGCAGCAGTCACAGCACCCAGAGATATCTTTCACTAGCATTTTCTTCTATTTCCTTCTAGACTTTTTCATTCATATATAGAATGTTTTAAAAATAAAGACTAGTATAATACTGTACAAACCATTTTGTAAACACCTTTTAAATTTATTTTGAATATTTTTCTGTTATTATAATTTTCTAATGTAAACATCATTTTAAATAACTGCATAATAACCAATCCTGCATTTTTAAGCTTTTCTGCCAACTAATTCAAGGAAATGGTGATTAAATCTTCTATTCACCCACTGGCAAAAATACCATCTTGCAAATATTAACTTCTGCCTGTTGTGAATTTTATAAGGTCCAGAAGAAAAAGGAAAGGAAAAAATTAGAATAGAACTCTGCACTTTCCCTCCTTCTTTCCTTGGAGTTGAGTTATATTATAAAATACTAGAGGCCCAACATGCAAAGTCACGCGAGACTCAGAGTCCCTCCTGCCGCCTCCGTGGGACCCATCAATGCACCTTCTGGTGACTGGTCATGTGGTCATTATGGTGTTATGGCGTTACAGCATTACAGCCACTGGCTTTTTATAATATAGATTATTGGCATTATTTGTATTATAATATTTATTCAGCCATAAGGGTATTAAATCAATTATGGGTTAGGTTGTGACATTTGTTATGTGTTGGAATTTTATTTTTCCCTATAAATAGAAGTCTTATTTATAGAGATTTAGAGACAATAACATAAACAACATTAGTGTTGTTAGGCAAATTTTAACAAGATACAATGTAGATTATGAGCTTGGAGGAAAACAAATTGGTAAGAAAACCAAAAGTCTTTTCTTGAACTTTAGCTTCAGGTGTTTTGAAGGAAATTAACGTATTAATGCAATAGGGA
The DNA here is from genome assembly GCF_963455305.1 of Plecotus auritus. Taxonomy (NCBI): domain Eukaryota; kingdom Metazoa; phylum Chordata; class Mammalia; order Chiroptera; family Vespertilionidae; genus Plecotus; species Plecotus auritus. Next base: position 152,121,706 of record NC_137771.1, on the reverse strand, counting down.
AGTAGTGGAGGAGAGTAGCTGATAGAGATGGAGCCAATGGTGGAAACAATAAGAAACAAGGATGGTGCAATATTCTAGGGATGTAAGGAAGGGACATTCTTACCACCTATAAGATTGACCCCTGAATAGAATTGCAGGAGGGCCAGACCCAGGTTTCATGGAGACTGAATCTCATATCATTTTGTATGCCCTCCTTAAGAAAAAATTTACAAATTATGGTTATATTTTTGGGTAGAAAAGTGGATATTTATTTAAAATAAAAAATCACACCAACTTACAAATTACAAAATGCTAAAATATACCACAATTACAACATTTAGAATAATAATCATTATAACATTTAGAATAATAATCCAATATATTTACAAATGAAAGTCTTGAAAGTCATCTATAATCATTTTAAAAATATTTTTGAAAACCTACTCTATGATTGCTTTTTCATGTGGCAAATATTATGTAAAATCTGCTATGGACAACAGAAAGATAATTAAGTCTTTTCTCCAACAAGTTTGATCTGAAATTGTTCTCTGTTATTGATAGTTTAGAAAGTTTCTTTTTGTTTCATAATTCATTACTAATAATGTCATACAGTATTTCTGGATTGTTACCAATTTGAGAGAGCCTCTTTGATTATCTATTAAGGCTGAACAGAACATTTAAAGTTTCTTTTGTGCAATGGCTAATCTTAAAAACTTCTTGAATTCATGACTTTGATAAACTACATTGCCATGAATATTTTTAATGCCCTTGGTGGGACATATTATGTTTTTGTTGTTAATTTTTATGTCATCAGCCAGAAATTCAAATTATTTTCCAATGATTTATTCTTTCATTTAAATTATTTGTAAAAGTCCTCAAATCTATTTATTATTTCTATTTGAAATGCCCCTCTTCCACTTAATGACTGCTGTAGTATAATCTGAAAATTTTCTATTGTTATAGTTCACTTCCCAGAGTTAGAGTAATTTTTATTTATTTAATTTAATTGAAAAAGAATATTTACATACAGTAAAATGCAAAATTCTTCAGTGCACAATTCAAAGTTCTGATGAACATATATACATGTCCAACATCTTAATTGAGATATAGACCATTTCCAAGAGCCCAGACATTTCACTTTTCTGCCTTTCTAATCAATCCACATCCCTACACCCTTGTATGCAACTGTCTTTTTCTTTTCTAACATAATAGTTTTGCCTATTTTTGTACTTCATATTAGTGATGTCATACAATATTTTCTCTGTTATCCATGGTTTCTTTTACTCAAAGTTATGTTTTTGAGAGTCATCCATGTTTATGTGTAACAAAAATTAATTTAAAAAACTGAGCTCCACTGGTGTGGCTCAGTGGTTGAGGGTCGACCTATGAACCAGGAGATCATGGTTTGATTCCCAGTCAGGGCACATGTGGGCTCGATCCCCAATGGGGGCATGCAGGAGGCAGCAGACCAATTATTCTCTCTCATCACTGATGTTTCTGTCTTCCTCTCCCTTACCCTCTGAAATCAATAAAAATATATTTGGGAAAAAAAAACAAAACTGAGTAGAATTCCATATGACAATTTATCTTCTTTAGCTGAGAATCTGAATTGTATAATCTTTATCTATATGTTTATCAAGTTGTCCAAGTACTATTTGTTGAAAAAACTTTTCTTTTAGATAATCAATCAACTATTAATTTAATTCTTTGTCTACCCTTACCTTAATTCCACAGTGTCTATTACTGTAGTTTATGAATTAGGCAGCTATAACATTTCTTGTACAAATCTTATTTTGTAAATATATTTTAAATTTCTCTTTGGTAAGTAAATAGAATTCTTATATGACAAAGCAGGTGTATATTTAACATTATAAGAAAATGTCAAACAATATTTCAGAGTGATAGTACATTTTTTCATTGTTCATTTTCATCAATATTTTTTGTCACTCTTAATTTTTTTCTAGTGGTTGAATTTCCTTGTGCTTTTTCTAGTAGGTGAATCTTCTTGTGTTTCAATTTGCATTTCCCTTATCTTTAATGATTTTTATTTCCTTGATATTGAGTACCTTTTTATATCTTTTTAAAATCACTTTCTAATATCTTCTCTTAAGATGTTTAAATATTTTATAAATATTTTTAATATTTTTGCTTTTTTATATTTTTGTTATTGGCTTATAAGTGTTTTTTAAATATATATTTTGGTGTAAGTTTTTTTTCCCATATATATATTAAACATATGTTTTTTCAGGTCCTGGATTACTTATCATTTCTTAATGATATTTTTTTTATGAAATCCAATTTATTATTACCTTCTTTTTGTGTTCTCTCTGAGAAATCTTTATTTACCATGTCTCTTGCTTGAGTCAGACACATAATATATTATATTGTGTCCTTTTGTAACCTACTAGTTTTTGCTTTTGAGTTTAAGTCTATGATATCTGTTTAGTTAATTTTTATATATGGTATAAGATAGATGCTCAAGTTAATTTTATTTCAAAGTTCATATAGTTATTAAATAATGTTTTACTAAAGAAAGTTTCGTTTTCCAACAAAGTAATTTGATGTATGTGTAATTCCATTTTTATAATCTTTATTTTGTCCCATTGATATGCTTGTCTGTTTTATTTATCAATTGTATGCCGTCTGATTACTCATAGATTTATAGTAAGACTTTACATAGAGTAGTATGAGTCCTCCAACTTCATTACAATAAACTTATTGATTTTCTGGGAAAAAAAGTACAGTAAAATCTTAATTGGGATTGTAAATTTTAGAGGAGACTTTACAGTTTAACAATACTGAGTATTTTAATTATAACATGATACATTTTATATTACTTAGGTCTTATATTTATTGGTTTTCACTTTGCTACAAAATTGTTACACATTATTTTAAATTTTATTCCTTAGTATTTTATGTTTTATTGTAAATGATAATGTTTTAAATTTAATATTACTTTCCAATATTTTGCTGTGATTATATAGAAGTACAAAGAAATTTTCTATATTATTTTAGACCTGTCAATCTTGCTATAGTCACTTATTAGTTCTACTAGTGTTTTTGTAGATTTCTTATAATTTTTTATAAAAACAATGAGATTGCCTGCTATTAAAGGCAGTTTTACTTCTTCTTATTAAACAATGCTGAAAATAAGTGAAATTAATATTTTTTGTCTTGTTCCCTATTTTAGGAATGTGTATTAAATATGTCAACATTAAATATGATGTTAGCTATAAATATTACATTTGTCAGGTCAAATAAGTTCACTTCTATTTCTAGTTAACTGAGAATCTTCTATTTAAAATAATGAATGGATATTTTATTTGTCAAGTATTTTTTTCTGCATTGATTGTGGTTATCATATTGTTTCTCTCCTTTATTCTGTTATAATGAGGTGGATTGAATAGTGTCCACCCCTTCCCCCCTAATTTATGCCCAGTTAGAAATTCAGGATGTGACCTTATTTGGAAATAGAATTTTTATAGATGCAATCAAGTTAAGATGAGGTTATACTGGATTGAGATGGGCCTTAATTCAAGAAGAGATTAATGTATGTGTAATTCCATTTTTATAATCTTTATTTTGTCCCATTGATATGCTTGTCTGTTTTATTTATCAATTGTATGCCGTCTGATTACTCATAGATTTATAGTAAGACTTTACATAGAGTAGTATGAGTCCTCCAACTTCATTACAATAAACTTGTTGTACTGTTACACAGAAACATAGAATAGAGAATACTATGTGAAGATGGAGCTGAGGAATGTCAAGAATTGCCCACAAACATCAGAAGCTAGGAGAGAAGCATGGAAAAGATTCTCTTTTAGAACCTCCAGTAGTAACAAACTATGCTGATATCTTTCATTTTATTTTATTTATTTATTTTGGCTTTGTTTTATAAATATTTTTATTTTATTTTTATTTTTTTTAAATTTATTTATCTTTTTTAATTGTTTGAAGTATTACAAATAGTAGTACATATGTCTCCTTTTCTTTTTCCCCATTGACATCCCCCCGGCCTCCCCTTCCCCCCAGTACATGCCTTTACCTGCCATCCCCCCCGCCAGTGTCTTGTATCCATTGATTATGCTTATATGCATGCGTACAAGTCCTTCAGTTGATCTCTTACAGCCTCTCCCCACCCCCCAACCTCCTCTGCCTTCCCGCTGTAGTTTGACAGTCTGTTCAATGCTTCTTTGCCTCTGTATCTATTTTTTCCCCATTTCTTTCCTTTAAGAAATCTTGCCTCTGCAGACTAGAAATAAACATATAATAACAAAAAATGTTTGAGTCCCAATTTCAATGTCCAACAGTTCTGAGTCCCCGTTTCAATGTCAAACAGTTCCTTAAGTGTACATGTCAGCAATGATATCTGGATGGTGGGCACATGGTGGCAATGCAGGTCCGACCCTCTCTGGTTTGGTCCTAGGCAACCTGCTACATTGCACAGCTGCTGACTGCTAGCGTGGCAAGGCGTCGTCAGCGTCTTCCATCTCTGGACTGTTTCTCCTCTTGTCTTTGTGGTTGGAGCAGACCTGTCAATTCCTCTCTGTTGCAAAAATACACATGGTCTTGGGGTTGTTTTCTGGAAATATACAAACATATTCTCGACCAAAAGTTAATAAAGGAATCTTTTCTATATAATTGATTTGGGATTCTTTTTATTTTTGCCCAAACGATTTTCCTTTGTCTTATTTAGACACCATGTGTGTTTTTCATGGGTGTCTTGCCCACCTCAGAGCAAAGGATTCATTTTATTTTTCAGAGTTTTATTTCATTTATTTATTTTTTCAAGAAAAGCTCTTTTAAATATAATAATGTTACATGCAATAATAATCAATATTTCAAGAAAAATGATCTTAAATATAATAATGTTACATGGAATAAACATTATCTTAAGAAAAACAGTTTTAAATATAATAATGTTACATGCAATAAACTCCAATTATTCAAGAAAAATGATCTTAAATACAATAATATTATATGCAGTGAACATTAATATTTCAAGAAAAATAAGGATTTTAAGTATGATAATATTACCAAAACTAATATCTTGATTTTAGATTTATAATCCCCAAAAACTCTAAGACAGTGGTTGGCAAACTGCGGCTCGCAAGCCACATGCAGCTCTTTGGCTCCTCTTCCACAAAATACCACGTGTGGGCGCGTACGTACAGTGCGACTGAAACTTTGTGGCCCATGCGCAGAAGTCAGTTTTTGGCTCTCAAAAGAAATTTCAATCGTTGTACTGTTGATATTTGGCTCTGTTGACTAATGAGTTTGCCAACTACTGCTCTAAGAGATTAAATTTTTGTTGTTTTGAGTCACTCAATTTGTGTTAAATTGTCAAAACTCTAGAAAACTAATACTAATCTTAGTACTAGTTTCCTGTAATATCATTGCCACAGATAAGTTTCCCTGGAATGTAGACTCTAAGATGGATATTTGTGTGCCAGAAACCAATTCCAGCATGTAATAATTACAAGACTTCCATCGAAAGGTTGATGGGACTTGGGCCTCTCAACAAGGACTGAGCCACATATGTAATTACCTGTTGAAACAGCTGGAAAGGCATTTCTCCCAAACCTGAATAGGATATTTGTTAACTGCCAGAAAGCTCAGAGCATCTTAAATCTGCATATTATTGCCTCCTGTTGGCCAAACACCTGAACAGCTGTAGGCTATTCCCCATTCTCTGTAAACCTTACCCTTTGAAGTGTATTATCTCCACCTTGCCTTAGGACAAATTGTGTTAGTAAATAGCATGGGGTCCTTAGACAAGGGGTAGTCTTTCAGCTCTTTTAGCTGAAGATCCTCTGACCCCCAATACCTTTCAAAATTATCTTTCATCTTTGGACTCCTTCTTAATCTATGCATCAGCTCCTTTCTTCAGATTGCAGCACCCCTTGTTAATGCTGGGAAAAGAACCCCGGCATTTATGTACAGGATATATATTTATATATATATATATATATATATATACCTTTTTTTTTTTTCCTGAATCAATCCTGTGGGAGAATAAATGAAGTAGGAATGATCAAAATAAGTTGAACTTTGATGCAATCACAACAAAGGCTTCACCTGATCCCATAAGTAGTTCTGGAATGGGATTATTTTATAATTGTGTCCAATTAAGGGAAGTAGGCCGAGCTTTTATAGTCTTGCATCAATTTAGGAGAATGAGTGCTTCAACCCAGAGGAGGTTAGAAAATCTGAGATACCACAATATACCCTATGGTTTACCCCTTACACTATTTGCACCCACCCATTTGTATTATTTCTGGGAGCAGCTCTTCAGGATTCTAGTGGGCCTCTTTTCATGGGAGAAATTTATAAGAGCACTATTAGTGGCAAAAATTAAAACCTCTAAATCTGCAGCGAGTATAAGACTAAAATGGATATTGTGATTCATGACTTCTCTACTCTGTAGCCTAGATTTTTCTCATTCATCATTAGCACCTTCAGGTCATACTCCATGAGGGATCCTAGACCCTGGTCACTGTTTTCTTCTCAGGTTATAGATAGTATATAAGTCCATATACCATTTACGTGGAGCAAAGAAAGTAAAAACAAAAACAAAATAACACCAGTTGGATCACCCAGATTTCAAATATAATCTTCCCATCTTTCATAGTATAACAACAGCCCCTCCTGCTCCTAATGGAAAGGGTCAGTTACATTTGCCAGGTAGTGACTTCTTTTCGTGCACACTGGTTTCTCAGCACAGAGCCTAAACGATTCAGGTGATAGCTACAACTTGAAACTTGATGAGACTGTTACTGTGTTTTTCTCACAGAATCATTCTCCTTCTGGATATCAAGATCTTTAAACTCACAAAACCTAGAGTTGTAGAGTGGGAAGTGCAAATTTCCAAGCGCGTCACTGAGAGGATGGTAAATGGGGTCATTTCTGCTTCCACACATTGCTCTCCAGCCTGTACCTATTGGGGACACCAAGCCATAAAGAAAACATTGTTTTAGAGCACATACTGCATCCTGTAGGATGGTGCTCATCCTTGCAACATACCTTTGAGCTGGTACCTCAGCTGTGCCTTCAAATTCCATTCCCTAGGTTAATAGGCCAACAGCTGTGAGTGGTGCAGTATGTGACAGAATGAATGGACATCATGGTCATATGCAACTTCCAAACCTCCTTTTCTATAAAGTGTGTCTCTATTATTGATACAATGTTATGTTATATGGGATTCCATGTTGATGTATCTAATACTCTGAAAGGTTTTATACAGTGGTTCTGTAGGCAGGGTGGGCAAATTCATATGCAGAACATATATTCATTCTAGTCAACATAAATCTCCGACCTTTCCAGGATTTTAGGTGTCCAAGAAAGTCAACTGATCATTAACTGGCTTGTTGATTGCCTTGAGGAATAGTAGTGTATCAATAACTCAACAACGGTCTCTGTCGGTGGCAAGGCGAACACAGGCAGCAATAGTACCTAGATGAGGTGAGTGTGAACCTATGACGTTGTGCCCATATACAACTTCCATACCTGCCACCATGCACTCATTGTACTAGCATTAGCCAAAGACAAAAGCTAAGTGATGTTAACTGGCTGTGTAAAACCATTGAGTCATTTTTCATTTTCTATGCAGGATGTTCTCTGATGGACATTAAAATGACATTCAAAGATCTTCATATTTTGTGCCCATTTCCATGGTTTATTTATTTATTTTTAACATTTTCCCATTTTTCAATTACAGTCAACATGCAATTTAATATTAGTTTTAGGTGTACACCATAGTGATTAGACTTTTTATTAGAGATTAGACTATTTATATATCTTATGAATTCATCACCTCAATAAGTCTAGTAACATGAATTTGAAATGAACTATGATAAGAGGATTATCTCTTTTATGGTAAATAACCTACACCCTAAAATCTCTTCTGTTCTATTAATACATTCTATCTAATAAAGAGGTAATATGCAAATTGGCCATCACACCATAACAAGATGGCTGCACCTACAGCGGAGGCGGGGATCCCATAACACAAGATGGCTGCACCCACAGTGGAGGCTGAGTTCCCATAACGAGCCTTAACGAGCAATCAGCAGAGACCTGAGGCTGCATGGCAGTGGGCTGGGGCAGGGAACCTAAGGCTGCGCCTCCCGCCTAGTGGGGCTTGACAGGGGACATCAAGCCGCGCCCCCTGCCCTGGTGCCAGGCTGGGGGACCTGAGGCTGTGCTCCCTGCTCCGATGCTGGGCCAGAGGACCTGAGGTTGTGCCCCCCACCTGGCAGGGCTTGACGGGGACCTCAAGATGTGCCCCCTGCCCCAGGCCAGGCTGGAGGACCACAGGCCACACACCCCGCCTGGCGCCAGGCTGGGGGACCGGTGGCTGTGCCCCTGCCTGGCGGGGCTTGATGAGGGACCTCAGGCTGTGCCCCCTGGCCTGGAATTGGGGACCTCAGGCCATGCCCCGCACCTGGCGGGGCTTGATGGGGGTGGGGCTGGCCAGGTCTGGATCTAGCCCAATAGGGGTGGGACTGGCCAGGTCTGGGTCTCCCGTGATTTCAAGGCTCACGTGGGTGGGTGGGGACTTGATTCTGGTTCCCATGGTGTGCCCCAGACTCTGACAGGAGAAAGATTTTCATATATATTTTACTAATTTTCTTTCATCACTGACACTTCTATTATAGAGAAAGGGCAAATAGGAATATTAAAATATTTTCTCTAATTAATTCCCGTTTAATGTGCATGAATTTTGTGCACCAGGTCACTAGTATTTTATATTTAAAGAGCATATAGTTGAAATAAAAATTTATGAATTGAATATTCAGGTATACATGGGGAATATTGGAGGGGGCTATGGTACCAATATTACTAGTGGGATAACCCCACCCCCTCATCTTCTATTTTGTCTTTGGAGTCAGAAGACTGTGTTTAAGATGGATGCACTCTGTGTCTGGGATTCAAAGAGGAAAAACCTAGTATATAGTGTTATTTTGTTACCTACCTACTATATTAGCAGAAATAATGACTAGATATCGAGGGGAATAAAATGTTATGGAGATTTCAAGTTTCTTTGTATGCCTTTTACCTTTAAGCTTAGTGTCAGAGTGATCTTTCTATCCAACTAAGTAACATTAGCGAGTAAGAAGAGTAGGCTCTAAGCTTGTGAACTGGGGAGCAATTAACACTAAATGTAGCTAATATACATATTTTAAGTTCAACCCAAAAATACTACCAGTGAGAGGAATAGTGAATGTCCTTGTTACGTCTCCATATGTGTGTCTTCAGAGAACTAAGGGCTGAAAATTTCATTAGTACAAATTGGGAGGAATATTAACTCTAACTTTGAATTTATGTAACACCTTGCTGCTGAATTTATACCATGAGTATCACAGAGATTAAGGGACTGAACAATGTTCAGAAACTAGGCAAAAGAGACTCATTTGCATAAGTACTATTTCATCAGAGCTAAATTTCTCTTTATTGGAGTGCCAAGTGATTGTTTTAATAAGAAACTCAGGTCTGCAGAACACATGGTTTGATTCTTGTGTGACCAAACTGGAAGTGGCTTTTCCGAGCTGAGCCTCAGGTATGACACACTGTATTATATCCACACACCCTGTACAGTGCTATTATCTCCCCTGCTGGTTTAATTTATGTATTTAATTTTAGTTACCAGGGTGCAATATGGCTAATTACTTGAGAACTGCAGAACCTTACAAGTGAAATTTTTGCTTCTATAATTTGTGGCACATTAAGTATAATAATGTACATTTAATTTCCTCAAAAAAGATAATTATGTTAATAGAATTATTTGAATAAAAATTTGTACTTTGTTGTGAATTATATTCTCTACCTACTAATTTATATTAATACAAGTCAGTAAAGAATTTTTAATAAGCCACTTTCACCCTGGGTGGGCAAGTCTGGGAAATCATACAGGCACCACCCCTCCCCTTAACATCCTCAGGAAAAAGGAGTGTTGCAGACTATGGAAGGCCAGGATTTATATTAGACAAAAGTTTATAGTGATACTGTTGTAATAATCTGGTTATTATTTAACAGGAAGGGAGCAGAGGGAAGACTAGATAATGTAGGCATGCCATTTATATAGCTTTGCCAGAAAGTTGTAACTTAACACTCTCCATGTCTGGTCCCCAACCCATGGGGTAAGGGACTGGACAAAGGCAGGCCCTGTAAGGTCTCAGCGAGCTTGTCTATCACAGCTGGGAGTAAATTACTGGACACTGAAAGTGCGCAAAACCTGAATACTTAAACTTCTGAACAAAGAAAGGCACTCTTGGTTTTTACTCCCTCTCTTGCCTGCTTGTCTGTGCTCCTGTGACTGCTGTTGTAGGGGGATGCAATCCCATGTGCCCACCCACACATGGACTAACACACTGCAATTAGCCTGAATGCTGAACTGGACCTAGCTGTCACATGGAACAGAAGCTCTGGACATTGGCCTTGCTTTTGGCTCTGTTGGACCCCCAGAAACACCTCTTTTGGGACTGATTTAGGACTCATGGGACTTTACAACCCAAGGAATGTAACTCCATGCAAATAAAGCCTTTCACCACATCTTATTCTCCCATAGAAATCTCAGACAATTCGTTTTCTAAAGTTATTGTAAGAAACTCATTTGCACAAATGATGGGGAAGTTTGATTCTCCAGTGACAATAGACAATAGGAAATATCATATAGCTGTAATGTATAAAACAAAATTTGGATATATGTACTTTGGTAGAAGAAATAAACTGATTTGTGGAAATCTGAACACAAAGCCAGCTTCTTTGATAACAATTTTGTATTGGTTATAAAAACCAATTCAGAGTTGTATGCCTGAGCATTTTGTGGAAGGAGGTCTTTTCTATATTTCCATTGTTCAAGCTGAATAATGGTTTGTAAAGTGAAATTCAGATTCCTAATAAGTTCTGTATAACCATGGTAGAATATGGGGGTTGAGGAAAGGTAAAAATTAACATTAAAAACCAAGTACTTGGGGTCTATTGATGCCATTTGTTTTTCACTTATTCTATACTAAGAAATTCATGCACGGGTGAGGTGTCCCTCAACCTGGCCTGCATCCTCCCCAATCCAGGACGCTTTGGGGGATGTCCTACTGCCGGTTTAAACTGGCAGTCAGACATCCCTCTTGCAATCCAGGACCACTGGCTCCTAACCACTCACCTGCCTGTCTGCCTAATGCCCCCAACTGCTCTCCCCTGCCAGCCTGTTCGCCCCCAACTGCTGGCCTGATCACCCCTAACTGCCTCTGCCTCATCCCCCACCACCATGGTTTGTCTGGAAGGGCCGGTCGACCCGGTCTAATTAGCATATTACCCTTTTATTAGTATAGATAGATTATATAGGATAGGATTGCTTAAATGGGATGAGCTTTTTTTAGCAGGAGGAGATGCTCTTGGCAGACAAAAATACATAACCCAATATTTGGACTGATAGCCAGCCATATGGACTATACTGCCAAACCGGTTATTAAAAAATTGAACCATTTTCTTACACCTTACACCAAACAGCTGTTGCCCTTAAAACCCCTCCTCAGCCCCCACCTTAGGTTCTGCCTTCACATTTCACCCAGATTTGGTTCTGATTGGTCAGTTTCTATGCCAGTCAGCATCAAAAGCTCTGCCTCCTAGGCAGCCATTGGCTCCTCTGGGAAATCCAGAACAGCCCCTCCTTCATGTCTGCACCATCCCTTCCATCACATCCCCAGTCTGCTACCAGGTGTATCTCTAGCCACTCTGAGAAGTGGCACCTCAGGTCTGTGCTGGTGGCAATTTTGAATTCTCATCCCTGACCTAACCTTCTTACAGTGTAAGCTCCATGAAGGCAAACATTTATCTTGTTCAATCTTAGTTGACTCATAGACTTTACCTGTGTCTATGCATCTATGCTAGCACCGCATGGCGACCAGCTGAACGGTCATTTCGGTCATCACGGTCACTGCCTTGTTATATATATGAGATGCCCTCCTTTTTTAATAAAACCACCCATTTATGAAATCTCAGACTTTTGAGTCACCATTAGATATGCAATAAATATACTTGAACAGAAGGTCAGTACTAGTCATTTGAGCACTCATCTTGCATAGGCAATACTTTGTATTACTAGTACTAATTGCATTTGATTTGTGCTTATATACTCATACCTATTTTTCCACTTACATGAATACCATGACTAGAGAGTGAGTAAATTTTCTCATATTTTTCCTGTTGTTGCTAACACATTAAAATTCAATGATCTAGCAAATAGATCTATTATGTGCCCATTATGTGTTTGCTTTATGGCAAATGCTTATTACTTAAAATGGAAGCTATGATGGAAAAACCAGGTCATGAAGTTATTAGCCACGTAATATCACACATTTAAATGGCTTAAAATTGGAACTGCTCATCATTTTTTTTCTGTCTACAAGGTTAATAAGCTATTAGGGCAACATCCAAACAACATACACCTATAAAGAATACTCGCTATTAGGTCATAACCAAGAGCAGAGATTTAAAATGTAGATTTAAAAAGGTTTGGGTACAAATCCTGTCTTGAACATGTATCAGTTCTGTGTTATTGGGCAAGTAATTTTCATTCTCTAAGTCTTATCTTAATCATCTATACTAATAAAAGCCTAGGTGGCCCTCGCGCCCTTGCGCGACGCCCTCACGTCATCACAAGATGGCTGCTCCCATGTCATCCCAAGATGGCTGCCACAAGATGGCCAGCAGGGGAGGGCAGTTGGGGGTGATCAGGCTGGCAGGGGAGGGCAGTTGGGGGCGATAGGGCTGGCAGGGGAGGGAAGTTGGGGGCGATTGGGCTGGCAGGGGAGCAGTTAGGCATCAATCAGGCTGGCAGGGGAGTGGTTAGAGGGTGATCAGGCTGGCAGGCAGGCAAATGGTTAGGAGCCATCAGTCGCTGATTGTGAGAGGGATGTCCAACTCCTGGTTTAAGCCCGATCCCTGTGGAATTGGGCCTAAACTGGCATTCAGACATCCCCTGAGGGGTCCCAGATTGGGGAGGGTGCAGGCTGGGCTGAGGGACATCCCCCCAGTGCATGAATTTTGTGTACCAGGCCTCTAGTTTTATAATAATGGCACTTATAATAAAGCTGCTGTGGGGATGAAATAAAATTATAGAGATAACAGGATTATAAATTCCTAGCACATAGTAAGCATTCAATAATCAGTAGCTATTAAAATACATGTTATGAATCATCTTAGTAACTCACTAGCATGTGTAAAACATAGAGGCAGCCTTGCACTTTAAGCAAATCATCAACCTTAACCCAATAGAAAAATTTTAAAAAATAAAAACTGTATCATCAATTTGTGGGAAAAGCTCAAATCATTGCACACATTCTTTAGAAAAATATTCTGTCATCATGGTTCACTTCATCTATAATGTAGAAGGTGCCACTATGGTTTGTCAAAAGTAGACAATGTGGCTGGTGAAATTAAAAACCTAATTTCTTTTAATAAGTAGAAATTAATTGTAGAATCAAAATGGTGGTCAAACCATGTTATTTTGGAGATGAGAAAACAGGCAAAGAGAATAAAAATGAAGGATACAAAGACATATTTTATTCCAATTATCTTTTCATAATTTAAAATTTGGAAGACAAATATAATGTTCTTCAATACTCTTTAGACATTTGTTTAATTTCATGCCATGTTCTTTAAATGTACAAAAGAGAAACCCACAAAGAGTTGAGGTAAATCTATGTAAATACTGCATGGATATTAGTGACATTCTCATACCACTTTCTTATACTATTATAAGATGTTTGAAATTTGGCCTCTTGTTCAGGGGTAAATTCCTTCTTTTTCCTCTTTGACGATACTTACATTTACTTTTTTACATAAGAATTGTGAACGAAATCAATGGTAGTACTAAGCTAAAATTTGAGACATTTTATGAAAGTAAGATTCATGGTATCCATTCTTAAAGAGTGTAGTCAAAATCATTGTTCTCTGATGAGGTTTTGGTGTTTTAAAGTTATCAATGTTGGCCTTTCATCTTGCAGATTCAAATATTTTTTTAACAGAAGAAAAATTAAATTTAAATACATATTCATGGGGAATTCAAATATGCATGAATAGTCCCTTAGTAATCTTTTACAAGAGTTTTGATCTGTGTATCTGAGAACTGTTTGCCTATAAAATACATTATAAAATTAATACTACATTAATACTAAAGAAAAGTGTTCTCATGCTTCTGGGCCTTAGTGTTACAGTGAAAACTAGTTATGTCCTAGTTTATGAGAAATTTTAGGCTTTTGGTATTTTCTTGTCTAATGAACTCACAAGAAATATTACCTACACTTTGTAAAATCCTGGGTGCTTTATTAATTGTTCCTCTAAATTGGCCTATCTCAGGTTACTCTGTCCTTAGACAGCTAATTGTTCCTTCCACTGTGTTCCCATAACACTCTATTCACACCATTATTATAGCACAAGAACAGATTTCCATATAATTATCTGTTTACATTTTATGTCTTCCCCACTAAACTTGGAACTACTTGAGAGCAGAGACCTGGTATTCTTTAAAGTTAATAGACCAACACCTAACTCTGGCGAGGATCCAGACCATACTTGGCAAATGGTAGTATCATGCACTATTACAGATTCCTTGAAGTTTATTACCTTAGACAGTTCTCATGGATCTAGTTAAAATTTTGTGGTAATAAGCTATTTTGGGATAGATGGTAAGTGGAAAATTATCACTTATTGCATGAATGTCTACTGTTTGCATTGGGTATTATATGTCATTCAATCATACTAATAACACCTGCAAAGTGGTAGCATCCATACCCTCATTTTTTATATTAGGATGTTTTCTCTCAATATAGTTTCTAAATCTGCCCAGTTCACAAAGTCCCTAAAGGAATTAGGATTTAAAATAATAACTTTACCCCCAAAGCCATTATGCTATTATCCAATCTTATGACCAGCCATACATGATCAAGTTAAGGTTAGGGGAAAGGTGGCAGTTAAAAGCAGAACCAGGACACTTTCTAAAAGGACAAGGCACATAATGATCACAAGGGAGTAAAGTTTTACTCATAAAATAATGGAAGGAAAATGATTGTTTTATTTCACATCTTTAGAGAGCATCTATTAATTGATTGTTTATTGCATATTGTGTGTCAAATATTATATTGGGATATGAAGATTAATAAGAAGTTGTCTCTAATTTCAAAAGGAGTTCACTACCCTAGTGGAAGAAGATAAAATTTTAGTCAAACACATTTTCAATTATAGGGATTATAAGCATTTATGATATACATATGAGGCAATATAAAAGGATATTTAAAAACATGAACACTGGCATCAGACAGAATTGAATTCAAGTTCTGACCCTGTTATTTATATGACTATAAGATCTTGGGCAAATTATATGCTCTTAGCAATAAATTCTTTATTTGTAAAATTGGAAAAATAATGCTAATTTACTCATATGACTGTTTTATAGATTAATCTAGATGTATGTCTTTCATGTAGAAAGTAACTTATTATTTCTAGTTATTATGTACAGGTACATAATACTAGGTACACCAAGTTAAGTAGGTAATTACTAGGTAGACAAAACAAAGGAAAACTTTCAAAAGCTGAGTCTTATGAGAAAGAAAGCAGGTGGTTGGGTTTTATTTACTTAAAAAAATGAATGAATGATTAGGGACTCTCTGATAATTAGCATACATTGGAATTATATAAGTTCCCCAAAGGCCACATCTCCTGCATAAAGGAAATAAGAATTAATATGGAGACTTTTTCATATAATCAAACTTTCTACACATTTATCTAGTTTGAGGTTGACAAAACAGAGGAAAGATACGTAGAACTCACCCATTTCTAGTTAAAATATTTTTAAATCCAACAATCTTATAGAATTTGAATAAAATTGCCAACAATTGTGTTGACAAATAGCTTTCAACAGAAAGTGCAGAATAAACTAATCATTTCAAAAGAGCAGATAGTGCATACAGGGGAGTATATAATGAAATCCAGTCATATTATTGCATTGGTGAGATTGGTGAGCACGAACTTAAATGAGATATGATAACCTAAAAAATGATTTCTGAATTTATAGAGAGTCAGGCTTCACTAAACAAGCCATTTTGTAGAATCCTCTAAATATGCACCCTATACCCAATGCATGGTCAAATATTACTCGCATTCATTAAAGTTGTACTTGCATTGTAATCTACTGATCTTCACAATGCACCAAAGGAGTCACTATATTTGATCAAGCAAATATTTGGAATTCTTTTTTTTAAAAAAATAAACATTTAGAATTCTTTTTAAAAAAATCGTAGAATATTTACTATTTGTAGAAAGATTATCTAGCACTCCAACCACTCTGATAGCAACTTAGTCCTTGGGTCTGGCTGATGTCTTCTCTGACCTTTCATAGGGTGTCTACGGGAAGATTAATTCATGAACTTACCTTGGAGTTAAGCCTATTGTTCAATTGTTCAAAGTATTAAATACATTTTTTAACCCAAATATAAATTCAAAGTACCTTTTTTTTAGCTCTAGGAGACTGATCTTTTCCCTACTGTATTAGGAGAATATGAATAACTCCCTTACTTCACTGATATTTTTTATTTAAAATTATAGACTGTGATAAACTATCCACTAGTCATCCTTTATGTGGCCTCCTCGAGAGATGTGGTACCCTCTCACCATTTCTCTACTTTTTATCATTCAACCTTTTTGTCAGTTCTGCTACTTTTCCCACTCCAGACATTTTTGTCCCTTTCATTAACCTGCAGAGGCTTGGTCTGTATCACAATATCCCTTCTGATTGTCACACTAGGAATAGGTGACCCTTGCTATTCATCAGCTGCCCAGCTGCTTTGCCATACATTCTTTGTATTGTATCTCTCCCCGCTGTGTTTTTCTTTCTCTGTAGTGCTAGTGATACTCAAGAGGTGGTTTAAGTGCCCACAGTCACATTCCAAAGCATTCAGAATTGTGTCTTTTCCTATGAGTGAAAATTCATTTGACCTGAGAATGAGAATACAGTTGATTTCTTGCTTCTAAACTTGTTCCTATGGTTTTACTGGGGCAAAGTCTGGAGGGCCAACATACTTTATAAACACTGTTTAAAGGAGAGGATTTTTTGAAGAATAAATTATTTTCTCAATTCTGTCTTTCTTAGATTATCATACATTCTGAACTTAATAAATATTTGTGTAAAATGTATGTATGTATTGTATGTAAAGCATTGGATCAAGTGATGCAAGGATTAAAATATTAGTAGGAAATCTGATTTTTGAATTGTTTTTCCAAGGATGAAAAGTGTTTGGGCTCCTGAAAATGTGTTTGGGCTGATGGAGCCACATTTCTTACTTTTTTTTTTTTTTAATATATTTTATTGATTTTTTACAGAGAGGAAGGGAGAGGGTTAGAGAGTTAGAAACATCGATGAGAGAGAAACATCGATCACCTGCCTCTTGCACATTCCCCACTGGGTATGTGCCCGCAACCAAGGCACATGCCCTTGACCAGAATCAAACCTGGGACCCTTGAGTCTGCAGGCCAACTCTCTATCCACTGAGCCAAACCAGTTAGGGCAGGAGCCACATTTCTTAACCTTGTCAACTATGTATCCAGTGCTACAGTAGTTTGAGAGGTGGTATTTATAAAGAATAGCCCAACCTAATTCTAATTAAGTCTAGAATTCATCATTCACTACATAGGTACAAATTATCTGAGTTGTCTAAATCTCTTGTTTTATTCCTCTGCAAAACTGCAAATAATAACAATACTTATATCATGTTATTGTTGAAAGGGTTTAATGAAATCAGTTATGCAAAACACCTAGTGAGGAAGCACTCAGTAGTGCTTGCTATACTTATTTTTTCTCTTTTATTTCTTATATAAAAATTTTCTACCCTTCTCAAGGATATTTGCTCTACATTGCCAACTTCAAATGCTCTTTGAGCTTAACTTTAGCAAAAACTCTTTCTTCATAGCTCACCAAAATATCTTTATTTCATGCAACTACATCCTGAAATTGTACATTTACAGAATTTTTCACTTACTATTCAAGTTTATGTTTGCCAACCATTATTTTTTTCTATACAAAATAAATAATAAAATGATCTCATCATTCATCACTTTTTAAAATATGAACTTTAGTGATTCTTATTTGTTTACTATTGGTATACACATTTTAGTATTTTGCTCAGTTATTCAGTTTATTTTAAGCAATACAATTTCAAAAAAAAAGAGTATTTGTATATAGTGTTATTTTAAAATAGGGTTATAGACCTTGATATTTTTATTTTATTTAAGGAAAACATTCTATTTTAAAATTTTTATTATAATTCCTTCTATGTCTACCTCTATAGCAGAAAATGTGTTACATTTATGAAAAATATGATGGAGCTTTCCCTCTCACTTATTTAACTATTTCTTTGTTCTTTATTTAAAGACTTGTATTTGAAGGGAAACTGCATTTACATTAGAAAATAACATAGAACTTCTATTGCTTCCTCTAGTTTCCCACGTTTTTAGTCTTTACACAACATCTACATGGTAATATCTTATTTATATATTCATAAATATTTATAAGAATAAGATACATATAATATTATTAGCCTAAATCTCTAAAAATATAGCAATAACTAATGCAAGAACAAGAGAGCTGTTTGTCTAAAGGCTATTAGAAAGAAATGTAAGGATTCCGTTGTTGTTACCCTAATCAAAACCAATGCATATTTAAAAATGTGAAGTAGAATGAGCTCAAAATTATGTAACACTGAACATTTAATTGACAGATTTATTTTACATTTGTACTTTAATTTTATGTGAATTAAAATACAGTGCTTTTATACATTGTTTTGTATCATTCACTGAGGAACCCTGGCTCAACTTGTGAACCAATATTTCTCATCAGTTCCCATAATACATCTACAGAGACATATGTTTACATGCTACCTGCTATTCTAATGAATTATGATCTTTTACGGAAGGTTTTATTTAAATATATATATATATATATATATATATATATATATATATATATATATTATTGGCATTAGAAGGTAGTATAACATAGTTCTTCAGAGTTCTCTATAAAAAATAAACATTACTGAACATTTGTTATATTTAAGATATTGGGATAGGAGAAAATGGCAGCTGATTAGACAGACCTGTCATGCACCTTGCTCCAGGACCAGTCTGGAAATATAAATAAATTGGAGAGCATTCACCTGGAATTGCCAACTGAGGTCCAGCTGAGGAGGAAACATATCAAAGAAGGAAAGAAAACACCTGGAGACCAGTGGAAAGGGTGAGGTTGTGAGAGGAGCTGGCCCAGCTTCCAGGGGCAGCAGGCCAGCAGGCCAATAGTGGGGAGGGAGAGCTGAGCTATGGGAGAGTCTGTTCCCTCAGGAGACAGAGGCCCGGAACCAAGGCTGGGCTCCACAGTTCAGAGCACCAGAGCCAAACCCGTGGCCCATGTAACATCCAGCAGTAAAAGGCAGCAGGGCTACTGGCCATAGTGGAACCTCTGGACCATAGACCGGAGCAGGTTGGAGAGAAAGCCGCAGTTTTCTTGTGGTTTTTGTTTTTTTATTCTAAACCCAGAGCACAGGAGTTTTCATTTGCAGTTACTCACCTGAGTGTTTGGTGCAGGGAGGGAGGTGCGAACTTGAGGTGCCAAAAGAGGGGATGGGATGGGAAGCATTTCAGGGAAACGTGGAAAAGCAGCAGCCAGGAGTCCTGCATTTGGTAATTCGTACACACCCAAACCAAAACGGCGGCCATTTTTCATGAGAGGAGCTAGCCCCTCTCAGTAGCCTCAGGGCAGGAAAACAAAACAAAAAAACACACAACATCTTAGATGAGATAGCCTGAGTCACCTTTAGAAGCCCTGCCTACTACACCCTTCATTTTGACCTTTTCAGAGGAAACAAAAGCAGAGGCCACGCCTATGGGCTTGAATAGTCTCAGGAGTATCAGTGACTGGATTGGGGAAGGGGCCATTTTCCCCACTGTACTAGGAACCAGACTAATACTTTTCCCACCTAGGAGAGTTGATAGAAACTCCAGGTTTCCAGCTGATCCCACTGATTGCATACAAGAATCTTGGCCCAGCAAAGAGCAAAGTAATATTTTGGGCCACTTGCAGAAGAGCACCTCTAGGACAGGGAAGCAAACCCACCATATTCCCTGAAATCTAAACAGCACCCCCTGCCCCCACCAAAGCCCTTTTAGAAACAGACTTTTGATTGATTAAAAGCTGGCTAGTGTTAGAGAGTGGGAATTTTTGAGCGCTCCAGAAAGGCCGTGGACTATGCCCCAGATAGAGTTGTCAGTGCTGACACCAGGCCAGGCCTTGAGATATAGTCTCATGGCCCCTTTCCCCTTGCACCTCACAAAATAGCCTTGCAAGATAGAACACTGTCAGCTTTCTGAAGAACAGGATAACCCTGTAAATAACATGGTCATCAATAGCATGGCCCTGACATTACTTGGGAAAAACTGTTTTGTCTTGGGTTACTTACTCTGTAAAAACAGGATGTGGTTAATGTGCTTAAAAGTGGTCTTGCACAAAGGGTCGGGGCTGCTCTCTGACCTCCCCAGGTAGAGAGGGCAGTCGCTGGCCGGCAATAAAGGCTCCCTAAATTTTAATTTGGTCTGGACTCCAGTGGTCTTTACTCGCGTTCGCTCCACAACAGCTAGCAGGCAAAGGCAGGCAGAGGCAGAGCTTGGAGAACCAGGAGAAATTTGCTGACCTAGCCCTGGGCCCTGTACTACTACCAAACTTGTTTTAGAGGGCAGATTGGCCCCTCCTGCTTGCAGCTAAGTCCTATGGAGACAGACACACACTGTGGATCACGTGGAGCTTCAAGCAGGTTGCTGGAAGCCAAAGGAGGATAGTTTTTAACAGTGGTTAGAACCAAAATATCTCATGGGAAGCTCAGAATGGGCAGACAGAACAATTCGCCATAGTCAGAAGAGTGAGATCCAAAGGGAGCCCCCATGGGACAATAAACTTAACTGAAAGGAATGCCTCTTCCCCCCCTTTTTTTCCTCTTTTCCTTTTTTTTAAGTTTTTTCTCTTTCCTTTCTTTTTTCATTTTTTATTTATCTTTTTTATCTCTCTGCTTTATTCATTTTTCATTATTCTAGTCTCTCATTCATATATCTAATTTTCCTTTTCCTACACCAGTGGTCGGCAAACTGCGACTCGCGAGCCACACACGGCTCTTTGGCCCCTTGAGTGTGGCTTTTCCACAAAATACCACGGCCTGGGCAAGTCTATTTTGAAGAAGTGGTGTTAGAAGAAGTTTAAGTTTAAAAAATTTGGCTCTCAAAAGAAATTTCAATCGTTGTACTGTTGATATTTGGCTCCGTTGACTAATGAGTTTGCCGACTACTGTCCTACACAATCTTTTTTCTTTTTGTCTCTCCTTCTCTCTTTCCTTTTCTCCTTCTATCTTGTCTTTTTTCCTTTTCTTATTTTGGGTCTATTTGCTTTCTCTTCTATTTTCCTTTAAAAAAAAATTGCTTTATTTCTTCCTACTTTATTTTAAACAGTCTCCCTTCCCCTATTTCCCTAATTCTTTATCCTTATTTTCTTTATTTCAGCCCTGCACCTACATATTCCATTTTATCCCCACCATCATTTTTTCTTTGGTCTTTTTTGTTTTATTTTTTGTTTGTGTGGGGTTTTTGTTGTTGTGGTTTTTGTTTGGTTGGTTGTTTTGTATTTTTCTCCTCATATTTTTTCTTTCTTTTTTTTTTTCTTCTAGCATCCTTACTCTCTTTTCTCCTTTCTAATTCTCTCTTCTGTGGTGGTTGCTTTTGTCGTTGCTGCAGGGGTCTTGTGTATGTTTTAGTTTTGTTTCTTTGTTTTCACATTTTGTTGTGTTGTATTTTGTTTTGTTCTGTCAGCACCTCCACAACAGTTTGTACAACGTAGTCAGGAATGAGTCACATGGTCAGCCAACCTGAGAGGACAATCCATCCATGAATAAGACAATAATATTCAAGACCCAATTACAACAGGAGAACCCAAATAACTCAAGCTCAGGAGATCTAAGAGACTGTACCATTGGGTCAAAAAAAACTACATAAGACCACCCCACAGAGTCTGATCTAATACATAGAAACAAATCCAAAGAACAGAAAAAATGGGGAGACAAAGAAACAACCCCCAAATAAAAGAAAATGAGAAATCACCAGAAAAGGAACTAAATGAAATGGAGGCAAGCAATTTGTCAGATAAAGAATTCAGAATATGGTAATAAGGATGCTGAAACAATTCAGTGAGAACTACAAGTCACTTAACGAGAATTATAAGGAACTTAATGAAAGCTACACCAACATGAAAAGAGTGGTTGAAACAATGAATAAGAATCAATTGGAAATAAGAAATGACATAGCTGAAATAAAGAACACCTTAGTAGAAGCTGAGGACCGAATCAGTGAATTAGAAGACAAGGTAGAGAAAACACCCATTCAGAGCAACAAATGACAAAAAAAAAAAAAAAAAAAAAAAAAATGAAAAAGCAGAAGGAGAGTTCAAGGGAGATTTGGAACAACATTTGAATCATAGTGCTACCAGAATGAGAAGAATCCAAGCAAAGAATAGAGAACCTGTTTGAAGAAATAATGGCAGAAAATTTCCCTTACCTGGTGAAGGAAAAAGTCACTCAATTCAGGAAATATAGAGCCCAAGTCAAGATCAACCCCAAAAGTCCCACACCTAGGCAAATAATAATTAAAATGGCAAACATTAAAGACAAAGAAAGAATCTTAAGGACTGCAAGAGAGAGACAGAAAGTTACCTACAAGCGAGTTCCCATTATACTGTCAGTTTATTTCTCAAAAGAAACACTTCAGGCCAGAAGGAAGTGGAATGAAGTCTACAAAGGAATGAAAACCAAGGAACTGGGGACTACTCTATCCACCAAGGCTATCTTTCAAAATCAAAGGTAAAATAAAGAACTTTGCAGACAGAAAAGGGGCTAAAAAAAATTATGATCACTAAATCAGCACTGCAATAAATGCTAAAGGGAGTGGTGTAAAAAGTAGAAATAGAAAGGAAAAGAAGAACACAGGCATAAAGAATAAGAATGGCAACAAATAAGTACATATCAATAATAACCTTAAAGGTAAATGTCTTAAATGATTCAATCAAAAGACATAGGGTGACTGAAAGGATAAGAAAACATGACCCAAATATATGCTGTCTATAAGAAATTCACCTAGGAACAAAAGACTCACACAGAATGAAAGTGAAGGGATGGAAAAAAATTTTTCCATGCAAATTGAAAAAAATAACAAAAAAACCCGCTGGTGAAGCAATACTTATATCTGAAAAAATAGACTTCAAATTGAAGGCCATAACAAGAGAAAATGAAGGCCATTCATAATACTAAAGGGATTGATACAACAAGAGGATATAACTCTGGTTAACATATATACATCCAATAGCAGAGCAACCAAATATCTATCATCTATCTGTCTATCTATCTATCTATCTATCTATCTATACACTAGAGGCCCGGTGCACAAAATTTGTGCACTTGGGTGGGGGTGTCCCTCAGTTCAGCCTGTGCCCTCTTGCAGTCCGGGAGCCCTTGGGGAAGCCCGCTCCCCATGGCGAACAGGCCTAACCCATCAGTTGGGCATCCTTAGTGAGAGAGGCTCCCGCCACTGCTGTTGTGCTCGCCAACTGTGAACCTGGCTTCTGGCTGAGCAACACTCCTCCTGTAGGAGCACACTGACCACAAGAGGGCAGCTCCTGTGTTGAGCATCTGCCCCCTGGTGGTCATAGCACATCATGGCGAACGGTTGACTGGACTTAGCTTATCATTAGCATATTACGCTTTGATTGGTTGATCAGATGACTGGATGACCAGACATTTAGCATATTAGGCTTTTATTATATAGGATATATTTAAAAGACGATTTCAAGGGAGAGATGGACAGCAATACAATCATAGAAGGTGACTTAAACACCACACTGACATCAATGGATAGATCCTCTAGACAAAAAATCAACAAAGAAACAGCTACCCTAAATGACACACTAGATCAGGTGGAATTAATTGACATTTACATAACATTTCACCCCAAACCTATAGAATATACATTCTTCTCAAGTGCACATGGGTAATTCTCAAAGATAGACCACATTTTAGGACACAAACTAAATCTCTAGAAGTTCAAGAAGATTGAAATCATATCAAGAAACTTCTTGAATCACAATGGCATGAAATTAGAAATAAACCACAATAAAAATACTCAGAAACATTCAAACATATGGAGGATACAGAGAAAATAATTATACAATGAATGGGTTACCAAAGAGATCAAGAAAGAAATAAACAACTTTCTGGAAACAAATGAAAATGAACATACAACAATCCCAAATCTATGGCACACAGCAAAAGCAGTGCTGAGTGGAACGTTCATAGCCCTACAGACTTACCTCAGAAAACAATGAAAACTTATAATAAACTATCTAACACTCAAACTTAAAGAATTAGAAAAAGAACAACAAGAAAATACCAAAATAGAAGGAAGGAAATAAAAACAATCATAGCAGAAATAAATTACATAGAGAATTAAAAAAAAAATACAAAAAATCAATAAAACTAAGAGCTGGTTCTTTGAAAAGATATACAAGATTTATGAACCGTTAGCCATACTCATCAAGAAACAAAGAGGGAGTACCCAAATAAACAAAATCAGAAATGAAAGAGGTGAAGGAACAACTGACCCCAAGCAATAAAAACGATTGTAAAAAAATACTATGAACAACTATATTCCAATAATCTAGACAACCTGGATGAAATGGACATATTCCTAGAAAAATAAAATCTTCCAAAATCGGTCAGAAAGAATAATAAAACCGGAATAGGCTGATAATTACTGATGAAATTGAAGCAGTAATCACAAAACTGTCAACAAACAAAAACCTTGGTCATGATTGGGGGAGTTTTACCAAATATTCAAAGAAGAACTAACACCTATTCTCCTCAAACTATTTCAAGAAAACCAAGAGAAAGAAAAACTACCAAGCTCCTTTTATGAGGCGAGCATTAGCCTAATTCCCAAACTAGATAAAGACACTAAAAAGAAATAGAATTACAAGTCAATATCCCTTATGAACATAGATGCTAAAATCCTCAACAATATATTAGCAATTTGAAATCGGCAATACATAAAAAGATCACATACCATGACCAAGTGGGATTTATTCCAAGGATGCAAGGATGGTATAATATTCATAAATCAATAAATGTTATACATCACATAAACAAATTGAAAGACAAAAACCACATGATTATATCAATTGACACAGAAAAAGTATTTGACAAAATTCAGCACACTTTTTTTGATAAAAACTCTCAGCAAAGTAGGAATAGAGGGATCATAACTCAATATAATAAAGGCCATATATGACAAACCTACAACCAACATCATGCTCAATGGGCAAAAAACTAAAATCATTTCCCCTAAAAGCAGGAAAAAGACAGGGATTTCCGCTTTTACCACTCTTATTCAACATAGTACTTGAAATTCTAGTCACAGTGATCAGGCAAGAAGAAGAAATAAAAGGCATCCAAATTAGAAAGGAGGAAGTAAAACTGTGGTCAATTGCAGATGACATGATATTGTACATAGAAAACCCTAAAGACTCCACCAAAAACTATTAGATTTAATAAATGAATTTGGCAATATAGCAGGATACAAAATTAACACCCAGAAATCAATGACAATTTTGTACACCAATAATAAACTCTCATAAAGAGAATCTACTAAAACAATCCCATTTACCATTGCAACAAAAAATTAAGATACTTAGGAATAAACTTAACTGAGGAGGTAAAAGACCTGTATTCTCAAAAAACTACAAGATGTTGAAAAAAGAAATAGAGAGAGATATAAACAAATGGAAGACTATACAGTGTTCATGGGTTGGTAGAATCAATATCATTATAATGTCCACATTATCCAAAGCAATCTATAGATTTAATGCAATCCCTATTAAAATATCAATAGCATATTTCACAAATCTAGAACAAACACTCTAAAAATATATATGGAACCAAAAAAGAACACAAATTGCCACAGCAATCTTGAGAAAGAAGAACAATGTTGGAGGAATCAACATACCAGATATCAAGTCATAATACAAAGCCCCTACTCAAAACTGCCTGGTAGTGGCACAAGAACAGGCATATAGATCAGTGGAACAGAACAGAGATCCCAGAAATCGACCCAAGCCATTATGCTCAATTAATATTTGACGAAGAAGGCAAGAGCATGCAATGGAGCAAAAACAGTCTCTTCAATAAATGGTGTTGAGAAAATTGTACAGGTACATGCAATAAAGTGAAAATAGACCACCAATTTACACCATACACAAGAATAAACTAAAGGTGGATAAAATACATAAATGTAATTCGTGAAACCATAAAAATCATAAAAGAAATCATAGGCAGCAAAATCTCTGACAATTCTTGTAGCAATATGTTTACCAATACATCTCCTAAGGGTTAATTTCCAAAATATATAAGGAATTCATACAACTTTATAAAAGAAGACACTAGACCAATTTAAAAAATGGGCAAAGGACTTAAACAGATACTTCTCCAAACTGGACATACAGAAAACCAAGAGACATATGAAAATATGCTCAAAGAGATGCAAATTAAAATGACAATGAGGTATCACCTCACATTTGTCAGAATGGCTACCATAAACAAATCAACAACCGACAAATGTTGGCAAGAATGTGCAGAAAAGGGTAACCTAGTACACTGTTGGTGGGAATGCAGACTGATGCAGCCACTGTGGAAAACAGCATGGAGTTTCCTCGAAAAATTAAATATGGAACACCCATTTGACCCAGTGATCCTCAGTGATCCTAAGAAACCCAAAGAAACAATCAGAAAGAATGTATGTACCCCTATGTTCATAGCAGCATAATTTACAATGCTAAGATTTGGAAACAGCCCTAACTGGTTTGGCTCAGTGGATAGAGAGTCAGCCTGTGGACTGAAGGGTCCCAGGTTCGATTCCAGTAAAGGGCATGTACCTTGGTTGCGGGCATATCCCTTGTAGGGGGTGTGCAGGAGGCAGCTGATCGATGTTTCTCTCTCATGGATGTTTCTAACTTTATATCCCTCTCCCTTCCTCTCTGCAAAAAATCAATAAAAATATATTTAAAAAAAAAAAAGATTTGGAAATAGCCCAAGTGCCAATCAGTAGATGAGGGGATAAGAAAACTGTGGTACATCTACACAATAGAAATTTTCTGGGCCTCTCAACCTTAACCAGGAAGTACAGTGTATCAGATTTGGGACTGAAACTGATCTTGGGCTAATCATTTAATATAACTAAGATTGAATTTCCTCATCTATAAAGTAGACATAGTCAGGATGTTTACTATAGTCCTTGGGTATATTTAGTGAGATAATGAAATATGTCAAGTATAGTAACATATATATATGTATATATAGACATACATACAGTATATATATATATTCATATATATAATCATTTGTATATTAAATAGTATCAGCTGTACACAAATACCTAATAATATTATTAAGACCTTGTAGTTCTCTTTTATAATTTTAAGATCTTAGGATCATTTTTACAGTGCTAATTCAAACCACTCTAGGCCACATGAAAAAGATTATGAGATGAATACTTAGAAGAAATTGTTATTTGTTTCATGCAAAGTAAGAAAAACACAATTCCATTCATTCAGAGAATAATCAGTAAATCACATCCCTAATAGATACTATTAATTAACCATCTTTTAAGGACTAAGGGATTCTGTGAGGTAAGCACTATTTACCTTGGTTTAAAGATGAAGAAGTTGAGGCTCAGAGTGTTTAGGTGAGTTATTCAAAGTCCCATTGCAGGCATTGGAAAGCAGAGATTTCAATCTAGTTTTAACTATATTCAAAGATTAAACATAAAATTCCAAATTGAAAAGTGTGATGGACATGTTAATGCACTGCCAAGATCTCTCTAGTAAACGGTGTATTTCTTCAATTGCTCCTTAAAAGAAACTTCAGTGGTAGAGAGCTTCTCTATCCAAGGCCATGACCTTTTTAAATTCATTCATTGACTAAATTCATTCATTCCACCATTTTGGCTCAACATAAGACAATTCTGATGGACTATTTTAATACCAAAGCTTCTTGTGTGCTTGGTTGAGGTTCTTTACCAACTTGTATACACTTTAAAATATTCTAAACACTAAAGTCACTCTCAGATTTGTTTCCTGGAGGATTTAACCTGTAACACAAATAGACAATAGTCTATTGTATGTATCCCTTAGATTAGCTTCTAGTTTTTCAACTAGTTTCAATTTTTATTATTTTAGAAAATGTATTTTAAATGACATTTATTCATCCTTTCTGCTATACTTTCTATCCATAGAGGATGTGATAAAATTGTCAATTTTTAATGTATAGTTGAAAGTAAGTGCAATAAATCTTCACTCTGGAATAGATATCTTTATCCAGAAAAGTCTCTCTGTGATCACATTTTTGTAAACTGAACCATATCTAACTGGTTTTGCTGTAATGGAGGGGCTTTTAGACTGTGGGTTAGAAAGGCTGAGTTCAGGTAATTAGCTGGATAACATAGGGCAGTCCTACCTTCTCTTGGCTTCTTACCTCAAACATAAAATGTTTTTACCTAATTATTTCAGGCTGTTCCAATTCCATATATATATATTGATCTTTGGAATTTTTTGGCATTAAGATTCCATTCCCTCTAGTCTTTCTATGAAGTAGTTAATGTACTGAAAACAACTACTTTAAAAATCTTTACTACAGTCTTAAAGAAACCCTTTTGTGAATCATTTATAGTGCGAATTATACCTTTCTAATTTATGTGTTTTGTAAATTCAGATTTATCTACTGAAATATTTTACTTATTCAAGAAAATTTGACCTTTGAAAGTGTGGTAGAGGTTGCTTCTAGAAACTGTTACTCTTTGGAATGTAATTTCAAAGGTGAAAAATGGCACCATAGTGAGGCCACATTTTTAACATTCCTCAGCAATAAAATTCCCCTTTTTCAGTAAGTTTACTAGTTTTTGTGTCCAGGGACATTTCCTTTCAGTATACTGAATGTTTAGAGATTCTGAACTGCATTTAAAGGCAGTTATACATGTCTTTGAAAATAGCTTTGGCATCCTTAATACCCTCTGAGAACACAGAGGTACACAGAGGTTTCATTATCACTGCTTTGGGAATAATGTACACTGAACTTCATTTCTCCAAATAAAATTATGTAAAAATTATTTATTTTGCTAAGTTATGTTGGAGGAAATATTTGTTCTATCTACTAATCTTGGCTCAAGCTAAATATCAAAACTATTGATTCATGATGAAAGATAAAGGTTTAACCAAACAAAGAGTGAACAAATGGTAAAAAAGAGATTCTTCCAAAGGAAAAAGTGCTATATATTAGGGATTATATATAAATTTAAGAATTATACTTTGCAGGATGTCTCTTAATCACAGTGGCAGAGAGAATATAAAAATTAGTGTTTGTCAAATTGTAGGTCACCTATCTAGTTAGACTCAAATATTAACTTCAGTAGTTTCTGAACATGACTACCTCATCTTGAAGTTCTTAGACTGCCCACACAAAATTAATTGCTTCTTTTCTTCTCTTCTATGGAAGTTGCTTTTCATGTGTATTGCACTCAATTTCTTTTCTTTCACTTACATATTCTCTTCCCTTATTAGATTATAAACACCAGGTAGTAGAAGCTTTCTGAATCCATGAACATTTGATTATAAACTAAAAGTAAGCACAAAATAAATATTAATTGAAAATGGGTTAAATCTAGTCTGAAAAAAATGAAAAGAAATATTTTTATATTCTGTCTTGATTTTTAAAAATAGTAAGCTTATATAAACCAACAATCAGAAAGAATATAACCCAACTTTGTTGATGGAACATTTATAGTAATGAAACATTACAAAGAATGGAGAATGTTTTAAAAGTTAGAACCCAAACTATTTATGAGCATGATGTTAGAGAAGAAGTAAGAGGCATAACTATTTTATGGTAGTTGTGGTCATAACATTTTAAAAGTGAAAAAAGATTTTTTTCAAATCCAAATATAACTCTTTGCAATTTTGTACATTGATTATATGATTCATCTGGGTATGAAGAGGCAGCAATAAAAACATAACTCTTCTTTTAACTCTTCATGAACAAGCTGAAATTGGAAAGATACAATTAGAATTATCTCTTTCCCTAATGCTTTCAGTAATTTCTGCTGTATTTTCCTTTTCCATCTTTTAGCAAAATCTTTTGCAGATCTCAGTACTTTGTGACCAATTATAGAGCTAAAGTCATTTATATATAATGAAAAAATCTTGTCCTACATAAGTTAAACCTTTTACTGCTTTCAGAAATTCCACTTGGTCTTTCAACCTGCTTCCCACTCAGAATGGTGAAAGGAATATTATCTTTTCTACTTTTGTCCACTTTTGCCAGACTGCTTCTGAATACACCAGAAGTGGGGAAAATAAGGAGTATTAGCTAGAAAAGGCAATATGGGTAATACTGGAATCTTCTATGAGGCACCTTTGTGTGGAAGTTGCCCATATATGTTGTATGATGTATTTTTGTTGATTCTCCTGAGAGCCCCTTTATTAGGGACTCCAACAGAGCATCCTTCATATGGGTGATAGGCTTCTTGACTAAATTCTTATTATGCCCTCAGATGATATGCCCTAAAACACTTTTTCTCCTGGAGTCCTCTTGTATCAATAGTCAGCCCCCAAAGTACGGTTATTAAAAGATTGCATATAGTCTGGTAAAGTTTATAGTATCTGATTATGACATAAGTAAACTACATATTCTTGATATAAAATTGATTAATATTTAAGATAATATAAGTTATTATATGAAAAATATTCCCACTATGGTGTCTAATTCTAAGAAATGCATATGGATGTTTGTATAAACTAGCAAATTCATATATTTAAATGTATAAAAAATCATTAATTCTGAGAGTAAAGTGTTTTTTATTTTATTTTTGTGGTTTTCCACATTTAACAAAATTTCTAAAATAAACGTATTTTGCTTTGGTAAATAATAGAACCATCAATACTTTTTTAAAAAATAGCATTTTAGAGGATTTCAAAGTAAAAGCAAAGGCTATTTTAAAAGTTAATTATTACAACAGTATCTAATGAAGACAACATGAACACCAGAAGGAAAAAGAACAGGTGATGCTATATTAAATTTTAGAGGCAATTTCTAAAGCAGGTGGAGTGATTTGAATACTCTCTCCCCAAAAATTCATGTCCACCAAGAACCTCAGAATAAGACCTTATGTGGAATAAAGGTCTTTGTACATGTACATAAGATAATGATCTTGAGATCATCCTGGATTCCAGTGGGCCCTCAAGTTAGTGACTGGGGTCCTGATGAAATAAAGGAGTAGTACAATTTAAAGTACAGAAACACCGAGAGATGTATTAAGATAGAGGCAGACATTAGAGGTATCCAGCCACAAGCCAAGAAACACCGGAAACTAGGATACAAGCAGAAAACAGATCCTCCCACAAAACCACCAGAGGGAACCAATCCCAATGACATCTTGATTTTGGACTTCTGGCTTCCACAACTATGAGAAAATAAATTTCTGCTGTTTTAAACCTCTAAGTTTATGAAGATGTGTTACAGCAGCCTTACAAAACTAATACAGTCAGAGCCAGGAGCTCCTCAAACGGATGATTAATCTTTACTTTGGATTTTCTTCACAACATTTAAGGTGATATTCAAGGATATGAATATTAACTCTACAAAGCATGGTGTAGAAAAATTATGACTAAAAGAAAGTTATAAAAACATTTGCTTTATTTTCTTTGTCTTGGATATGCAGAGCTAAATAAGGGAGTTGTAATATGTGGATGATGCTTCAATAACTTAATTTGTACTCTCTTACTATGCCCTAACATACTGTGTTGTAAATGTTATGGACAGAGTAGGTAGCCTTTTTTTTTCTTGTTGAAATCTTAATTTTTCTTATTAAATCTAAAATGGCATATTATATTTTTCAGTTTTCTAAAGATGTGTATTTGACTCCATATGAAACTAGAGGCCTGGTGCACAAAATTCGTGCATGGGGGGGGTGTCCCTCAGCCCAGCCTGCACCCTCTCCAATCTGGGACCCCTCGAGGGATGTCCGACTGCCCGTTTAGGTCCAATCCTACTCGGATCGGGCTTAAACGGGCAGTCGGATATCCCTCTCACAATCCAGGACTGCTGGCTCCCAACTGCTCGCCTGCCTGCCTTCCTGATTGCCCCTAACCACTCCCCTGCCAGCCTGATTGATGCCTAACTGCTCCCCTGCCAGCCTGTTTTCCCCTAACTGCCCTCCCCTGCAGGCCTGTCCCCCCAACTGCCCTCCCCTGCAGGCCTGGTCACTCCTAACTGCCCTCCCTTGCAGGCCTGGTACCTCCCAACTGCCCTCCCCTGCTGGCTATCTTGTGGTGGCCATCTTGTGTCCACATGGGGGCAGGATCTTTGACCACATGGGGCAGCCATCTTGTGTGTTGGAGTGATGGTCAATCTGCATATTACTCTTTTATTAGATAGGATATAGGCCTGGTGCACAGGTGGGGGCCAGCTGGTTTGCCCTGAAGGATGTTCTGGATCAGGGTGAGGGTTCCCTTGGGGCATGGGGTGGCCTGGGCAAGGGGCCTGTAGTGGTTTGCAGGCGAGCCACGTGCCCTGGCAACCCAAGCGGAGGCCCTGGTATCTGGGGTTTATTTATCTTCTACAATTGAAACTTTGTAGCCTGGAGCGGAGCCAAGCCTTCTGCTCGCTCCATGGCGGCAGCCATTTCTGTTTGGGTTTATGTATCTTCTATCATGGAAACTTTGTAGCCTTGAGTGGAGGCCTAGGACGGCAAGGGCAAGCGGAAAGCTTGGCTTCCTCCATTGCTGGGGAACTCAAGCCTCCCTCCTGCTCTCTATGGCCGTAGCTATCTTGATTGGGTTTATTTGCATATTTGCTCCTGATTGGCTGGTGGGCGTGGCTTGTGGGTGTAGCAGAGTGATGGTTAATTTGCATATTACTCTTTTATTAGATAGGATATTTAAATAGGGGAGATGCTTTTTTAAAAAGTCACTTGCCACAACACTTCCAATTGACAAATAGGGTGATAATAAATGCCTACTACACTACCATTTTTGATGTGTTGGATATAATAACAAAGATCACGAAGAGCCATGATAATAATTTCAAGGAGATTGTTCACCCACATCTCTTTCTGTTTATAAACAAGCTTTAGTTTTCTATTATTGTGCTTTGGGAAATGATTCTCAGGGTCTATCCAAATCAAGGTACAAAATAAATAATCAAGGAATCCAGGGCCAGTTATATGGCTTAACCAGAGTTTTGCAGCTTGAAATAAGGTTTGAATGAGGGGTGTCAGGAGATGAAACATAGATATTTAGGATATAGTTTAATACTTTGGGTTTCTGTTTATTTCTTTGCCTCATCATTGTCCATTCTTAACCAAAAGAGAGAATATTGTATAAA
Source organism: Plecotus auritus (assembly GCF_963455305.1). NCBI lineage: Eukaryota > Metazoa > Chordata > Mammalia > Chiroptera > Vespertilionidae > Plecotus > Plecotus auritus. The sequence goes on along the minus strand of NC_137771.1, from coordinate 152,088,170 downwards.
TTAGAATTTAATTTATTAGTGTTTAATCTTAATAAAACCATAATAAACTACTGATATTATTTATTTTGTTATTATTATATTACTTTTGAAATTTATTTTACTAATATTAAGGTTAATTAATAACATACATTGTTTTCTACTAAGAGTGTTCTAAGTAAATTTATAAAAACAACAAAAAAAAATACTGGGAAGTTTTAAAAAAAGGGTGGGTCAGAAATCTATTGAAAGAAAAATATTTAACCTAGTGTTCAGAGTTAGGATTTTTGAAATCCCTGTTTATGTTCAATTTTATGTGTATGTGCTCATTAGTATGGAGAGTGGCTAATGAGTTTGGTCAGGTTTTCAAAGGATTAGCAGGACTAGAAGTATAGGACCACTACCTGAGATAGGAAAGAAAGGTCATTTTCCCACTAATCCAGAATGGTCCATTATATTTATTGATTATGGACTCTTGCTCTCATAATTTGGTTAGCCAAAGTACAACACACACACACACACACACACACACACACACACTATATATATATATATATATATATATATATATATATATATATATATAGTTCAATTTAATAAAGAGGTACAATTTCATTTGCAAGGCTAAGATTTTTCTTAAATACTAAGTTTCAAGAAAAAACAATCATATGTCTGGTTCTACAATAAATAGCACATTTTAATATCCAAATATATTTGACAGCAGGATTGCAAAAGTTATGAACACTTTAAATTGATGTTTCTAGTGAAGTAAAATGAAAGAAAAATTGAAGACATAGTTTTGCATTATAACTGTGAAGGCATAACTGTTCTGGGCAGGGGGAAAGCAAGATAATACAGACCAGATGTAATAATATAGTAATATAGGTCTGGCCTGGAGAAATGGAAATTTAACATATAATTTAGATGAGATCTCTCAAATATTAGAGAGAGCATCTGGTGAATGTCAGTCATTGCATTGTTGAACCCTTTGGCACTGGCCTAAGGAGAAATATGTTAAAGAGGGATCATTTATTTTAAGAACTTGATATTAAAATGACACCATTGTTTTATATTGTGATGGAAAAGCCGCCTAAAATATGCATAGGTGTGGCCCAGGTGGCATGGGGAGGCTGAACCACTGGGCCCTATAGGACCCCTACTACCAAGGTCACCCTACCAATTCCAGTAGACATAGCAGTTCTACTTGATACATAGAAACAAACACAAACACAGGGAAGCGGCTAAAATGTGGATGGAAAAAAAAAACAAAAACCTGCCATAAATGAAAGAACAGAAGAAATCTCCAGAAAAAGAAATAAATTAAATGTAAGCAAACAAATTACTACAAATTACTAGATACAAAATTTAAAACAATGGTTATAAGGATGCTCAAGGATCATAATGAAAGCTTCAAGGATCTTACTGAGAATTTGAAGGAATTAATGAGATCAAAGACATGAAAAAGGACCAGTCAGAAATGAAGGATGCACTAACTGAAATGAAGAATAATTTATAGGGAATCAACAGTAGAGTAGAGGATTCCTGGAATCAAATTAGCTATTTGGGAAATGAGAAAGCAAAAAACACCTAATCAGAATAACAAAAATGAAAAATATGAAGATAGTGTAAGGAGAATCTAGGACAACTTCAAGCATACCAACATTCACATAATGGGAGTGCCAGAAAGAGAAGAGAGAGAGGACAAGATGTTGAAAACCTATTTGAAGAAATAGTGATATAAAGCTTCCCCTACTTGGTGAAAGAAATAGACTTACAAGTCCCGGGAGTGCAGAGAGTCCCAAAGAAGAACCCAAAGATGCCCAAACCAAGACACACCATAATTAAAATGCAAAAGGTTAAAGACAAAGAGAAACTCTTAAAAGCAGTAATATAAAAACAATTAGTTACCTACAAGTGAGCACTCATATGACTGTCAGCTGATTTCTCAAAAGAAACTTTGCAGACCCGAAGGGATTGGCAAGAAATATTCAAAATGATGAATTACAAGGACCTACAACCTAGATTACTCTACTCAGCAAAGCTATCATTTAGAAATAAAAGTCAGCTAAAAAGCTTCACAGACAAGAAAAAGTTAAAGGAATAATCACCAACAAACCAGAATTACATGAAATGTTGAAGGGTATTCTTTAAGAAGAAAAAGAAAAATAAGTAGAAAAAGAAGATGAAGAAGAAAAAGATTAAAAATACAAACAATAAAGTGGCAATAAATACATAGCTATCAATAATTGAATCTAAAAATAAAAACAAACCGAATAAGGAATCTAATGAACAAAATAAACTGATGAATAAAATAGAACCAGAGGCATGGAAACATGAACCATACTAACAAATCTCAGAGGGAAAGAGGGGGGCAGGAAGAGATTAACCAAAGAACATATGCATATATGCATTACCTATGGATACAAACAGTAGGGGGATGAAGGCCTGGGGTGGTGCAGGAATGGGGTGGAGGGAGGCAATTGGGGGAAAAGGGAGGCACCTGTAATACTCTCAACAATAAAGATTTATAAAAAATATTATAAAGAAAATATAGGGGGAAAAGCTCCTGCAACATCCTCACTTCTAGGTATATCTTTGAAGGAAATGAAGTCACTACTACAAAGAGATATATTCACTCTATGTTCATTCTCAAACTGAAATAAAAAACCTAAAGGTTCATCAACAATTAAATTGATAAAGGAAATCTAGTATATATATATATATATATATATATATATATATATATATATAAAATATTATTCAGCCATATAAAAAGATGAAATACTGCCATTTGTGACAACATGGATGAATGTGAAGGGCATTATGCTAAAGATATAAGCCAAATAGAGAAAGGTATAAAAGGCATAATACCACTTATATGTGGAATATAAAAAAGTTGAACTTAAAACCAGTGAATAAAATGGTTGTTACTAGGGGCTGAGGAGTGAAGAAAATGAGAGGATGTTGGTCAAGGAATAAAAGCTTTCAGTTACAAAATGACTGTCCTATAAATGTGGTTTACAGCATAGTAACTCTAATTTATAATACTATATTGTATATTTGAAATTTGCTGAGAGTTGATTGTAAGTGTTCTCACCAAAGAAAACGGTAACTGTGAATTAGCTTGACTGTGGTAATCATTTCACAATGCATATGGATATCAAAGCATTGGCCTCACTAACAATGTCAAAAATAGAATAAGTAAAAAAGATAATTTAAAAAATCATTACATTAAAATGCCAATATTAATATAATTTTGTCTTTAATTACTTTCAGTCAATGCTTTATTCCCTTTTATGTCAATTTCAAAAACAACAGATTATAATATTCATAAATTAGTTAAATAATCTAGAACTGAAGTGAGTAAAGATGTGAACCTTTTAAAATATTTCCATATATATATATATGTATATATATATATATATATATATATATATATATATATACACATACACACAGTATATAAACTTCATTATATGATATATAAACACACAGAGAACAAATAGAAATATATTCATTCCATAACATGCAAACTTAAATAAACATCATTACATGAGAACATCTAATGTTGTACAGAGCACATGGAACAAAAATCAGAATAAGAACAAGGAATAACTTCTCAATTGTTCTTAAAACTTCAAACCTACAGGTCATTTCCATCTGAATCTAAAAAGCTACATCCTGATAACTCCTAATAGCTGTAGGTAGTATTCGGAAAACAGTATTTGCCTTTCTCAGCTGGAAGCCAAGAAAATGTGCAGAAGTGCCAACTACTATTCTGTGTTCTTAGTGACTTTTTTGCCCATTGATTACCATGGCATTGGAACCTTGATTGCATATGTGTTTACTCTTATAGATCACTGTGGTGGGGTGACTAGATCATGCTTGGATCCTGGCAGGGTGGAGGTTAAATGCTAGCCAAGCAGCCATAGGCCCCTGCTATCCACTAACAGAGAGTGGTACAGCAGGGATCCCCAGATAGAGTGTGGTGAGCCTAATTGGCAACAGATGCTGGATTCCTTGGATGTAAAGGATAGAAGAGAAGGATATGAAGACTTGAAAGTATATTTCTTTCTAATAGCACTTTTGTGTTGGTGAAAACCCAAAAAGTTGCTATAAAGTGGTCAAACTAACAGTCAGAAGGAGTTACCCTATCTTTTATATCTTTTAACCATCTAATTCTTTAGTCACACAAGGAGATATAAGGATTAGATAACTTCCAAGATTCCTTCAGATTTGATATTCAGTGCGTTCATTCCTGATTTCATTGATTCTTCTTGAAATTGGTTTAAATCTTGAAATTTGGATCTTAAATAACATTTTGAGTTTTGTTTGTTGTTGTTTGTTTTGTTTTGTATTCTCAGTTTCTTTGTTGTGAAATTGAGCAAATAATATCTAACTTATAAGACAGTGGAAAGACAATTTAGTGCTCAACACTCAGTAGAGCAAAATTGTTATGAGCCTATTTGCAAATGTAAGGGAAATTTAAAAATAAGTCAAAAAATATGTTTACATGTTATACAAATATTTCTTACTGAGATGACTAAAGATTATAATAATTTCCTTAATTATACCTCACCTCTTAGGATCTTTGATGACATATCCAGGCTTTTGTATCTATGCTTTAATTTTGTAATTTTAATTCACATTTAAATCCACATTTGACAATCTTAGGTCTTAAGACTCTCTGAAGTTTTTTCATATTTGGCATAGCTGATGATTATAACCATTATCTCAATTATATTAAGTTTAAGAGACATACCTTTTATCACTAGCAAAACATTTTTTTTGTTGTTGTTTTATATGTGCTTTAAAAATAACACAGCAAAGTGAAAGGGAAATCCTGAAATGTTTATTTGTCTGCTGGCACAAAATTCTAAATTCTGAGGTCAGAAGGCATAGGGGAACAAATTATAACACAGGGAAGTTTAGATGGTATAAAAACCAAACTTGCAAATATCGGATGCCTACAAACATGACATATCCTTCATCATGTTGCAAATAACTTATGTGATAAAATTATTTTCCAGTTTCATCTTTTGCAATTTTCAAGCAAATTTTAAGCATTTTATATTTTCTCATTTTAAAATGTCATAAATAGTGAAAAATCTGAAGATCTTTACTATGTATCTATCTGTTTCCTGATTTCTAAAGTATATATTGAAAATCTAATCTAGTTTCTATTAGGCTGTTTTAATATGTAGATGACTATATGAGCTACAAATATTTTTAATTGACAATTTATGTTACACATCTTCAATTTAGAAACAAACAAAAATAGACAAAAGAAATAGTAAAGATAAGCAGAGCAGAAATAGCTACTATTAACATTTTAGGTTATAGCTAGATTTTTTTTCTGTATAATCATGCAGTAATTTATTGAGAAAATATGTAACTAAACAATATTATGTTACATTATGAATTAGGTTGACACAATATATCCATTGACAACATAATATTTTTGAACACTTTCAAAGAAGATACTGGTATTAGAGATTATAGACTCAGACTGTAAACTCATCTTTTATCTCCATTGATTCTACTAAATAATCTATATATTCTGTATTGAAAAAATACCCAGCAAACATGAATGATTTCCACATCTTCTTAATAAGATTTCAAAAGTTTCCATGTTAACCAGTTTCTTTGTTGCAATTAATCAAAATATCAACTACCAAAATTTAGACCTTTTTTAAAAAAAATAAGGTTTATTTGTAATAACTATCTTCAGTACCTCTGTATTTATATTTACCCTGGGGAATGCACAAATATAGATATTGCTAGCTTTAATATGTATTTAAAAGGTATACTCTTTATACTATTGCAAAAGGATAAGACTCTTCTCCCCACTCTAAAAATCTCTTCCATACTGTACAGAATTCTCAATGCATTTGAACTAAGACTCTGGAGCACTGGGCAAGAGGCATTTGGGACAACTGACCAGAGCCAGGTTTTCTCTCTTCTCAGTTAGGCAACTGAAAACAGGAGCTCTAGTTTTAAATAGTCAGAGCAAAGTTTAAATATTAGAAAAATAAAGAGAGGAAATGCAACAACCTTCTTCAAAATACATGCCTGAGGTGAGAATAGCTTGTTATGGCAGCTTCCAGATGAAATGTTTAGTTTTGAATCTTCAGGCTCATATTCTGCCAGTCTTTTTCTCAGGTCTCTGATTTGGTTATTCTTCTTGCTTAGAATTTCTTTTATGTTCTACTAGTGGCCCGGTGCACGAAATTCTTGCACGGGGGTGTGTGTCCCTCAGCCCAGCCTGCACCCTCTCCAATCTGGGACTCCTCAAGCGATGTCCGACTGCCCGTTTAGGCCCGATCCTACCGGGATCGGGCCTAAACGGACAGTCGGACATCCCTCTCACAATCCAGGACTGCTGGCTCCCAACTGCTAACCTGCCTGCCTTCCTGATTGCCCCTAACTGCTTCTGCCTGCCAGCCTGATCACCCCCTAACCAATCCTCTGCCAGCCTGATTGATGCCTAACTGCTCCCCTGCCAGCCTGTTTGCCCCTAACTGCCCTCCCCTGCAGGCCTAGTCACCCCTAACTGCCCTCCCCTGCAGGCCTGGTCCCCCCCCCAACTCTCTCCCCTGCAGGCCTGGGTTCCTCCCAACTGCCCTCCCCTGCAGGCCTGGTACCCCCTAACTGCTCTCCCCTGCAGGCTTAGGTCCCCCCAACTGCCCTTCCCTGCAGGCTTGATTGCCTCCAACTGCCCTCCCCTGCAGGCCTGGTCCCTCCCAACTGCCCTCTCCTGCTGGCCATCTTTTGGTGGCCATCTTGTGTCCACATGGGGGCAGCCATCTTGTGTGTTGGAGTGATGGTCAATTTGCATATCACCCTTTTATTAGATAGGATAGAGGCCTGGTGCACGGGTGGGGGCCAGCTGGTTTGCCCTGAAGGGTGTCCCGGATCAGGGTGGGGGTTCCCTTGGGGCATGGGGCGGCCTGGGCGAGGGGCCTGTGGTGGTTTGCAGGCCAGCCACGCCCCCGGCGACACAAGCGGAGGCCCTGGTATCTGGGATTTATCTTCTATAATTGAAACTTTGTAGCCTTGAGCAAAAGGCCAAGGCAGGCCAGGGTTGTGGAAGCTTGGCTTTCTCCATCGCCGGGTAAACCCAAGCCTCCTGCTTGCTCCATGGTCACAGCCATACTTGCTCCTGATTGTCTGGTGAGCGTGGCTTGTGGGTGTAGCAGAGTGATGGTTAATTTGCTTATTACTCTTTTATTAGATAGGACAGGCTGCTGTTTGTTGGAATTTCTTCTCTAATTCCTTTTCAGCCATGCACAGCTGCTCCTGAATCCTGGGTAGGTGATACTTGTCTGTCACTAGATTCTCCTCCAGACACTTCTGATTTTCTGTCTGAAGTGTCTTCTGAAAGCCAGTCTTTAAAGCAGCAATTGTGTTTTCCACTCAAGTCTTGGGCTTCTATAAAACCCTTTAGATTTCCTCAGTCAAGCTGTGAATCACGCAGTGCTCTTTCTAGCTTTGACTTTTCATCCAATGAGTTTATAGTCTGCATTTCGATAGTCTTCAACCTTGACTTCAATTTCTCATGCTGTTCTTGAAGTCTTAAAATTTCCTTGTTTCCACTTTTTTTAAGTGGATCAGGTTTTGGCTTTATGATGTATGTGACAGGCTTATTTATTTATTTATTTATTTTAATTTTTTTTAAATGTGCCTCAGGCATGAAACAGTTCTGGCCACCAACACAGGCATCAAGCTAAGATGAACAAAGGACTGTACATCTGCTCTGCCCCTGATTGATATAAGAACAACACCACCAATCAGATGTCTCATTGCCCATTGCTAGGGGGAACGATGGGCTTTTAGTGGAAGATGTCAGTTCTGCTTTTTCAAATTCTGCAACTTGTTCTAATTACTCTGGTTTCAAGTTCAGAGATATCTGTTTGAAGCTTGAGGTACCACTTCTCAGCTTGTGAGAAAAGCTGCCCATGAAGTAACTCGCTGGTGTAAGCTCCTTGTGGCCCATAGCCCGCAGCCCATTCAGAACTGCAGAGACTTTGAGGTGAAAGTCTCAGACCTCACCCAGCCTGCTTTCCCTGAGGTCTTGGAAGCAGGAATCTACAGTTTTGGGTCTCAAGCCTCTTTTTGAACGGACAAAACGCATATAATCAATAACTTCATTTTGATGGTGCTCATTTAGGCCCTACTCTGCCAGGTGGCAATCAGCAGCCTTGAGGAGCAGGAGGGGCCAGGCACAACCCCGCTAAACTGAACACTGCCCCTGGTTGGACCACAGGGGATGCGGAGGGCAGGCGGGTTGTTTAGAAGCCTCGAGTTGCTAATGGGAAGGGAGGCCTAGACCTTTTTTAATCACTACAGGTAACATCATATATCTTCTGTAGCTATCAGTAAGGAATGAAAATTGGCTTTATACAGCAAAATAAATAATCACAACCATAAACAATAGAGACAGCAGATGATTTTTATGAACAATAAATGAGTTCTATAATTTAACGTTTAGATCAGCTGGTGTGACAAGAATTTTTAAACATGCAATACCTGACTATTTGGTCTGGGGCACTGCCCTCTTCTCTCTTAGATTGTTGAATAAAAAAAAAAAAATGATAACAGCCAACACAACAATCACTGGCCAGTGTGAATGAATCAAAATTTTGCCTAAAAAATACGTCTTTTGGAGTGAAGCAGAATTTTAGCAATTGCATTATGTGTGCCATGAGATGAAAAAGGTTGAAAATTGTTGCTTTAGATGAATTAACATTAAATGAATCAGAATCACAGATGGGCTTTTCTTCCTTTGAAAGTATGTTTTAATTGAAAACTTAAAAGTGAAAATATTTGGCAAGAAATTGGTGGTTATTTTATCAATCCAAACCATGCAATTAGTTTTGTGATGTTTGCTAAAGACATAATTCTACCATCTCTAATAAGGTAGTATTTTTTTTTAAAGTGGAGCTTTTTAGGTTGAAAGGCTGTTATGCAACTCTTATGAATCTTTACTGTGAATTCATTATAATGAATTATTATGAAATGACTGGGATAAAAGCAGCAATCTCACCAGGACAAAAGCATCAATCTGGCTTGCTGGGAAGTTCCACTCCTTTAATCATCCTATGGAATTGATACCATGGAGGAGAGCTAATGTCACATTTGAGTGTCAATTTAACTATTCCTGAGCGATGGCATTTGGAGGCTTCTAATGTTGGGTGCACCAATGTATTTATATTTGTAAAGGGTGATGTGAACCATGGCATTAGTTATTTACTATTGCAATGTCCCCTTCTTTCCTCATTGTCTACATGGTAAATATAGTGGAGAAGTAAATAGAGTCTAATATGGTAAAATGACAATAGCTGTGGATGAGATTTTAGATGATACTTGGGATTGAATTGACTATATGTCAGAACTAAAATATGATTATTTTAAATTATGTGACATCAACTAGATTATTATTGTAGCCCCTTCACTGACTTTCTTCACAGCAGAATAACTTACTTAGGAAAAAAACTAATCCTATATAATAAAAGGCTAATATGCAAATCAACTGATGGTGGAATGACCGGTTGCTATGATGCACACTGACCACCAAGGGGCAGACGCTCAACAGAGGAGCTGCCCTTGGTGGTCAGTGCGCTCCCATAGGGGGAGCACTGCTCAGCCAGAATCTGGGCTCATGGCTGGTGAGCGCAGCAGCGATAGCGAGAGCCTTTCCCACCTCTGGGGAGTGGGCCTAAGCTATCAGTTGGACATCCCCCGAAAGCTTCCAGACTGTGAGCGGGCACAGGCTGGGCTGAGGGACCCCCCTGAATGCATGCATTTCATGCACTGGGCCTCTAGTGTATACATATTTGTAAACCTAAGAACACCCCAATGTTTTAAATACTTAAAATCTCTCCATTTAAAATTCTTTTTCATTGAAAGATTAAAAGCAAAATTAATTAAAAAAAAGATTTTTCAGGCTTTTCTAGTTAAATTGACATCTCTGTATTAAAATGTATTACAAAGTCCATAAATGCTTATGTTGTATAATCACTTTGAAACATTACCTTTGTAAAAGTGTAGTGGTCTAGAACAGGTATAAAACACCAATTCTTGATAATTCAGTTCAGTAGAGAAAAATAATATAGAATTAATTGTCATATTTCTTTAGTATGATTCTAATTCCTATACACACCAGTGGCCCAATCGCTTAAGAAAATCACATTGTAGAGGAAATTCAAAGCAATAAAAAAATTATCTTCCCTCTTTATTTGCATATCTAGAAGAACTTTGCAAAATCTTTTTGTTCCTCTCCATGTAGGGGAGTTAGGGCCTCTAATCCACTATCCAGAAATCTGTCTCTGACCTCAGCCCACCCAGCCTTAGTTGTTTCTCTCCTTTTTTCTTTGCCCCTACTTCCTTTTCTATTCTGCAACCAGTTTCTACTCCCTCTGGTGCAATTTCTCAAATCAAAATCAGTGTCTAGTGCTCCTTCCCCTCAGACCACTCTTCATTAGAAGGCTTGAGTGTGAATGTGCACACATACACACACACACATACACACACACAGAATGATAGAGGCCATTGCCAATCAGGCAAAGTTAAATTTTCCTTAGCAGATATTAAAGGAATGAAGCTCTGAATATTCCTATCTTGATCATTTTGTTTTAAAAGAGAAATGGGTAGCCATTTTTCAAAGAAATATAAGGAGATATATTTTGATAAGTGTATTTTCTCAGAACTGTTATTCTCCTTTTTTAAAAGTCTAGAATCTCTAGATTCTAGATTGTTTAAGGTGGATTTAAAATCAAACTGTAAACTTCCAGTTTAATAAACACAAATCCAAATAAAGTATATAACATGCCTCTACTTGACAATGATAGACATTCAAAAGTATTTGTTGAATAAATGATAAAGTTAATGACCAGATATTTCTTCTCCACTTTTGAGATTAACTTCAATTCACAAACTATTTCCTAAAATCTTCCACAGCAGGCTTCTTATTCTTTACACTTTTAGAGATTAAGCCAAGGTGATCATGAATGATTATTTGCATACATTTTCAATTATTAAAACAGGTATATTCACATTTTCATGCTACTGCAAAAATAGCTATATAAAGATGTCTAACTAATATGAGTGTCAGTGTTAACTTTGCATTTGGCCAATTCATGTCTAAATTTACCTTTAAGTGAAAGCTACAGGTTAGATGAAGTCCTAAGCTTTAGTTTAATGACCTCCAGTCTTCACAGTTTACTTCCAGCTGCTAAGTTAAGATATCTCATTGATTATAGAGATTCAATCCTATGAATGTGAATTCTGGATTCTCTTTTCTCTGACTTGGTGATTATATAAAACTTCTTCTGAAAGTTTTGGAGTAACATTTGAATTTATCCAGTCATATGAATGTAAGGTCTTCTGTTGTCTACACTTGAGTCCCATTTCATTTCCAAATAATTTCAAGTTTAGTCCTGGCCTAGTTTTCAAGAGACTGAGTTTACAAAGATAGGAATAAACTAGGGAGAGATAAGGAAGTACACTATCTACCCCAGACATAATAAAGTTTAGTTGGATGGATAAAATTCACTCCAGATTACATTCAAGGTGTAGTAACCAAGGGCACTGTGAATTGAGTGTACTTAGCTTTTTATTGGCATAATTGCTAATAATGGTAATGCAATTTCAGCATAGCGATCAATCCATATTGAGAGAAGTGGCAGTAATAATATAACTTTTCACCATCCATGCCAGTATAACAAACATAGTGAAGTTTAAATGATTAACCAGAAAACAAATTAAGGACTGCTACACATAGTAGAATTATTTAATAGTGTGTGACATAGAATCAATCATAGTAATAATTTCTGTTCAATGAGAAAGACTAAGGAATGTTACCTGCCTAGTTTTTCAACCAAAATTCCAAAGGTATTTTCAACAGCCCTTATCACTACCCCTTATGACATGGCAGGCAACATTTTGCAACCATTCTTACGAAAATAGACAGGAATGATGTATACTAGTATCTTCTAGTACTAAAGTTAAGAACATATTTCTCTAAGGTTCAAATTGCTTGTATGTGTTGAGTGAAAAATTATCAATGATAGCAGCCAGTATAAAGGAATTCAGTTAATAAAAACTCTAAGTTTAAAATATAAGCATATAAAGCATAGATTCTTGAGAATTCATTGTAATTTCTTCAAGTGTTTGTCCTCACCAGTTTGTGGCTACACTTTTGGTCCCCAAATATAAAACCTTTTTTCCACTGTCTCCATGATTGAAGGAATAGTAACTTTTTTTACAGAGTTCCTCCCCTCAGGAATCCAAGGTATTCAAACTTCTTTTCAGATTGTTGCTCATTGCTATAGAGTTGCGATTTTCAACTGGCGTAAGTGGGAATTTTTAAAATATGCAATGCCTGACTATTTAGTCAGGTGCGTTGAGCTCTTTTCGCTTAGAATGTCAAATAAAAATGACAACAGCAACACAACAATAGCTGTCCAGTGTGAATGAATCAAAATGTACCTTTTCTTGGGTCACATTGGAAAAAATATATTTTTGGTGTGCTGCAGACTTTTAGAAATTAGCTTATGTGTGCCGTGAGAGGAAAAAGGTTGACAATCACTGCTGCAGAGCCAACAGTTATGCCAGGACTCCCTAACATTTCCATAGCAGTGCTTGCACATCTAGAACATTGCTGCCATCAACAATGCCAACATCGCCACCTATATCCTCACCAGATACATACGTGCATACCTTGAAACAAACCATGCCCCATGACACTGGAACCAGAGCAGATCACTGCACTTCAATCACATATTTATACTGGTACTGCTGAGCAGTGGGGGAAAAATTGCCTTTTTTTGTTACTCTCCCAGGAGGGCTTGCACAGATTTACTTGAACCTCAATGTGCCAGTGGTCAGAGATGAATTTTTTTCAGGTACCATCCCAGTTAGTCAGGCGTGTACTTTGCTGTCTCAGTTTCACAGAAGTGCAGCTCTAAGCCATAACATTCCTGTCTTTATGAGCCCAAACCCAAACGGGAGTGGAATATAAATCTGCTGCATCCTCTGAGAGCTGGTGCTGGTAGAGCTTAAATTCAGCCACCTGTCACTGTCATTAGCTGTCACCTGTGGGCATGAAGGTCTGACTTGCTCATAATTGCTTTAATGCATTGAGGGGAAGGTTTCAAGTGTAAAGCAAAGCTTCATAAGTGCTCCAAGTGTTACAGATATAAGTGTAATGCAGCTCTTTCAAAAAATCTTTGCTCCAATTGTTACAGCTAAGGAGTGCTACTATTTGCCCAAGGGAAGGTGTATTTTATGCTGGAGCAGGACTATCATTCATGGTTAATCTCGGCCAATGGCACTGAATCGTGTTCTCAGGCCTTTCACTGTATCCCTCAGAATGAATTTTCTCCCAGTATGTCCTACAATATTTCCTCTGTCAGGAAACATATTTCTATATTTCTGAACATCATTATGGAAAGCCTTCAGTCCACATATTTTCTGCTTACCCTTTCACAAAGTTTTTCAGTCCTTACCTGGTATATGAATAAGTCAGTTCATCCACTCTAGATATTTATTTATTATTTACTTTGTGCTAGGCAATGATGTAATCATAGAGAATGCAAGAGTTAAAGAAATAGAGAGATGCGATTGTAAACTCATATAACTTTCTCTCTCTATAATAATAGAATGAATAAATTTTAAAAATAACATGACAGATGATGGTACATGCTAAAATAAAATAAGGAAGTAGGGCTATAGGTCATGCTAGGAGTGAGGATGATTTTTAATTTTACAGAGTTGTCAGGGACCACTTGCATATGGGTAAATTTGAGCCAAGATATAAAGAAAATGAGGAAGTGAGCCAAAATATCTTGGAGGAGATTGTTCTAGTAACAGTGTGCAAAAAAATCCAGACCCTGGGGAGGGAGCCTCCTAGGTGGTCAAAGAAGGAATAGACATAGGGCTGGGGTTGTAACTCCATAGAACAGCAACTTTTATGTTCCTTCTCTAGCCCAATAAAGACTCTCATTATAATGAAAGGGAAAAAAATAGTTGACATGATCAATCTACTGCTGATTAACAAGGGACACAGATGGGAATCAACAGACCATTAAAAACCAAGATTTTTTAAAAAGTTGATATAGTAAGGTAAAATAATGTGCCTTGCCATCTATAGTTAAGGATATATTTCCTTAGGGTGAAGTGATATAAAGATAATGCAAGCACTAGCTGGTTTGGCTCAGTGGATAGAGCTTCAGCCTACAGACTGAAGGGTCCCAAGTTCGATTCCCGTCAAGGGCACTTGCCTGGGTTGCAGGCTCAATTCCCAGTAGGGGGCCATGCAGGAAACAGCCAACAATGATTCTCATCATTAATGTTTCTATCTCTTTCCTTCTCCCTTCCTCTCTGAAATCAATAAAAATATATATAAAAAAAGAAATAAAGATAATGCAAGACTAACATATACTAGTATTTGCATTTGAAAGCATTGGCCCAAGTTCACTGCTTAATAAGCAGCTTATATAGTGTAGAGAGTAGCAATTTTAGAGGAATTAAATATTCTCAATTGATTCATTGTTTTACTTACAAGTTTTATCAAAGATAGAAACTTTTATCAATGGAAATCTAGTTGTAAATACATTCAAAACTTGCTGCTTTTAATAAATAGCTGGAACAAAAGAAAAGCTAGCAACATACTCAGGTGCTGCTTTAAAAAATTGCAATATTTTGATATGCCCAATTTAGCACATCTCTCTTGATGTGGACCATATTCCTTCATTTAACAAATAATAATTAGTGCTATTATTTTCAGGGATCTGTTTTAGATGCTAAGATGTAACAGTGAACAAAACTGCATCATGTCAGCAGCAAGGCAGTTATATGTTATGGTAACTCAATACATACAGGTGTACCAATTAATAATAGCAGATTTTGTAATAAAAAACACATAATTTCAAGAGAAACATCAAAAGTGCTTTATACAAAGTAATGCCCATCGCTAGCTACACATTTCCCCCATCTTTTAGGTAATTTGTGGATACTGTCACAATAGAACTTTTCTTGTTTTGAGGCAAACCACTTCGAGACCCAATTTTTCACTTCTTAGTAAGTTTTGAAGTGCTGCTCAGAAAGTGTGTGTGCCATTGATCGGAACAAGTGGTAATCTGAAGGAGCAAGGTCTGGTGAATATGGTGGGTGGGTTAATGCTTCCCAGGCAAGATCTTTTAACGTGTCTTTAACTGGTGCACCATCATGAAGCAAAATTACTTTGCCATATCTTCTGGAACATTCTGGTCATTTCACGATCAAAGCATGGTTCAAATTGATTATTTGTTGTCAGTAGCAATCAGTATTAATGGTTTCACCTGGTTTTATTATTTTTTTTTTTACTTTTATTTATTTATTTATTTTTGGTTTCACCTGGTTTTAGAAGCTCATAATACACCACACCTTTCTGATTCCACCAAACGCAGAGCATTGTCTTCTTTCTTAAGTGATTTGGCCTTGCAGTCGATGTTGATGGTTGACTTGGATCAACCCATGATTTTGTGCATTTGGGATTCTCAAAATAAATCCACTTTTCATCGCCAGTCACAATTGGATGCAAAAAAGACTTTCTTTTGTGCTATTGAAGCAACATTTTACTGATGACTTTGGTTTTTCATTTGTCTTTCGTTCAGTTGATGTGGTACCTATTTTCCTTCCTTTAAAATCTTTGCCATTGCTTGTAAATGATTGGAAATTGCTTGCTGAGCAATGTTTAATCTTTCTGCAAGTTGTTTTTTTAATTTTTGTTATTGTATTTTTTTAATATATTTTTATTGATTTTTTTACAGAGAGGAAGAGAGGGATAGAGAGTTAGAAACATCGATGAGAGAGAAACATCGATCAGCTGCTTCCTGCACACCTCCTACCAGGGATGTGCCCTCAACCAAGGTACATGCCCTTGACTGGAATCGAACCTGGGACCTTTCAGTCCACAGGTTTATGCTCTACCCACTGAGCCAAACCGGTTAGGGCTCTACAAGACGCTTTTGAGTTTGACCAATAATGCTTATAATTGTTGGTCTTCAAACTTTTTCGGTTGACCTGGTCTTTCACATCGAATCATCACTTTTAAAGCATTTAAACCAGTGTTCACAAGTATCTTGAGATGGAGCATGTTCACCATAAGCTTCCCGAAGTATTCAGCAGCACTTTTCTTCAAAATAAAGTAATGAATTAAAACTTCCCACAAATGCTCTTCTTTTGGCATGAAATTCAACATTTTTAAGTGTAAAAATATCTATGATGTTAACACCTTCAGCAAATTTGACATATGAAGTTTTGAAGCTTGTTGTCAATACAACAAAATAGCATACATATCAAATTGCACATATATCTACATATGTGTAACTCCATCTATTGAAAAAAATCCTCATTATTAACTGGTACACCTAGTAAAAAGACTTTAAACAAAATTAGTCATTAGAGAAATGCAAATTCAACTATAATGATATTGCATATACACTACTAGAATGGCTATAATAAGAAAAAACTGACTATACCAAGTGCTGTAATGCTGTAAAGAAACTAGACCCTTATACATTGCTGGTGGCATTAAAAATGGTACCATTACTTTGGAAAACACATTGGAAGTTTCTTTAAAAGTTAAATATACACTTTTGGTATGACCCAGTAATTTCATTGCTGGTTACATACCAAAGAAAATTGAAAACATATGTTCACACAAAGACTTGGACTTTTTTTTAAATATATATTTTATTGATTTTTTTACAGAGAGGGATAGAGAATTAGAAACATTGATCAGCTGCCTTCTGCACACCCCCTACTGGGGATGTGCCCACAACCAAGGTACATGCCCTTGCTGGGATCAAACCTGGGACCCTTCAGTCCACAGGCCGACGCTCTATCCATTGAGCAAAACCTGTCAGGGCAAGACTGGGACATTTATGTTCATAGCATCATTATGCAAAAGAATGAAAATTTGAGAAAATTTAAATGTTCATAAAGTGGTGAAAGTAAACACAAAATGTAGTCTAGCTTTAAAATAACATACTTGTCAGCAATACAACGGAATGGGCTACTGTTTACATGCTACAATATAGATAGGCCTCAAAAAATAGTATGCTATATGAAAGAACCAGCCATAGTTTGGTTCTATTTATTGTATGGTTCTATTTCTATTTAGTTACCAGTAAGGGCAAGACGATAGGTACAGAAGCAAATAAGTGCTTCCCTGAAATTGTAGGCAGGAGTAGGAGTTGACTGCAAATGGGCACAAGATAGCTTTTTTGGAATGAAGAAAGTGTCCTAAGACTTGGCTGTGTTGACAGTTGACAATGGTATAAAAGTACTAAAACTCATCAAAATGTGCACTTTAGTGGTGCAGTGTATGCTTTAATAAAAGCAGGTAAAAACAAAACGAAACAAAGAAATGAAAGATTGAAGAGGCCAGTGTGGCTTTCATAGAGTAAAGAAGGAAGAGAGCCCTAAGGATGCAGAGAGAAGTGTAGCCAGGGGCCTCATCATGTCATCACTGTAGCCTGGATATTAGAGTTTGGACTTTATGCATCTGTAGGACTTTATAAGTTTGTAGTGAATTCATTGAGGATTAGAAAGACTGTAATTAATTTATGTTTTTTAAAGAATGCTCTATGTTGACTTACTGTAGGTGTTAAGCTTGAAGTAAGACAATCAATTAAGATGCAAGAAATTATGGAAGCTAGATCAATAATGGTGCAGTGGAGCCTCACTGGTGTGGCTCAGTGGTTGAGCATCTACCTATGAACTAGGAGGTCATAGTTCGATTCCCAGTCAGGGCACATCCCCAGGTTGTGGGCTCCATCCCAAGAAGGAGGCATGCAGGAGTCAGACAATCGATGATTCTCTCTCATCACTGATGTTTCTATCTCTCTATCCTTCATTCTTATTCCCTCTTTTAAAATCAATAAAAGCATATTTTAAAAACAGAATGATGGGGTGGAGGGTGATGAAAGTAGTTTGTTTTGGACTGTTTGAAAAGTGGCACTTCCTAATGGATGTGCTTGGGCCACTAAACTTTTGTCATTTTTATTACCAAATAATGTGAGTAAATAACAGCTTCATCCCACTTCCGACCCTCAGCCCAATGCTGAACACAACCTAGCTCAGTACTTAAGTCTCAAACTTAAGACTTAGGGAGGAGCCACTGATAGGATGCAGATGACAGAAGATTGATGCATATATATTATAATTATTAAAAACAAAGAAAATAACTCTTTTTTTTTTAATGTTGTTACCTTTTACAGTATCAATAAAGCTGCATTGAAATGGCTATGTCATGTTTCGTTATTCACCCTTAAAATGAGGCATTCTTATTTGGGAATGCAAAATATTACTACATACCTTCATGATAGCCATACAAAACAGCTGAGCAAAATTAGTCAACTGTACCTTAATTTTTATAATATATGATGTATAATTTGGCTAACAGCTTTGTACTCAAGTAAATAAAATGTAAACCATGGAAATCTCTGAGTGAAATTTCCCTTTCCAAATTTGAAGGATAATTTTCCATTATAATAATGCATTTTATTTTTGAAGGATAATTTTAGTAATTGAAATATTGAATGATAATTTTTGAAAATTGTATAAAGGAAATAGTTATAGCAATTTATCTTTGTTTTTTATAGGCTGAACTTACTAAACTAAATTTATAACCTGTAAATTTTGAGGGATCAAATAATTTAGAAAGAAACAAATTGTAAAACTGGCTTCAAGTATTCTCATATTAAGGGTTTTACAATTTTCCTATTCAGAAAATTTCAAATTACTACCACTTATTGCATGGAGAAAAATAAAAATAAATGGCCATTTATGTTAAACTCTATCAGTGAAAAAAAGTTTTTGCCAAGCAGCTTAAATTATAAACTCCACATGTAAAGAAATGTTCACCTATTTGCCTTTGTTTATGTAATGAATGCTAGGTGACACTTTTAAAAGTATTCAGAGTTAGTTTCATTTTTTTCCCTTGGAATATAAACTCTGTTACCTGAAGCAAAATAATTGTCCCATGTAATGGTTCTGATTATTTTAATATTTTCATAATTGGTTTACTAATTTTGGAATCTACCTAGCAAGAACAATTTAATAGTTATAAAAATGTCTTAACAGATAACCGCTCCCCCCCAACACCTGAAATGCAGAGATAAGCAAAAGTTTGTTTCTTATGTATTTAAATACCAAAACAGATGTTCACAATTGTCTGAGATGTGCGCTTCCAGTCTCTTTCCTTGTATCTATGCCATTTCAGCACATGGTTTTCTTCTTGTCTGTCTGTATTAAGCTAATGGATGAGAAAGACCATGGAGGATCTTATATGAGAGGCTTACCTGGATCACGCTGGGAAGAAGCAGATATCAATGTTATCCTTTCCAACACTGGTCAGGACTCACTCACATGGTCACAGATAATAATTGGTTTCTTTGTCCAAAACTAAAAAGAAATCAGTTTGATAAATAGCCAATAGTCTCTATCACAAGTATAAAGGAGGTATACAGTACTTTCAGATAGCCAGAGAAAGAATCCTTAATTAAAAATTACTCTGCTCAATGCTTATATAATGATCAGATCAGAATGGAATCCTATCATTTATCCTATCATTTGCTCCATTCCAAGGTGGTGGTTTTTTTTTTTAATACTAGTTTTACTGAGGTGTGATTTACATACCACAAAATTCATCCTCTTATTATTTATTTATTTTGTGTTCAGTTGTCTTTTTTAAGTTTATTTTTATTGTTGAAATTATTACATATGTCCCTTTTTTTTTCCCTTTGATCCCTCTCCCTGGGCACCTACCCTCCCTCCAAGGCCTACCACTCTATTGTCTGTGTCCATGGGCTATGCATATATGCACGTAAGTTCTTTGGTTAATCTCTTCCTGCCCCTCACTTTCCTCTCCCTCTGAGATTCCACAGTCTGTTCCATACTTCCATGACTCTGAATCTATTTTGTTTATCAGTTTATTTTGTTCATTAGATTCCACATGTGAGTGAGAGCATGTGCTACTTGTCTTTCTCTGACTGGCTTATCTCTCTTAACATAATACCCTCCAGGTCCCTCCATGTTATCTAAAGGGTAAGAGATCTTTCGTTTTTATAGCTGTATAGTTTGCTATTGTTTAAATATACCTGAATTGTTTTTTTTGTTGTTGTTGTTGTTTTTAATCCATTTATCTACTGTTGGGCACTCGGGCTGTTTCCAGATCTTAGCCATTGTAAATAATGCTGCTATAATGGGCAGAGAGAGGACCTAAGTAGACACTTCTCCAAAGAAGATAAGAGACATGAAAAAAAATGCTCAATGTCACTAATCATCAGAGGGATGCAAATTAAAATGACAATGAGGTATCACCTCACACCTGTTAAAATGGCTATCATGAACAAATCAAGTGCTGGCGAGGATGTGGAGAAAAAGGAACCCTAGTGCACTGCAGGTGGGAATGCAGACTGGTGCAGCCACTATAAAATATAGCATGGAATTGCCTCAAAAATATTTAAACAATGAAACTGCCATTTGACCCAGTCGTCCCACTTCTAGGAATATATTCCAAGATTCCGAAAACACCAATCAGAAATTCATCCTTTTAAAGTACACAACTTAGTATTTTTTAGTATATTCAAAAGGGTATGCATCCAACACCACTCTCTAATTTCAGAAAAATGTCATAACCCCAAAAAGAGGCCCTGTACCCATTAATAGTCACTCTCACCCACTTTCCAGCTCCCAGCTGCTGGCACTCACCAATTTAATTTCTGTCTATATGGAATTGCCTAACCAAGAAATTTCATATAAATGGAAGTATGCTCTCTGTGGCCTTTTATGTAAAGGTTCTTTTACTTAACAAATTTTTAAGTTTGATTCATGTAGTAGCATGTATCACTACTTCATTTCTTTTTATGGTTCAATCACATTCTATTGTATGGCTATGCCACATTTTGTGTATGCATTAATCCATTTATGAAGAGTTCTTTCCACTTTTTGTCTATTATAAGTAATGCTTCTATGAACAAGTGTGTACAAGTTTTTGGGTGGACATATGTTTTTTCCAATTCTCCTGGGTACATACCTAAGAGTGTATATATTATAGGTCACATGGTAACTGTATGTTTAACTTTTTCAGGAACCTCTTAACTGTTTTCTAAAACTGTTGAAACATTTGCATTCCCATCACCAATATATTAGGGTTCCAATTTCTCTTTATCTTCATCAACAATTATTATCATTTATCTTTATTGTTATAGTCACCTCAGAAGGTATAAAATAGTATCTCATTGTGATGTTTATTTGCATTTACAAAATGACTAATGACATTGAATATCTTTTCATATGCTTATTAGCTATTTATATACATACCTTTCTGAGGAAATGTTTAAATTCTTTTCACACTTTAAAATTGTGTTATCAACTTACTAAATGAGAGACTATATTAGTAAATGACATAACTGATTTGGGCTTAATACCCAAAACATATTAAAAAGGTATTCAACTCAATAATAACAACAAAAAATAATTTGATAAAAAATTGGCAAAGAAAACATACAGATGGCAAACAGACACATGAAAAGATGCACAGCATCACTAAAAATCATCAGGGAAATGCAACTCAAAACCACGAGATACCATGTTGTCAGACAGGCCATTATCAAAAAAAGTAAAAAAATAACATGTTGGCTGAAGATGTGGAGAAAAGAGAACCTTTGGGCACTGTTGGTTGGATTGTAACTTGGTGCAACCGCCTATGGAAAACAATATGGAGATGGCTGAAAAAATTAAAAATAGACCTACCCTCATATCTAGCAATTCCACTTCTGGGTATTTATTTGAAGAAAATTAAGACACTAATTAGAAAAGATATATGCATCCCTATGTTCACTAAAGCTTTAGTTACAATAACTAAGACATGGAAGCAACTTAGGTTTTCATAAATAGATGAATGTGTACAGAAGATGTGATATATAGAGGGGTGGGCAAAAGTAGATTTATAATTGTAATACAAATAAATAATACAATAATTAATAAATAATACATGAATAAACTCTGTGTTCATTAGAACACACAACTCAACTGCAAGCCTACATATATGTTCTTTTTTCTAAGAATGTTATTCTCCTGTGATGCCATTGTAAGTATAATTGACTTATTAGTTTTATTTTATTTTAAGGTTATTCCTTGTTAGAATATAGAAAAAAATTAATACTTGTGTATTAATCCTTTACTCTTCAACTTTGCAGAACTCATTATTAGTTCTAATTGTGTATGCATGTGTGTGTATGTGTGTGTGTGTGTATTCCTTGGGAATTTTTATGCATAAAATTATGTCATTTGCAAGTAAAATTTGTTTTACTTCTACTTTTCCAATCTGAATGCCTTTTTTTCCATGCATGCTTTTTCTGGCTAGAACCACCAATGCAATGTTCAATAAAAATGGTAAGAATGGGTATCCATGTCTTCATTCCAATGTTAGGGGAAATTATTCAGTCATTCACCATTAAATATAATATAATCTATGTGTTTTCCACAGATAATCTTTTTCAGTTGAGGAAGTTTCCTTCTATTTTCACTTTTTTCTCTCCTTTTATTTGTTTTGATTGAAGACATCAGAGAGTTGTGTGAAAGACATCATTTGCTGAGCTTGGAAAAAAATTAAAATTTTGGTCTGCTTTTTTTTTTTTTATTCTCACCCCAGGGTATGCTTAGAGGGAGGACAAGAGGGAGAGAGAGAGAAAGAGCGAGAGAGACATTGATCCTATATGCCCTGACTAGGGATTTAACCCCCAACCTTTAGGTGCACAGAACAACCTTTAGGTGCAACTGAGCCACTTGGCCAGGTTTGGTTCACTTAAATAATAATAATAAATATATATATATATATATATATATATATATATATATATATATTAATATACAGAACTTTGCTGTGTGGATAAGTCAACATTCCTATGGCAATGCTTACTTTTTCAGTTACTCTGCCAACTTGTGTGCTTAATTCAGTGTCACAACATGCTAAGTACTGTGCTTTTAAAAATATCTACCATGAACCTCAATAATTATTAGTTAATGGTTATCCACAATATCTGGATGGAGTGGGAATGATTTAATTTAGTGTTAATTCTAGAAAAAAATACACTTTACTTATTAGACAGTAGTAAAGTACAAGAGCACAATATTCAAATGGGGCACTTAATTGACATCACATACAAATTTTAAAATACTATCTTAAAATGATTCCACTTGTCTTATGCTCCACACATCAATAGCAGATAGTTTAGCATTATCTATTAAGACAAGGTAATCTAGAACTTCCCAAAGGATACCATACATCTAGTTTTCTATCAGGAATGGCTTAAGAAAATTTATTAAAATATGCTTATATTATACTAGAGGCCCGGTGCACAAAATTCGTGCACGGGGAGGAGGTCTCCTCACACCAGCCTGCACCCTCTCCAATCCGGGACCCCTTGGGGGATGTCCAACTGCTGGTTTAGGCCCAATACTGGGGATCGGGCCTAAACTGGCAGTCAGACATCCCTCTCACAATCCTGGACTGCTGGCTCCTAATCGCTCACCTGCCTGCCTGCCTGGTTGCCCCTAACAGCTGCCCGTGGCTGGCCAGGTCACCTCCAACTGCCCTTTCCCCACTTGCCTGGTCCCTAACTGCCCCCCCGCCAGCCTGGTTACCCCTTAGTGCCCCCCCCCCACTGGCCTGGTTGCCCCAAACTGCCCCCCAGCATAGTTGCCCCTCACTACCCCCCAGACAGCCTAATTGCCCCAACTCCCCCCCGGTCCCCCCCAACTGCACCCCTGGCCGGCCTGTTCACCCCTAACTGCCCCTGCGCCAGCCTGGTTGCCTCTTACTGCCCCCACTGCTGGCCTGGCCACCACCAACTGCCCCTCTCTGCTGACCTTGTCACCCCTAACTGTCCCCCCCACCAGCCTGGTCATCTCCAACTGCCCCCCATCCCCCGCTGGCCTGGTCACCGCACGCAGCCTGCTGTTCAGTTGTTTGGTCATTCCTCACTAATCCCCCTGCCAGCCTGGTTGCCCCATGCAGCCTGCTCATTCAATCATTTGGTTGTCCCTCACTAACTCCCCTGCCGGCTTTGTCATAGGCAGCCATCTTTGTGAGGGGGTGAGGACAATTTGCATATTACCTCTTTATTATATAAGATGAATATATTATCTATATATATAAAACCCTAATCTGCAAATAAACTGAACAGTGGAACAACTGAACAACCAGTAATTATGACGTGCACTGACAACCACGGGCGTGCACGGAACGTGGCAGGTGTCGTCTGTGGTGGGATGGTGGAGCAGGTGAGCAGGGGCACCAGTCCAAGGTGGAGCACTGGATACTGTCATTGGAGCGAGCCTCTGGTAGTTACTGAAAATTCTTTGCTTCCCCACACCGTGGTCCTGCCCGGAGTTCGCACCTGCTGCCAGCCCTGGCCCTGCTCACTCCTGCTGCCAGTGCCAGAGCTGCCACTCACACCCGCTGCCAGCGCCCGGCAGTCGCCCTCATCACTTGGCTCTGTCAGCGGGTGTGAATGGCAGATGCCAGCCCTGATCACCCTTCAGCGCTTCTCCACCTCCCCCTGCTCCTGAGGGGCAATCGGGGCTGGCAGCCGCCTCTTGCACCTGCTGCCAGTGATGGCCCTGCATGCACCTGTTGCTGGCTCTGGAGCCGCTGCTCACACCCACTGCTGGCACCGGCCCCGATCACTTGGCACTGTCAGCGGGTGCAAGCAGCAGCTGCTGGCCCTGATCGCACCTGAGGGCTTCTCCACCTCCCCCTGATCCTGAGGGGTGATCGGGGCAGCAGCCACCACTCACACCTGCTGACAGCGCCAGCCCCGCTCGCAAGCACTGCTGGCACTGGCACCAATTGCTCCGTGCCATCAGTGGGTGCTAGTGGGGCCAGCGCCATCAGCACGTGGGAGCGGGGCTGCCAGCAGACAGGGGACCAGGGGCCGTGGCAAGAGGGGCCTGGCAAGGGTACAGAGGATGGGCTGAGACCTGTCCCTGTGCCCACCATGGCCCACAATTCCTTTCAAGGTGCACAAATTCTTGCACTGGGCCTCTAGTATTTTTATAATTATTTAATACTTTAATAACATTGCATTGTTATGCTTATGAATTTACAGTATTAAAATATCTCAACAAAACTATTACTACTACTCTTTCAATAGCATGGATGATGATCTATAATTATCAGGAAGGATGAGGATATCAAAAGCCTTATCAGATTTGCCATTAGAAATACCTTGTATAAAACATCTATAAAATATTAGATAAATAAGTAGGTTAAAATTAGCATTTACAGTATCATTCCATTAAAATACATATACAAGGAAAAACTGTTTAAAAAGACACTTCCTGAAAATCTGTCTTGATTTCATCTCTGAGCTTGAGATAAACATTTCCACATATATTGATTAGCGACAAAATTCATTAGAGTTCAAATATTTCTGTCTTCAGCAAATAAAGAAAAAACAGTTGGTTTGCATATTTGGGAAGTTTGAGCCATGATGTTGGTTTGACACAGCTGTAATAGGGGTTCAAATAATAACAGAAATTTATTGTTCAATCAATTAAGTGCTTTTTAACCTATATTACAGCTTTATGTACCTCTTTGTTGATATCTTTCTTAGGCAGAACCTCACTAAGTACTAGCAGTAGGGATATAGCCAAGGGGTTGGAGAAATATGATTAACCAGGTTTGAGTCACATAATTGCCATAGCTTTTAGAAAATATGTTCAGCTACTAACCTAAAGAGGACTGAGAATAGTTCCTCAAAAGAAATGCTCTATGGTAGAAAAAAGAAAGAAAGAAACAGATAACCGTTATTCTATGGAAGGGAAGCAATCATTGCAATGATTTTGTTTGCTGTTAGTCTTCAGATTCTGAAAATGAAAACCCTGTAATTTATATTGACATTCTTACTGAGGTCACCTAGAAAATTGAACCAAATAAAAAACGCTCAAGTTCTGCTTCCAGGAACTACAGACTAAAACCATTCCAGTAGACTTTTTTTTTTTTTTTCTGGAAAGAAACACACACACACACACACACACACACACACACACACACACCAATAAAAAAACTAACACCCAGACACAGTACAAAAATCAGCCCCCTAAAAGTAATGGGGAGTGAGAAGCAGCTGGGAATTCACACTGGTTTGGAAGAATAGAGACAGGGAGCTTTAAAAGCAAGGAAGAAAATCTGTTGCCAACAGTTCTGCACAATAAGAAATATTAAAGGAAGTTCTAAAAGATGATGAAAAATTAATTATTAAAAAAGAATAATATTAGGTAATATGTGGGGTCAAGGTTAGATTCATAGGCATGAGTTGAATGCAGTTACATAGGACCTTATGCTCAGAACAAGGCCCTATGCTTGGAATTTAATGCTCTGTTGTCACCACCTTGAAATTTTTAATAATTTTAACTTTGAATTTCTCTTTTGTATGTGAAGTCTAATGGGACAATGAAACATGTCTTGGGTACTTGGAGCCTACACTCACACATAGTCTCACCTCTAACACATCCCAGGACAGGGTCTCAGCTGCCTGTTTCCCCACCCATTCCCAGGAACCACTACGACCCTCCACCCCAGGATGGGCCTGGATGCAGGTGAACAGGGGGTTCAGCATCAGGTGCTTGTGCCCTGCACACTGAGTCAGGTGTAAGCTTGGATATCTGTGTGTGTCTGCTTTCACCTGTGACTATCCCCCATGCCAGTGGGAACGTACCATTGAATAGAAAATGAAAACACTATGGCAGTTTGGGAGAGAGAGATTGTTGTCGAAAAATGAAACTTTCTTCCCACTTTTTGAACAATAGGGTTCTACATTTTCATTTTTCCTTGGTTTAACAAAATCTGTAGCTGGCCCTGATCTGAGTAATTGCAAAATTAATTTATATTGGCTTTTTTCCCCTCTTAATTTCTTTCTAAAATACATGAGTATTGAAAAACTCAAATTATAACACTGTCTTGTGCAGTTTATGACATGCAAAACCAAGCAAGTAATGCGAAGAGAGAAATCTGAAATGAGACCAGAGCTGCTGCCCTGCATACATGTGCACATGAACAAAGGCAAGCCAAATGTTATGAGGAGTGCACATTCACTAAGATGAATTGAGAAGGACCATCAAGTAAGTTCTTTCACTTTAACTTTTAGACTGGGGGTGGTTTCAGTCTTTGTAGAAAGCACGAGAGTGGGGTTGGGGGAGGGAGGGAAGGAGACACTCCCTGAAAAGATCTTGCCCAATTTCTAGCTGGAGAATCACAAAAGTGAAGCCAGGAAACAGTGAATATTGGAAAGTGTATAGGAATTCCAGAAGAGAAAAAGCTAGTGAGAAGAATTCCCAAATCTGTCTACTCATATCTCTGACCCACAGATATGCATGTGTACAACTGATGCAAAGAAGCCCAGTTAAGGAAAAACTATCAGAACAAACCTCAAAACTGCTGCTTATTAAACAATGCATTTTAGTTCAAGGTCGGCTGAACAAAAAAATTATCTCTTAAAAAACAAACAAAAATACTCAATGGAATAAAATAAAATAAATTCTGAATCCTTGCAATTTTATATTGATAATGTCCAGGTTAAAGTTCAAGATCATCTGACATAGGAATAACCAAGAAAAGTACACACATTTTCAAGTGCAAAGGAAATCAGTTAGTTCTGGCCTTGAGTTGAACTAAATGTATGAACTAGTAAAAGGTTATTATAACTATCATTAAGGAAGTAAAACAAAACATGTTTTCATTGGATGAAAATATCAGTAGGGAAGCAGAAAAAATAAAAATAAACCAAATGGTAATTTTAGAATAAAAAATACAGTACACAAGCCCTAACCGGTTTGGCTCAGTGGATAGAGCATCGGCCTGCGGACTGAAGGGTCACAGGTTCGATTCCAGTCAAGGGCATGTACCTTGGTTGCGGGCACATCCCCAGTAGGAGGTGTGCAGGAGGCAGCTGATGGATGTTTCTCTCTCATCCATTGTTTCTAACTCTCTATCCTTCTCCCTTCCTCTCTGTAAAAATCAATAAAACATATAAAAAAATACAGTACACAAAATAAAAATCAAGTGGATGGACATAATAGTCTAATGGACATTACAGATTTTAAAAAAAGTAAAAGGACAAATATAGAATAACTACAAAATATTCAAAGTGGATAACAGGATAACAGGAAAAAAACACACTAAAATAATGAACAGGGCTACATGTATCTTTAGGTGATACCAAATGATTAAATGAAGGTGTAATTTAAGTACTAGACAGAAGAAGGAGAATGGGGCAGAAAAATATTTAAAGAAGTAATGGTTGAATAGACACTTTTTGAAAGTGGACATACAGAAGGCCAAGAGACATATTAAAAAGGGCTCAAAGTCACTAATCATTTGAGCGATGAAAATCAAAATGATAATGAGGTACCATCTCACACCTGTCAGAATGACTATCATCAACAAATCAATAAATGACAAGTGCTGGTGAGGATGTGGAGAAAAAGGAACCCTCGTGCACTGCTGGTCGGAATGCAGACTGGTGAAGTCACTCTGAAAACAGTATGGCGTTTCCTCAAAAAATTAAAAATGGAACTCCCATTTGACCCAGTGA
Source organism: Plecotus auritus (assembly GCF_963455305.1). Taxonomy (NCBI): domain Eukaryota; kingdom Metazoa; phylum Chordata; class Mammalia; order Chiroptera; family Vespertilionidae; genus Plecotus; species Plecotus auritus. The sequence goes on along the minus strand of NC_137771.1, from coordinate 152,059,545 downwards.
TCCCACTTCTAGGAATATATCCCAAGAAATCAGAAACACCAATCAGAAAGGATATATGCACCCCTATGTTCATAGCAGCAAATTTATAATAGGCAAGATTTGGAAACAGCCTAAGTGCCCATCATCAACAATTGCAGATGAGTGGATTAGAAAACGGTGGTACATCTACACAATGGAGTACTACGCTGTGGTAAAAAAGAAGGAATTCTTACCATTTGCAACAGCATGGATGGACCTGGAGAGCATTATGCTAAGCAAAATAAGCCAGTTGGAGAAAGAAACATATCACATGATCTCACTCATTTGTGGAATTTGTAGAGACTTCTTTTGTGTCCTAACATGTGGTCTATCTTTGAGAATGACCTATGTGCTCTTGAGAAGAATGTATATTCTGCAACTTTGGGATGAAATGTTCTATAAATGTCCATCTCATCCAGCGTGTCATTTAAAGTCACTCTTTTCTTGTTACTTTTTTGCCTGGAAGTTGTATCCAGTGAAGTCAGTAGGGTGTTACAGCTCCCTAATATAAGTATATTGTTGTTGGTCTCTCCCATAAAGTCCTCCAGAAGTTATATATATATATTTAGGTGGTCCTATATTGGGTGCATATATGTTTACCTGAGTTATAACCTCTTGTTGGATTGATCCCTTTAGTATTATGAAGTGAGCTTTATTGTCTCTTGTGTCGGCCTTCCTTTTGAAGTCTATTTTGTCAGATATGACCATTGGTACTGCAGGGTGTGGTTTTTGTTTCTGTTTGCATAGAAATATTTTATCCATTCCTTCACTCTCATCCTGTGTGAGTCTTTTGTTCTAGGAAGGTCTCATGTAGACAGAATATATTTGGTCATGTTTTCGTATCCATTCAGTTACCCTATGTCTTTTGATTGGAGCATTTAATCAGTTTACTTTTAAGGTTATTATCGATAGGTACTTATTTATTGCCATTTTAATTCTTTATGCCTATGTTTCTCTTTCTGTTTCTTCTTCTCATTACAACAGTCTTGTTAGCATTTATTGCTGTGCTGGTTTGGTGCTGATAAAGTCCTTTAGCCTTCTTTTTTTTTTTTTTTTTTTTTTTTTTTTTTTTTTTTTGTCTGGGAAGCTCTTTATTTCACCATGTATTTTGAATGATAGCCTTGCTGGATTTAGTAATCTTGGTCTCAGATCCTTGCTTTTCATTACCTTGGATACCTCATGCCATTCCCTTCTGACCTGTAGAGTTTCTGATGAGAAACCAGCTGAAAGCTTTATTGGAGCTCCTTTGTGGGTAACAGATGGCTTTTCTCTTGCTACCTTTAAGATTCTCTCTTTGTCTTTAATTTTTTTGGCATTTTAATTATAATGTGTCTGGGCATGGGCCTGTTTTTGTTCTTCTTGTTTGGGACTCTCTGTGTCTCCTAAACTTGTGTGACTTTTTCCTTCACCAAGTCAGGGAAATTTTATGCCCTTATTTCTTCAAACATGTTCTCTATCCCTTGCTCAGGTTCTTCCCATCTGGCACTCATAATATGTGAATATTGTTATGTTTCACATTGACATACAGCTCCCTTAAGCTGTCCTCCTGTTTTTAAATTGTTTTGTTTTTTTCTTTTTGGTTCTCAGATTGGGTTCTCTGTTTATGCCCTGTCTTCTGATTCAGTGATCCAATTCTTGGCTTCCCCTAACCTGCTGTATATTCCTTCCACTGTGCTCTTTATTAGTGCTATGTAATTCTTCATTGTTACTATGTCTTTTCTCATGTTGTTGAGAATGCTTGCCATTATTATTCTGAACTCTATGTCTGATAAATTTCTTATCTCCATTTCATTTAGCTCTTATTCTGGAGAATTCTCTTGTTCTTTCATTTAAGGGCTTGTTTTTTTGTTTCCCAATTTTGGCTACCTGTTTGAGTTTGTGTCCATATATTAAGTATATCAGCTATAATTCCCAATCTCTAGTACTAGGCAGTATCAGACTCTGCATGTGACTGGCCCTGAGTATCTGTTTGTAGCTATTAGCAAGCCACAGCTTGTGGCTCTATCTGCTTGAGCTGGGTGCCTTTGGGAAGGACCAAGATGTGCACCAGGGTCTGCTTTTCCTAGCTCTAAGCTCCAAATTTGATCAAACAAAGACTGAAAGCCTCCAGAGACCCACCTTTGCCTGTAGTCTGACTATTATTGGATTGATTAGCTTCAGGCTATGGGTTACAGGGTGGGGCAAGAGGTTTTCTAACAGGGTGGGGAAATTGCTCCCTCAGACCCCCCAGGCCAAAGATACCTGGATGGTAAAGGTCTGCAGGAGAAAGATGTCCTCGGCTGTATGAGGGAATGACAGCATGGGAAATTGAGGTGTCTGCCTTCTGTGCTCTCACCAAAGATCTCCCAACCCTGGATTCTCCTCACACAGCTCCAGTCCACTCTGCCCTCCCTCTGCTGGAGCCCAAGGTGAGTGGCTGCAGATGAAATTTTGTGATTTGGCCCTTTAAGAAGGTGTTTGCATTTCCAGCCATCTCTCCTTGGAAGACTGCAACCTTGCTGCTTTTCACAGGCAAATGTTCTCTGAGCAACTTTTTCAGTTCAGGTGCTATTGGCTGGGAGCCCACCTTCATGTTCAGACCCCAGAGTTCTCAGTGTAAAATTCCCTCCCTACCCCACCCCCTGCCATAGCTGAGATATCCCTCCAGAACTTTAGCTGCTTTCTGGGGGAGCATGGCCAGCCTTTCATGCCTCCACCCAACTAGTCTCTATGCAGTCTTCACATTTCATCCTTGGTAATCAGGTTTCTCTCCAGCTAGTCTTCAGTTGGTTATTCAGGATGTTTTTCTGTATTTTAGTTGTAATTCCCATTTGGTCCTGGGAGAGTGTCAGTGTAGTTTCCACTTACTCTGCCGCCATTTTGAAATCTTCCAACAATTCCTTTATGGCAAGCAAATGTAGCTCAGCATCACTTGTTGCATTTAGCAGTCACATCTCTTTAGTCTCTGTTAGTCTTGAATATCTAATTAAAATATTTTATTGATTAAAAATCCTATCTACCATCTAACACTTCAGGAATTCATACTCTTTTTGCTGGTGGAGGTTTTTTTCTTGATGTTGATGAGTACTCACTAATCAGGTGGTGACTGCTGAAGGGTGGGGTAGGTGTGTCAGTAACTTAAAATAAGAGTATGAAATTTGATTTATCAACTACATTTATGTATTATTGTAAACCTTTTTTGTCATATCAACAATCTTCACAGTATCATCATGAGGATTATATTCTGTCTCAAGAAACCTCTTTTGTTGTTCATCTATCGGAAGCAACTCCTTATCCATTAAAGGTTTATTATGAGACTAGAGGCCTGATGCACAAAGATTCATGCAAGAATGGGCCTTCCTTCCGCCTTCGCTCTGGCTGGAGCCACCTTTCTGCTCAGGCCTGGAGCTGCCTTTTCACCTTCCCATGCTTCCCGGAGGCCTGGAGTGGCTGGGGTGGTGCAGAACACCTGAGTCATCTCCATGGTGACAACGCAAGCATCCCGCCCCACCTCTGGCCGCTCAGCGCCCGCATATGCAAATTAACCCGCCATCTTTGTTGGGTTAATTTGCATACTCACTCCTGATTGGCTGGTGGGTGTGGCAAAGTTATGGTCAATTAGCATGTTTCTCTTTTATTTGTGTAGATGGAACCAATTCAGTCACATCTTTAGGCTCCACATCTAATTTTAGTTCTCTTGCTCTTTCCACCACATCTGCAATTACTTCCTCCACTGAAGTCTTGAACCCTCAAAGTCATCCATGACAGTTGGAATCAAATTCTTTTAAACTTCATTGAATATTAACATTTTGACTCTTCCTATGAATCACAAACATTCTTGATGGTACTTAGAATGGTGAATCATTTCCAGAAGGTTTTAAATATACTTTGTCCAGATCCATCAGAGGACTCAATATCTGTGTCAGCCATAGCCTTACAAAATGTATTTCTTAAATAATATGAATTGAAAGTCAAAATTACTCCTAGACTATGGGCTGCAGAATTGATGGTGTGTTAGTAGGCATAAAAACAACATTAATTTTGTTGTACATATCCAGAAGAGCTCTTGGGTTTTCAGGTGCATTTTCAATGAACAGTAATATTTTGAAAAAAATCTTTTATTCTGAGCAGTAGGTCTCAGCAGTGGGCTTACATTATTTAGAAAACTATGTTATAAACAGATATGCTGTCATTCAGGCTGTGTTGTTCCATTTATAGAGCACAAATCAGAGCAGTTTAATAAAATTCTTAAGGATCCTGAGCTTTTCAGAATTATAAATGAATAAGGGCTTCAACTTAAAGTCACCAGCTACATCGGCCCCTACCAAAGAGTCAGCCTGTCCTTTGAAACTTTGAAGCCAGATATTGAGTTCTCCTTCCTAGCTATGAAAGTCTTAAATGGTATCTCCAGTATAAGGCTGTTTCATCTACATTGACAATTTGTTGTTTAGTGTAACCACTTTCAATAAGTATCTTAGCTTGATCTTCTGGATAACTTGTTGCAGCTTCTTCCCCAGTACTTGCTATATCTTGTACTTTTATGTTATAGGCGTGGCTTTTTTCCTTCTACCTCATGAATCAACTTCCACTAGCTTCAAACCTCTCTCTTTCTTTTGCAGCTTTCTTACCTCTTTCAGCCTCCAAAGAATTTCTCTGGATTATCCTTTGGCATAAGAAAATGTTATGGCTGGTTTGATCTCTCCAGAACACTAAAACTTTCTCCATATAAACAATAAGATTGTTTTGCTTTCTTATCATTTCTGTGTTCACTGGAGTAGCACTTTTAATTTTCCTAAGGAATTTTTCTTTGCTTTCAGAACTTGGATAACTGTTTGGCATAAGAGATCTAGCTTTTAACCTATCTCAGCTTTCAACATTCCCTACACACTAAGCTTAATCATTTTTAACTATTGATTTAAATGGAAAGACATGCAACTCTTCCTTTCAGTTGAGCACTTAGAGGTCATTGTACAGTTATTAATTTGTCTAATTTCAATATTGTGGTGTCTCAGGGAATAAAGAGTCCTGAAGAGTGGAAGAGAGATTGGGGAACAGCAGGTTAGTAGAGCAGTCAGAATGCATACAACATTTTCCCATTGCTTTCACCCTCCTATAGAGTCAAGGCTCATGGAAACTCAAAACAATTACAATAGTAACATCAAAGATCACTTATAACAGATAAGCATAACAAATAATAATGAAATAATAATAATAACAAATAATAATTTTAAAAACAAATAATATTTTTTAAAAAATTTAAATTGAGAGAATTACTAGAATGTGACACACAGAATGAAGTGAGAAAATGCTGTTGGGAAAATGAATGCTGATGGACTTGCTCAACAAGGGTTGTCTCAAACCTTTAATTTGTATAAAACACAGTGTCTACAAAGCACAATAAAGCAAAGCGCAATAAAGTGAAGCATGCCTGTGTAAGAAACCTGAATTTTCTGTAGGCATCAATGAATTCTTGTGGACTGGGGGCTCTTATAATTTAGTCACATGTGCAAATGTCAATTTGCTTTTGGTGAAACAAAACGAAGCAAATGGAATTCTGTTTGAGTCACACTTGAATTAGTCATTAGGGCTGGTGAAAAGTTCATTTTGGAATCTAGCTGTGTTGGGGAGAGGTGGCCACAGCCCCTATGGTATGCTTTTGGGTAAGTTTAAAATTGTGAATATCTGTGTAATCCCCTTAGTTTTCCAAGAAACAATATTTTCATGAAATTTTGGCATTTCAAGCTATTACACCTTGCATCTTTCTATAGTGTAGTTTTCAATCCCATAGCTAAGAATGTCATTCTAGATAGTGCGAATTTTATGAGACTTCCTGGATCTTTTTGTGACCAATTTTAGGAGCTGCCAAAGCAGACAATCCACCCTGTGTTTAACCCCCAAAGGGCAGAAAGGTGGAAACATGTTTTATAACAGTCTCAGCTCTTTTTAAGTTGGAGGCATGCTGACTTTCTGGCCTCATGCCCATAGATAGAGAAAAATGAGATGAAGCCTACTTTTATTCCTGTTCCCAATGCTCCCCCATCTAAGAATCACAAAAAAAGTAAACTATCCTGTTGGAAAGAGGCCCTGCTTCTTTCACCAGGTCAGAAGTTTAAAGGGAAATAATTGGATGCAGTCCTTAAACTGAGCATTTGCTTAAGAACAATGTGGCTGCTATTTTTGGTATTTATAATAAGAAAAAAAAAAGGAATTTGTGGAGGAGTTTAAAACATTTAATTAAAAAATAAACTTTTAAAGTTCATATTGTTTGTTTTCCTATATCATTAACACATTATAGTACAAATAGTAAAATAGTTAAGTGAAGTATAAAACATTTTCACCCTTTATGTGTTTGAAGTATTTAGCATGGACCTCCCTATTGGCCTCCAAAAGTTATTCTTCAGTTTCAGAAATTAAAGGAAATTAGGCATATGGCAAAGTTAATTCTGTGAAATATGGATGGAATGGCATGCTCTAAAACTAACATGTGTGAAAATTTTTGTGAGAAGTTATTCTGCCTCAAGAGTAATAATTTTAGATTTGTTATCATGATAAGAAACAAGTAAAGTCAGGTAGAAATGCTTAATTTATTGTTGTCTCTTCAATAGATCCTACTTGCCTCTGGGGGTTAATTGAATCTTGCACATTGGAGTCCAAATTAGAGTCGATATAGAGAGACTGCTCACAAAGTTGGATGAGGAAAACTCTTTCGTTGGTTTATTTCCATTTAAAAGAATTCTGAGTAGATTGGTTCTTTTTTTTTAACCTCTAATAATATTGAGATTTTATTTTTCAAAGCAGTGTAAGGTTTATAGCAAACTAGAGGGAGAGAGATTTTTCATTTAGCCCCTGCCTCACACATGCATAGGCTCCCCTATTATTAACATCCCCCACAAAAGTGGTACATTTATTACAATTGATAAGTCTACATTGACACATCATAATCATCCAATGTTCATAGTTTACATTAAAGTTTATGCTTGGTGTTTTACATTGAATGGGTTTGGACAAATGTATCATGACTTGTAGCCATCATTATTGTATCACTCAGGATATTTCCACTTTCCTAAAAATCCTCTGTGTGCCACCTCTTTATCCCTTCTCCAACTCCAACCCAAATAGGTTCTATTTAAGTGTTAATTTTGATTCTGTTGGGGGAGATTTAAAAAAAAAATCTCTATTGGGATACTGACTCAATATGTCAGGCATAGCAGTATAGATTCCCAAAAGCATAAAACAACCCCAATATAATTTGACCCAGATAATAGTCTTTCTTCACACCTGAAGTAGAAAGACTTTTCATTCATTCAGTCTCCACTAGGCTTGTGCCTCCTAATTACCCATCTCTAATATCTTCTGGATTTTTTCCCAAGTGCAAATCAAGTACAATATACCTAAATTTATTTCTTATTTTCCCCAACTTTTCATAATAACCTCTGTCTACAACCACATTCCACAAATAAGATAGGATTAAGGTGCCAGGTAACATATTTTTACATCTTTTAATTTAAATTTTTTCAATTAGAGTTTACATTTAATATTATTTTTATTAGTTTTAGGTGTACAGCATCATATATTTTACAATGTGTTCCTCTTTATATTTCCAGTACCCAACTGGCACCATACATAATTATTACAATATTATTGACTACATTTCTTATGCTATACTTTACATCCCCATCACTAATTTGTAACTATCAAACTGTACTGCTCAATTCCTTCACCTTTGTCACCAAGTCCCCAAACCCCGTCCCCTCTGGCAGCCCTCAGTCTGTAGCCATATACTTTTTTTATCTGATGTTATGCTTTAATGTTTTATGAAGAGTCTGACAGGTATTACAAAAAGGCAGTGATGATATTAAGTAATTTTGGAGTTTTATAATATAATTAAATAACTCAGGGGAGCTGATGTCAGATTTTCAGAAATATTTATCATGACACAATTTGAAATGTAGTATGCTGAAATAATATTTTTTAATATCACCTTTCAATGATGTTATTATGATTTTTATTAGTTTGGTATTTACAAATGCAGCTTGTATATCCAGAATAGTTATAAAATACTGCTTATTAATAAAGTCACTACAATGTATTTTTGAATATATCAAAATAAAAGGAAACGGAAAAATAAAGAAATTTTCCCAATTTCAATGACTTTGTTTAGAGAAAATAAAATTAATTTATGAAATTAATATTATCTTCATCTCTCTATACCAAGTCAAATGCAGAGTGAGGTTTTGTCATTTTTGCTTTGTATATTTATACACTTGCTTAAATAATTATTCTGGATTTTAGACATAATTAGTTGGTCACTGGTTTTCTTATCATAGTGATTGCCCATTGAGCTTCTGGAATAACTACTGACCCTGGATCCTAAAGCAAAATTTTGAGTGACTCCATAATTCCATATATAACAATAATAATTCATTTAGCCATATATAATACTTCATATTGATAACAATAAGTTATTACTACATGACAATTTTAAAATTTGAAATCATAAGGAAAAGAATGACACTCCTGGCTCCATCACTCCTACCTGTGAATGATTTGAGAAGTCATTTAAACTTCTCATTTACATCATGGCTTTTTCAAAGTATTCTTCTATTTTAATTATCTGGGTATAAATATCAAATATTAGTATACAAATATCAAATAAATCAGCAACATTAATTTGTTCTTAAAATTTTGATAATTTAAATGAGTGCCAATGATGATCTGCAATTCCTTCCTTTAATCAAAAAACAAACCAAAAATGTCATGTTTTCTCTCAGAGTATCAAGAAAGTGAAATAAATTTTTTAAATACCTTCCAACATGACCAAGCATGTTTTTATATGAGAAATGTTATAATAAATACTTCACAGAATTTTTAAGATGATGACATTATCCTTGTATATATCCTATTACAAAAATACTTTCAAAACTTTTCCATTAAAAATGAGCAAAATATCAAAAAATCTATTTGCCAGTTATACAAAAGTCTTCCAAATTCCTTTTGTTAACTGTAAAGATAAATGGAGCAATAAATACATGAGAGATGTTATTTTAAAAATAACTTCTAAATTATGCAATTTAAATTTGAGAAGATAAGAATAATATAATTAATATTCAAATGTACTTCTGTAAAGTATGAGAATATTATGAAATCATTTTTTCTGATTGATATAAAATTTTTTAATTATAAAAGTTCCAATAACTTAAAAAGACTCATAAAAATTATATGCACAAAAAAAAACAACTTTGGTTTTTTTTAGAGGTGATATTTATCATGGAACAGATGTTAAATAAACATGCAAACTTATTCTTGGTATGTCTTCTTTGAAATAACTATAGAGTTACTGAAGGTAAATGCTTATCAGGCCATAGTGTGTCAGTTTTGGTGCACTATGTGAGTCACTATTGTGCGTACGCTTTTTGTGTGTGTGTGTGTGTGAGAGAGAGAGAGAGCGCAAATGAAAGATTAACAAGAAAAGATTCTTTGGAATATTATTTTAGCAATATTGATACATTATTATAAACTAAAGGCCATACTTTATTCACGTTTTTTCTTGTTTTTGCCTAGTATCCTATATCTGTTCCAGAAGCCCATCCTAAATACTGTGTTACATTTAGTCATCATGTCACATCTCTTTGGGCTGTTTTTGGCTATGACATTTTCTCAGACTTTATTTTTGATGACCTTATTTTTGAGGAGTCTTGGTCAGTTATTTTGCAAAACATCCCTCAGTTGGGATTTGTCTTATTTTTTCCTCAAGATTGTACTGGGATTAAATGTTTTGGGGAGAAAAATCACAGAGGTACATTCTCATCACATTGTATTAAGGGAATATACTACCAATATGACATATCTATGGGTTTTAACTTTGACTACCTGGATATAAAGTCCCCTCCTCCCCCCAACTCTTCTTACTGTACTTTTTGGAAGGAAGTCACTATGTGCAGATCATATTTAGGGAATGAAAACTTCCATTCTACACCCTAGGGCAAAGTATGTATATAATATTTTTGGAATTTTTCTGCCCAAGAAATATTTTTATTCTATTCCCAGGTATTTATTTATCTTTTTAATCACAACGTTTATCAGTAGTGGTGACTCACGAAAATTTATTTTATACTTTAAGTTATAATCTAATATTACCTCATTTTGTTGCTCAAATGTTCCAGCTTTACTATTTGGAGTTTTTTCAGTTGGCTTATTTTGACATGCATAGCAGATTTTATTTTCTGAGCACTTTCTTATTTTCTGACACTATACAATGCTCTAGGATCATCTGTATATTGCCTGCCCCAATTCTAAAAACAGTCATTTCTCTAGGGAGCACTATTTTATTTAGTTGGATAATGGTATTAGAAACTAAGTTCTGATCTCTGGGTATACTCATTGTTCCTGGGGTGTCATTAATTCTTGGCCTGCTCAGCTGACAGAAAAAGTACATATATATGAATTCATATGTTTATGCACATATCTATAAATATTTTGGGATGGAACTATCCATATCTGTATTAAGCTAAGCATGAATTTATACTGATGATTCCAAATCTCTTCCATTGCCACATGGATCATTCTATCCTCTTGCTTATTTGTAACCTCCTACTCCAGCAGTGAGAAACCTGGCTCCCATTATTGGCTATTCATTTACTTAATGATTCAATTCCAGTATACGAGTACAATTGTTTTAAAAATTGTTAAACTATTAGAGTGAACAAATTTGTGTTTTTTCTTTTGCCTTTAGTCTTACAGATTTCACTCATTTCCAGAGTTACTGAGGTCAACACCTTTTCTCCATTCCCTTCAGTGAAGTCATTTCATACATATGTAGTGCAGTTGGATTCTTTTGTCACATTCTGCATGCCATCCTACAGAGTTTCCCAAGCTTCCATGCAATTTTTTAAAAAATATTTACATACATAAAATTTTGCACTTTGTTTTTTAAAGTCTTGGCAAGAGCATAGTGTCATATATCTAGCATTGTAGTGCCATTCAGAATAGATACAGAACAGTAAAAAAAAACCCTAGTCAATGTGCCCCTTCTCCCCCTGCCCCAGACTTCTGAAAACCACTGCTCTGTTTACAGTCTCTATAATTGTGCCTTTTTCAGATTATCATATAAGTAGATTCAGATATTATGTAGGCTTTTCAGACTGGTTTCTTTATCTTAGCCAGATGTTTTTTAAATGTATTGACCAAGGTGTGACTTGATGGTTTGTTTTCTATTGTGAATAGTATCTCATTGTGTAAATGTACCACAGTTTGTCTATCCATTAACTTATTGAAAGACATCTGCATTGCTTCCACTTTAGGAAATTATGAAATTATGAACAAAGCTGATATGAACATTTGTGTGTAGGTTTTTGTGTAAACATAAGTTTATAAATCTGTGTATTTTCATCTGATAAAAGGTAATCATTATATATGGCAAAGTGTTATGAAAATATGCACTGTTGAGTCAATTGTGACAGCAATATTTCTAATGTATTATCATTTCTTAAGTGGTTTATTGATGACTTCTAAGCACTCCTACTCTCTCTATAATATCTAATTTAAAAACTACTAAGTGATATATACAGTAATGTTTTCTAAATAATTTGCTTTGATTACTAATAGAAATATATACATTAATAATTTTTGGCTTGACAATTACATCAAAAACGTGAGTTGCTGCTAAGAAATACTCTTGGTAGGATAATTGTAATTTTTAATCAGAAGATATCTTTAAGATGAGCTTTTGAATAAAAATAGCATATTCAAAATAGTTCTTACTGACAAACTTATGAGAAAAGTATTGAAACAAATATTGTTCAATCATTTTTATAACTTAGACAAAGATTTTGCTTTTTAATATGTGTGGAGTGTTACAAATACTAAAATAAACAAAATGTAACTCCTTCCTTACACAGGTTAGGCAATGTCACAGGCAGGTCAGCAGTTATTTGACAATGAGACACATGCTGCAATAAAGGTAAGTAGGATACATTACAGGAGTTTATAAGAAGAACTTTGCACTGGAAGGAATATTTGAACAGCATTCATATTAATCAGAAGTATATTGGGCAGGGAAATAAAAGAAAAAAATGTGAGGAGTGAGTGGCAAAGGCATTTCAAACAGAAGTAACATACTTTGAAATAAATGGTTTATTTGTAGAGTAACTAATCATTTTATATGACTACTAGAAGCCTGATGCACAAATTTGTGCAAGAGTAGGCCTTCCTTCCCCCTGCTGCCGGCACCGGCTTCCCTCTGGCACCCAGGACCCGGGCTTCCCTCGCAGCCATGGCAGCTTGCCTTGGCCCTCACAGTCACAGTGGCTGCCTGAGCCCTCACAGCCTGGCTTTGTCCAGGAGGTCGTCCAGAAGGATGTCTGGTCTAATTAGCATATTATGCTTTTATTATTATAGACTAGAGGCCTGATGAACAAAAATTCGTGCACTGGGGGGGAGTCCCTCAGCCCAACCTGCACCCTCTCACAATCCAGGACCCCTCGGATTGGGTCCCTAGGCCTGGCCTGAGATCAGAGCCTATCGGGGCTTTCCTTCTCTGGGTTGCAGGCAGGTGGCCCCACCCCTGCCGCTGCCACTGCTTGCCATCTGTGTAGCATTGCCCCCCTCCCCTGCCACCAGTGGCCTCCCTCTGCAGGTGACAGGCTGGGGTTCAATGGCTTGGCTGGCCTGGGCCTCCTTCTTTCTTTGCTGGGGGGCGGGGCCAGCCCTGCAAGAGGCCTTCTGCCTACCTGATTGCCCCTAACTGCTCACCTACCTACCTGATCACCCCTAGCCACTGGTCTGCCTACCTGATCACCCCTAAACACTCTACCTGCCTGCCTGATTGCTCCTAACCACTTGTTGGGGGGCGGGTCTAGCCCGGTGAGGGGCCATCTGCCTACCTGATCTCCCCTAACCACTTGCCTGCCTACCTGATCACCCTTAACTGCTGATCTGCCTACCTGATCACCCCTAACCCTTCTGCCTGCCTGCCTCATTGCCCCTTACCATTTGCTTGGGGGTGGGGCAAGCACTGACTTCTAGTTGGTCAGCCTCCTGTCATTACTGGTCATTACAACCCAGGGTTTTTATATAATTAGGATAGCACAATGAGGTGAGGGAAGGTAATGACAGGCCTTGTATTGTTTATTTAAAAACTAGAGGCCCAGTGCACGAAGTTTGTGCAAAGGTAGGGTCCCTAGGCCTGGCCGGTGATCAGGGCCGATCGGAGCCTTCTGGCTGCCTGCTGGGGCCTTCCTTCTTTCTTCACCACCCCCTGGTGGTCAACACATGTCATAGCAAGTGGTTGAACTCCTGAGGGGACAATTTGCATATTAGCCTTTTATTATATAGGATGTGTCTTTATATTATGAAGTATGGTGAAACAATAAATTTTATTTGTTTTTAAAATATTAAATGCTTCACCAATTAATTGGAATGCTGGGACATGCTTTTAGTAACTCTGTTGACATAATATATCATATTCTGGTTGGAAATCATGTGGTTTTGCCATTTCTTTAATATTTTTGTTTGTATTATGTTTTATTTTATTTTACCTGACTTTTTCTCATCTTATGTAATTCCTGATCTTTCTTTGTCCCTATTCAGCTGTCCCCAAATTTAATTTTATAAAAAAAAACAACAACAACACACTCTTTATACATAAACAAACACCCTTTCTTGTTAGACAGACATCACATGTGTCACTTTTTCAGGTTAAAGAAATACTTTGTATCTGGAGTCCAAAAATTATGTTAATTTATGAATCTTACAGCCACATTCTTGCACGACTTGACAACTCCGCTGACTCTTCTCAGTTATTTCTGCACCAGTCCGACCAGGTCATAATGCCCCTCTTTGTTACTGTAGATTTGGCTCCGTGAAGCCACAAGGACTTTCTTATTTTATAGAAAACACAGTGCGAGAGGTGAAAGAGAATCAGTCATCAAATAAATGAGTCACTGATATTCAGCAGACTGAAGTTCCCTCATTTATCCACATCCTTAGCATGGTGCTTCCCAGGGGCAGAGTGGCTATCTCCTCCATGGCATTGGCCTGAGGTGAAGAATGGTGAGAGGAGCTGTTCCAGAAACTGTGTTTGCTTTTTTAGTTAAAAAGTGCAGAGCAAACAGAGAACATCAGTTATAAGCTATGCACATTTTTTAAAAGTGCTAATTATAAAACAGGAGGAAGGGAGAGGTGAACAGAATAATAACTCACAGTGAAGCCAATGTGGTTTTGGTAAAGATTACTGTATTATAAACAAAGTTATATCTGATGACATGCTTTGATAAGAAGATTGCTTTGTTTTATAGAGAGATAAATGTTTTTTTATCTCTGAATTATGAGTATTAAACATGACTTCTGCAATGGCTGAGCTCTACATTTTGGACAATTTAAGCTCAACAAGTATGTGTTTTTTTCCCCCAAGGAAAAAAAAATAAAACATGCTCCCAAATCCAACCCCTAAACATGTTTGGCTAGCAACTGAGAACATAAATAATCTAACTTCAAAAAGTAAATTCCTCCTCACTCAGGATATTAATATGAACAATTGAAACTATGCAGCTCCCCGTGGGTATTATTATAACTTACTTAGAAAGTACATGTGAAGTAGAAGTTTGCGCTCTACAAGTAAGAAGCAATAAATTGATGCCTGATGGGGGTCAATGGACAATGTATCCACTTCTGAGAGGCAGTAAACATTAAAAAATGGCACAATTAAGAAAAAAGTTATTTTTTTTTCTGATCCGTGAAATGATTACAAAAAATATTCTGGGAAGGGAGATGGTTTAATTTTAACAACCCTCACGTAGAAAACAAGCGTTTAAGGATGCACTGACTGGATAGAATTACAGGGATAACATTTTCTCAAGAACAAATTGAAGTTTTGTAACTGGCACAAGTAGACAGTTCAGGAGGGGTGTAGTTTTGTTCTTGAGCAGAAATGTTTGTATGTAGCTAGTTTGTAGAAACAAGCTCTGCTGGCATTTAAATTTCTTTCTACTTGTCAGAGATGTCCAAGGGTACACCCTGAGTGCAGGATCATGTTTCCTTCCTGCTGGGCTTATTTCACACAGAGGGAAGTGCTTTCAGCACTCCCGTGCGGGTGGCGGTAAGGAGTGACCTCCTTCCCCGCTTTATCTCAGATTTTGAAAGGAAAGTGATTTTAAGCTTTGGTGTCAAAAAGCATGTGTTTTGTGATAATACTTTACAAAAAAGAACGAGCTACATATATGCTATAACAAGGAAGGAAAATCACTTTGTTTCTTGGATACTAACTTTATGCCTTAAGTTTGGAGCTACTTACAAAGGGTTAAAGTACACACACACACACACACACACACACACACACACACACATATACAGATATACATGAATACCTATATATAGTTTTTCTCTTTCATTTAAAAAACCACTATTATAGTAATAAAGAAAAACAGGAAAAAATAGACAAATCACCCATAATTACATTATCCTAAGACAGTGATCTGCAAACTGCGGCTCGTGAGCCACATGCTGCTCGTGAGCCACGGTTTGGCGCTCTGTTGACTAATGAGTTTGCCAACCACTGTCCTAAGCCAACAACCTTCATAGACATTTACCTTTTATAGCTTAAAGACTTAAACCATGAGTGGCAAAGGCATTCCAAACAGAAGTAACATACTTTAAAATAAATTGTTTATTTGGAGATTAACTAATCATTTGATATGACTGTAGCACAATGAGGTGAAATTAGAAAAAAAAGAATGAGGGAAGGTAATGAAAGGCTTTCTATATTTACTGTATCCTATCTAATAAAAGAGTAATTCGCAAATTGATTGTACCTCTGCTACTCCCACAAGCCATGCCCACAAACCATGCCCACTAGCCAATCAGGAGCGAATATGCAAATAAACCCAACCAAGATGGCTGCAGCCACAGAGAGCAGGAGGGAGGCTTGGGTTTCCCTGGCAATGGAGGAAGCCAAGCTTTCTGCCTGCCTTTGCTGGCCCAGGCCTCCACTCCAGGCTACAAAGTTTCAATGATAGAAGATACATAAATCCCAACAAAAATGGCAGCAGCCATGGAGCTGGAAAGAGCAGGAGGCTAGGGTTGTCCCCGGTGATGGAGGAAGCCAAGCTTTTGCAGCCTGGCCTGCCTTGGCCTCCGCTTAAGGCTACAAAGTTTCAATTATAGAAGATAAACAAATCCCAACAAAAATGGCTGCCGCCATGGAGCGAGCAAAAGGCTTGGCTCCACTCCAGGCTACAAAGTTTCAATTGTAGAAGATACAATTGGGTCACCAGGGGGCGTGGCTGGCCTACAAACCACCACAGGCCCCTCACCCAGGCCACCCCACGCCCCAAGGTAACCCCCACCCTGATCCGGGACACCGTTCAGGGCAAACCAGCTGGCCCCCACCTGTGCACCAGACCTCTATCCTATCTAATAAAAGAGTAATATGCAGATTGACCATCACTCCAACACACAAGGTGGCTGCCCCCATGTGGTCAAAGATCCTGCCCCTGTGGACACAAGATGGCCACCACAGATGGCCAGCAGGGGAGGGCAGTTGGGAGGGACCAGGCCTGCAAGGGAGGGCAGTTGTGGGTGATCAGGCCAGCAGGGGAGGGCAGTTGGGAGGGACCAGGCCTGCAAGGGAGGGCAGTTGGGGATGATCAAGCCTGCAGGGGAAGGCAGGTAAGGGTGACCAGGCCAGCAGAGGAGGGAAATTGGGAGTGACAGGGCCTGCAGGGAAGGGCAGTTAGGGGGGACCCAGGCCTGCAGGGGAGAGCAGTTGGGGGGTACCAGACCTGCAGGGTAGGACAGTTAGGGTGACCAGGCCTGCAGGGGAGGGCAGTTAGGGATGACCAGGCCTGCAGGAGAGGGCAGTTAGGGGCAAACAGGCTGGCAGGGGAGCAGTTAGGCATCAATCATGCTGGCAGGGGAGTGGTTAGGGGGTGATCAGGCTGGCAGGCAGAAGCGGTTAGGGGCAATCAGGAAGGCAGGCTGGCAAGCAGTTGGGAGCCAGCAGTCCTGGATTGTGAGAGGGATGTCTGACTGCCCATTTATGCCTGATCCCGGTGGGCAATTGGACATCCCTCGAGGGGTCCCAGATTGGAGAGGATGCAGGCTGGGCTGAGTGACACCCTCCCCCGTGCACAAATTTCGTGCACCGGGCCTCTAGTTTTTAATAAAACTCCACATTTTAGCTTTCAAAGCATTTCTGCTTTCTTCATGTTATAAAATTGGCATTGTACGTATTTTAAATACAGATTTTAATAGTAATTTAATAACTAATTGAGTCTTCATTTGCTAAAGTAGATCTATCATTTTAGTTATAGAACTATGCACTTTAAATAAGATAAATTATCATGTCAGATAAACTCATTTTTAAAACTAAGAATGGAAGTAGAATTCTAATTCAGTGTATACCGAATAATAACTAAACTTAATGAAGATGCACTGTGGTATAATTACATCTGATTTGTTCAAAGGGCAATGTTATTCTATGAAATCTATAAACATCAAGGTAATTTTCCCTTCTTAGTTGATCAAAATTCTAAATGTGTTTCCAATAATTTTGGAGCTTTTAAAAATTACATGAGTAAATTTGCTATTATATCTAGGACATTTTGTCAAATTCACAAAACCTTTTAATGTCATGTTAACCAAAAGCAAAGCACACAGAATGCGTAAAACAGATATCTTTTGATTTTTTAAAAGAGTGATATACAAAATGTCCATTAAGCATGGCTGGTTTATGTACTCTAGTCACACAATCTAAAATATCTTTAGCAACTATAATGCAAACATAATTCAATTTTGAAAGTCCATTTACTGAAGCAAATAGACAATGTGTCAAAATTAAAGTGTTTCATTTGTAGTGTTTATCCTATTCTGAGATATTAAAATAGAAAGGATTAATGTCTTATTTCATATGATTTTATTTATTATTACTTTTTCTCTTTGTTTCCCTCATCTTCTTCCTCTGCTTCAGGAGTTAATTTTAGTTGCTCTTTGAGACATTTGAAACTTTCTGTAGGCTTCATATGCAGCACCTTTCATACAATCTTAATTGTCCACCTTACTATTTAAAGACTGTTTCTAAATACAATTTAAATTGTTTTGCATTGGAGTACATTTTCCCTCCTAATAGATTTGTCTGGATGTGTAGCATTGCTATGAGACATAAATTCTAAACCAAATAGAAAGAACATGATAATTTGAGGCAATGGATCCTTTCTTCCTTCCTTCCTTCTTTCCTTCCTTCCTTCCTTCCTTCCTTCCTTCCTTCCTTCCTTCCTTCCTTCCCTCCCTCCCTCCTTCTCTCTCTCTCTCTCTCTCTCTCTCTCTCTCTCTCTCTCTCTCTCTCTCTCTGCCATAGGCTTATATCACACCTCCTTATTAACATCCAATTTTTTAAGAGTATGGGGAAATAGAACACTTGAGGAAATCACTGTGTTTGTTTATTTTTAAGGAAAGTGATATTGAAATTTGTAGTGAGACATTAAAGGAACCAAGCATATTAGTTTTACCATTCTATTTTATATAACTGTTCTCTGAATTTTTTTAGATGGTAAAATGTATGTGTTTTACCCTCTTTGTGCATTCCCATCTTGTGATGAAGTATAGGAAAAATAATTAACATCTAAAGTTTTCCATCTATTTTTCATACACACACACACACACACACACACACACACACACACACATATATATATATATATATATATATATATATATATATATATAAAACTTGATAGTTGATAACAATAACATGCTATTTGATCATTTGAAGGCAGCATGACTGTTAATCATGAAAAGATTTACACAAGTCTTTTCTTTAAAAATTGCAGATAGTCTTTAGTTGTATTGTATTCTCAACTTCATTACATTAAACCTATTTTATAATTCAAAGGGGATACCTATCATATTTTAAATTTTTATTAAAGTTGTTCAAGAAATTTGAATACAACTTCTATATAATTTAATTAAATTAATCCATATAATAGAATTAAATTAAAGCACCTGAGAATATAATTAATAGTTAAAAATATTTGAGTCCCAGATCACAGCAAAACATGTATATTTTTGACAATGCTAATTGACAGATATGCATTAAATACTGGTGACTAATTTAGTACTCTTGTTTGAATTCAAAATGAATCACTGTATCATTTTAGATCCTTTTTAATTTATGCAATACTCTACCCTCTTCTTCTCTTTCTCATATTTCAGCAAACCCAAAACTCATTATTAGATTTTCTAATAAATCATACATGACATACATTTTTATCTAAAAACTAGAGGACCGGTGCATGAAATTCATGCATGGGGGGGGGCGGTATGTCCCTCAACCCAGCCTGCACCCTCTCCAATCTGGAACCCTTCGAGGGATGTCCAACTGCCCGTTTAGGCCCGATCCAGGTCCATGGGCAGTCGGACAACCCTCTCACAATCCAGGACTGCTGGCTCCCAACTGCTCACCAGACTGCCTTCCTGATTGCCCCTAACCACTCCCCTGCCAGCCTGATTGATGGCTACTACCCTGTCAGCCTGTTTGCCCCTAACTGCCCTCCCCTGCAGGCCTGGTAACCCCTAACTGCCCACCCTTCAGGCCTGGTCCCCCAACTGCTCTCCCTTGCAGGCCTGGGTCCCCCACAACTTCCCTTCCCTGCAGGCCCGGTCACCCCCAACTGCCTTCCCTTGCAGGCCTGATCCCTCCCAACTGCCCTCCCTTATAGGCCTGGTCCCTCCCAACTGCCCTCCCTTGCTGGCCATCTTGTGTCCACGTGGGGGCAGGATCTTTGACCACATGGGGGCAGCCATCTTGTGTGTTGGAGCGATGGTCAATTTGCATATTATTCTTTGATTAGATAGGATTAGATAGGATAGAGGCCTAGTGCACTGGTGGGGGCAGACTGGTT
Source organism: Plecotus auritus (assembly GCF_963455305.1). Lineage (NCBI taxonomy): Eukaryota > Metazoa > Chordata > Mammalia > Chiroptera > Vespertilionidae > Plecotus > Plecotus auritus. Next base: position 152,039,656 of record NC_137771.1, on the reverse strand, counting down.
TGTCCTGAAGGGTGTCCGGATCAGGGTAGAGGTTCCCTTGGGGCCGTGGTTGGCAAACTGTGGCTTGTGAGCCACATGCAGCTCTTTGGCCCCTTGAGTGTGGCTCTTCCACAAAATACCATGGCCTGGGCGAGTCTATTTTGAAGAAGTGGCGTTAGAAGAAGTTTAAGTTTAAAAAATTTGGCTCTCAAAAGAAATTTCAATCGTTGTACTGTTGATATTTGGCTCTGTTGACTAATGAGTTTGCCAACCACTGCCTAGGAGTGTGGGGGGGCCTGAGCGAGGGGCCTGTGGTGGTTTGCAGGCTGGCCATGCCCCCAGCGACCCAAGTGGAGGCCTTGGTATCTGGGATTTATTTATCTTCTCTAATTTAAACTTTGTAGCCTTGAGCGGAGCCAAGCCTCCTGCTCACTCCATGGCCGCAGCCATTTTTGTTGGGATTTGTTTATCTCCTATAATTGAAACTTTGTAGCCTTCAGCAGAGGCCAGGGCTGCGGGAGCTTTGCTTCCTCCATCGCCTGGGGCAACTCAAGCCTCCTGCTCTCTCCAGCTCAGTGGCTCCCACCATTTTTGTTGGGATTTATTTATCTTCTATAATTGAAACTTTGTAGCCTTGAGTGCAGACCTGGGCTGGCCAGGGTGTGCGGGAAGATTGGCTTCCTCCATTGCTGGGGAAACCCAAGCCATCCTCCTGCTCTCTCTGTGGCCGCAGCCATCTTGGTTGGGTTAATTTGCATACTTGCTCCTGATTGGCTGGTGGGCGTGGCTTGTGGGTATAGCTGAGGTATGGTCAATTTGCATATTACTCTTTTATTAGATAGGATTCACTCTATCTCTCATTAAATTGTTAAGAATAGATGTCAACTTGCACTTTATAAAAACAAAGTTAAATCATTCTTATTTTGTATTTTAATTATAGTTATAAATGATTAAATATGCTATTTGGAGTGACCCAGGCATCTTTTGCTAATGCATCAATGTTTTTTCTTGTTTGTTTGTTTTCTAACTGTTCTTTGCTCTCCTCTGCCTATCTTCATCACAAATCTCTTCCATATTTTATATATTTGTTCCAGGTAGTTTATGATGTCAGCACCTTGGTTTTGAACATAGCTGTATATGTGTATGGGCTCTGAAGAATGGCTTTGAACACATCTCATCATCTCTCATTTATTGCCACCCTTTTCTGTATGAGGTCTGAGGACAAAGCTCCTTGCAGGCCCATCTCACATGCCTCCTTTACTTGTCCTTTGAGAGTGTGCAACTTGAAAACTTTTGGACATTTAGTCTCCATGTCTCTAAGTAACCAGTATTGCTGGGGATAAGAAGGAAGAAGCCTAAAAATCTTGTATTATTGAATTGAATCTATTTATACTCCACTTCTACCAAAAAGAATTTGAAGCCAGGCCCTCAAAGTGGCTTCTTTCTGAAGAGCTAATTCCAAGAACTGAAGAAAGAAACATTTCTGTGGTTAGAAATGTGTGATGGGGAGATCTATTCAAGCTACTTCATGGGAACAATTTTGACAAAAACAAAAACAAAACAACAAAAACCCATGATTTAGGAAGAAATCTATAAAATACATTTTCTTGCTTTGTGAAATTGGAGTTCAATGAGTCAGTGAAAATTTATAAGAACTTCTATTAAAATGGAATGAAAAGCAATTATAAAACCTGGCTATTATAATCCCAATCAAGTCATCATTATATGTTCTCATTCCAATAGAATGTAATAGAATTGTGATGGATATTTTTTATGAATTAAGTATTAGGGAAAAAAACCTAATTGAAATATTGAATTCATGTGACTTCAGTTATTGTCTTGGATTTTTCGCCAATTCGAATTAGTTACTTAACCCTGGAGACCTTTACTTTGTGGGTGTTTTTTTTTTTTTTTTTATGACATCAGTTGATTTATCTATAAATTTTAAAAGTTGGAATATAAAGACCCTAATATTCTTTTTTAAAGTTTTTTAAATAGAAATTTGGATATTTTTTTTTAGATTTTTTTTTCTTTTTTTCCAATTTTAAGCCATCTTCTTTCATCCTCATGTAGTGATGCTGGATTTCTTCTAGGTGTGGTGCTGGTAAAATATGTATAATTGTGTCAACAAAAGATTTTATTTTAAAAGACCTCCATATTGAAAATTTTAATTTGCTTATAATTAGGTGTTTTATGCACCAAGTTATACTACATTTTTTTTTTTAATGGGAAAGAAATATGTATATAGGAAATGGGACTGGCCGTATGCATAGGAAGAACAGCCTGCAATTTCATCATTAGTGGATCATTCCCCAGTGTTAAGACATTACATATCCATTAAGACTCTTGTTAAAGTGCAGGTACATCTGGGAGATATTAAACATGGAATAACTAAAGTTTATAATAAATTAATTTACAAGAGTAACTAAGGTTTCTAAAGATATGACTATGGAAGACATAGATTTTAATGTGAGGTTGTCACTTGGGATATACCTGGAGGTGAGATTTACCTGCATCTGAATACTAGAAGCCAAAGGTATGAAATATCAACAAAAAGGAGGCTTGTATTAAGGGGAATTTGGTTACCATGTCCTAGTATTTGTCCTTCCTCTTATTATGTGTACGATTCTCATTAATAACTGTCACTACTCTCATCATCTCACATTTGTATCATTCCCCAAGTATCATAATTTGTTATCCTATTCCTAGTCTTACTTTTCTCCAGTACTTCCTCCCTGCAATTTCTAGAATGTTCTCTCTAAAACACAGATCATATCATATTATTGGAGATAATCCTCATGGTTCATTCTATATACATTCTCTGTCTTGCCACTCTTCCTTCCATGACAACCATCTTGAATTACTTGAGTATCCTCAAACAAAATGTCCTTCTGGCTGCCTCTGTGACTTTGTCCATTATAGGATAGCTGTCAGAATTACTCTTCCCACACTTTCTTTTCTGACATCCTGAACTCGTTACGAATTTCTGCAGTCACAGCTACAATATCTTCTCCTATATAAGGGTTCCTTAAATTTGCCAAATAGAATAATTGCTCTTCCTTTCCCATTTCCTCATCTGACACTTATCTCTACTCCTTCATTGCTACACTTCATTGAGAATAGGTAAGTGTCTGTTCCCTGATGGCAGCTCCTGTGTCACATTGGCCTTACCATGCTTAGTTCCTTGCATTATGTGGGGCATATCATGGGGGCTCAAGAAATCTTTGCCCCATCGGGGAGAAACCAAGATGGCGGCATAGGTAAACACCTAAACTGCTGCCTCGCACAACAATTTCAAAACTACAACTAAAAGACAGAACGGACACCATCCAGAACCACAGGAAAGCTGGCTGAGTGAAAATTCTACAACTAGAAGGAAAAAGAAAAGCTCACAGAGAATTGGAGGTACGGCAAAGGGGCTTTGTGCGCCCAGAGAGGAAGGGCGGCTGAGAGCCTGGCTGACTTTCTCTGGCGGAAGGGGGAAGGAAACCTCCGACCGCACTGAACCCCAGTTCTGACTGCACTGAACCCCAGTTCTGGGCGAACCCCTGGGGACCCACGCTCTTATGGGGGGAGTCTGGACTCTCGGGCGGAGACTCGAGCTGGGAAAGGCAGAAGTCTGAAGGCACGCGCGGGCCAGTGTGCACAAAGGCTGCGGAAGTTGCCACAGGCTTTCCCTAGTGGAAGGGAGTCAGAGGATTCTGACTGCACTGAGCCCCAGTTCTGACTGCAGTGAACCCCAGTTCCAGGCGAGCCCCTGGGGACCCACGCTCTTGTGGGGGGAGTCTGGACTCTCAGGCAGAGACTCGAGCTGGGGAAGGCGGAGGACTGAAAGTGCACATGTGCGCAAGGGCAAGGCTGACAGGAAGCCAAGACTGAGACTCCACCCCATCCAAGCTGAGCACAGAGGCTATTGCAATTTGGCAAGTCTAATCCTATAAGGCTGTCTCCAGCACCGAACTTCTCCCAGCATAGACACAGCTGATCCTTACAGCCAACTGGCCCGGAGGTCAATTCTTCCCAGTGATACCAACAACAATAAAGACTTAATTACAACAAGGCTGTACACACAGTCCACAAAGGGGTGCACCAAGAGTGTCCACCTCAGGTTAACTGGGGAAGCAGACCCACTGGTCCATATTGGAAACCTAGCACAAATATCTACCTTACCAACTCAGGGAATCAATGAAAATGCGGGGTCAAAGAATCAGATCACAAACGAAAGAAATGGAGGAAAACAAACGACTGGATATAGAATTCAAAACCACGGTTATAAGACTTTTTAAGAATATCCTAGAAAAGGCTGATAAATATAATGAGACCCTCGAAGATATGAAAAAGGATCAACTAGAAATTAAACATACACTGACTGAAATAAAAAATATTATACAGAGACCCAGAAACAGAATAGAGGAACACAAGAATCAAGTCAAAGAATTGAAATACAAAGAAGCAAAAAACACTCAACCGAAAAAGCAAAAAGAAAAAAGAATCCAAAAATTTGAAGATAGTGTAAGAAGACTCTGGGACAACTTCAAGCGTACCAACATCAGAATTATGGGGGTGCCAGAAGAAGAGAGAGAGCAAGATACTGAAAACCTATTGGAAGAAATAATGACAGAAAACTTCCCCCACCTGGTGAAAGAATTACACTTACAAGTCCAGGAAGCCCACAGAACCCCAAACAAAAGGAATCCAAAGAGGACCACACCAAGACACATCATAATTAAAATGCCAAGAGCAAAAGACAAAGAGAGAATCTTAAAAGCAGCAAGAGAAAAACAGTTAATTACCTACAAGGGAGCACCCATACGACTGTCAGCTGACTTCTCAACAGAAACTATGCAGGCCAGACGGGAGTGGCAAGAAATTTTCAATGTGATGAATAGCAAGAACCTACAACCAAGATTACTCTACCCAGCAAAGCTATCATTCAGAATTGAAGGGCAGATAAAGAGCTTCACAGATAAGAAAAAGCTGAAGGAGTTCATCACCACCAAACCAGTATTATATGAAATGCTGAAAGGTATTCTTAAAGAAGAGGAAGAAGAAAAAAGTAAAGAGAAAAATTATGAACAACAAATACATATCTATCAACAAGCGAACCTAAAAATCAAGTGAATTAAAAACCTGAGGAACAGAATAATCTGGTGAATATAATAGAATCAGGGGCATAGAAAGGGAGTGGACTGATAATTCTCAGGGAGAAAGGGGTATGGGGGGTTCATGAAGAGAATGGACAAAAATCATACACCTATGGATGAGGACAGTGGGGGGGAGGTAAGGGCAGAAGGTGGGGTGGGAAATGGGTGGAGGGGAGCTATGGGGGGAAAAAGGAGAAATAATTGTAATAATCTGAATAAAGATTTATTTAAAAAAAAAAAGAAATCTTTGCCTAATTACAAGTTATTGGGTTCTGAAACTAGTGTTTGTCTAATTTTCAATGGTAAGAGAACTTCTAACTCTTAGTTTAATGCTTAGGAAAAATTTATTAGGAATTCAAATACTTTGATTTATCATTTTTTAAAAAATCTCTTACCTTTAAAATGTGATTAAAAGTTCAGGCACTTTAGGGTATTTATACATTTCTGAGGTTGACAACTACGCAATTGTTATATTAGTCCAAATGTGTGTCATTGGCTGGATTCCCTAGGAAATAACCTTGAGGTGGGATTTATATGCAGAATATTTGTTGGAGAATGCTTCTGGAAACAATTCCTGAGAGGGTTGAGAGAGCAGGATTGTCTAGAGAGAGAAGTTGAATTGTAATACAATTACACCAAAAGCTTTAGCCAGTCTGAAGGGAAGTTTTAGAGCTCTGTATTAACCATCAGAGATGTTTCAGATATAAGTAAGGGTACCAAACCTCCACATAGATCAGTGCTTTGATATTGGATATTCCAGAGGAGTGTAATCCTGGGTTGACAGTACCCTTACTGTAAGGGAAATTTCTAGACAGGTCTCAGTTGTGACATCTCAGAAGCCAACACTAATAGCAGCTGGAGGAATAAGTGCATTAATTGTGTAAGGCAGATCTCAGTAGTAAACCATAACTTCTCCTACTGTAGTTCTTAGAGATCTTCTAATTAATGAATGTCTTGACTAATCTATTATCTGAGCTTCAGTCTCTCATGAAGTTGATGATTTGGTAGGTAGGACTTACTGGTATCTAGGGCTCATTTCATTCCTTTTACAATGCAATTCTATGCTTTTCTTAAAGTGCTCTTCATCTCTTTGCTGCTGTAACCACTAGCTTTTATCTTATTTTGATGAGCAGCAGCTTCACAAAAATAATTAGAGTAGGTAATTGTTTAGAACCACACTAAAACAGATAGCTCACAAGTAAGTACCATTAAGCTATTGTGTTTATTTACAGGGCTACTATTATTATAATTGAAGAGAGAAAGTAATATTGTGTTTAGAAAGAAATGGTGGGAGGAAATGGTTGGTCTGGTAGAACAAATTAAGCCACAAGAATATGCTTTACTGAAAATTATGACTCTTATCATCATATGTTTTTACTTAACTGCACTGACTAAGGCAATTTTCAATGATAGTGACTCCTTCTGGCTCTTTTTATTCATCACTATCTTGTTCTCATTGTAACATTTTTAATAAGCAGACTCTGTTGGATGATGACTTTAGGAAAACCTCATGTGAAAGCCAAGGAGAACAGCACACTGAGGTGAAAGAAATCACCCTAAAGTGACTAAAATTATGAATTTTGGATTAAAATTTACTGTAAGTGGTATATTTGTGACCTCAGGAGTTTTTCATATGAAGGGTCAAATTGGTAACCAAAGGGACATAAAAGGGGAAATTTCCTATAAGAATACTCCCCTCTTTCAAAAAGATAAATGAGATTAAAGGCAAGTTTTATATTGCAATAGAAGCTTGGTTTTTTATGATTTGGTTGTTTATTTTGCTCTAGGCATTATTTGTTTAATTTAACCTTTCCATTTCATTAGCAACACTATGATAGCATCCCTGGACTGTCAGTATGAAATCCGATCAGAGAGTATAGCACATCCTTGCAGAATTAAGATATATGGTGCCTCTCAGGTTGTTATTCTAAATGTAAGTTGGTTTTCCTTTTCCCAAAGTCATCGCTTTTTACCATAGACAAACTTTGTGTATCTGCAGTAATGCAATTTAAGTATATATATAAAAGCCTAATATGCAAAGGGAGTTCCACTGACCAGGAGTTCCATTGCTCCCTATGATGTGTGCTGACCACCAGGGGTGGTGCAGAATGAAGGGAAGCCCCGGCCAGCAGCCAGCAGCTGGGGAAGGGAGGCCCTGGCCAGCAGCCAGCAGCTGCTAGAGACCCTACCCTTGCATGAATTTTGTGCACTAGGACTCTAGTTGCTATTAAATATATCTGTGTTCATCTCACCCATATTGCCTCATGAGCTATCTCAGCAGAGTGTCATCTAAAAAAGAAAATACAAGTCAAAAATTTAAAATAAAAGGCTTAAAACGAAAGGATATCTTACACAAAAGAGAAAAAATAGAGAAATGCTTTGCATGACACATAGCAAAATGTCCTGATTTTTCCTTCTCATCTGAGTTCTCCAAACCTCATGTGTCACTGAAGAAGCTCGTCAAGTAAATGTCAATTCCCCTTTCCCAACGTCTTCCCCATTATAGTGTCTGCTGGTTCTTCTGTCTCTTCTCACTCCTCACTCCTAATTGTAGGCTCTGTTCCATTTTGATGTACATATTCCATGCAATTTAGCCTCTCTCTCTCTGTTGCAGCTCTCTCCATCAAACAGTATAAGGAAAGGCAAAGATGCCTGTTAATGAAATCCACATTCCACCACAAATAGTATACAGGATAGGTTTTTAAATACCCAAATACCATCATTTCAGTGATGGTTATATATAATTTTATCTATTGTAAGCACCCTACAATTTTATACTAATCCAGTATAAAAGCCAATAAAGGAGAATTATACCTTAAAAATACTGCATCTGCTAGTAAAAGAATAGTTTTTGAAGACAATGTATTACTTGGGTACAACATTATAATGTAACATTACATTTCCCAAAGGCACCCACATTAATGAGGGTTTCTTAGAGCAGATCCCGATGGCTTTGTTAATGTGGAAGAGATTGCCACAGTGCTTTTCCATCTGCAAAGACAGTCCTGCATTCTCCAGAACTAACTTTCCTAAGCTTATTAGTTTAGCTGTATGTTTTTAAAACTCACAAAAGACTCACATAAAGTTTATATAATTCTTTTGGTAATAGTAGAATAAACTTCTGCCATTTTTGTCTTAGCTGATACCATCTTTTTTATTCAATTCAAATAATGTCTTATTCATCTCTTCTCTCTGTCATAAAATTCATTTAATTTGTTTCTGTCTCAGTGGTCCTTGAAGTGTTATCCTCTCTCATAGATAAGGACAATGAGACACATTGATGAATGCATACTAGACTAGCTGAGCAAAGTTCTAAATCCCTTCTTTTATCTCCAAGTCTAGTACTATGTTCACTACCTTATACTCAGAACCCCATTCAAAAGGGCATAACTGAGACATAGGCTATAAGAATAAACTGTGACTAAATGTTCCACATTAAAAAAGTATAGCAGTTGATAAAATGGATATTGCGGGCTTTTAAAAAATGAAAAGCCTCATTAAAACACACACACACACACATATATATATTGCATATCTCCTTGTAGCAGTGTAGATGGCTTTTAATATAAAAGAAAAAGAAAGTTTATATAACAAATTTATTTCTAATGCATCAACCCTGTTTTTAAGGATAGATGGGTGGAGGGCAAGGGCTCATGCAATCTAATACTGCTGGTCTAGTCATGACTATGAAGCACATATGTTCTCATATTTTCTGCTCTGAAAATTGTGTCTAGTTGTATAATAAGAATTTTGGAACCATACCCATATGCTATTAAATGATTTTCATATCTCAATTTGTTTAGACCCAATGTCCTTACATTTGCTTTTATCTAGGTAAGGTATCTCAAAAATATTTGTCTCCATTCCATTCGATTCCTTCAGTTCACTGACATTAATTCTCCCTTCCTTCCATGGTGTGTTTCCACGAGATGGGATCAAATGTCTTTTCCTTTATTGCTCTTTCCATCTGGAAGTAACTTCTTTCATTGTTCTGTTTCACTGACTCTATTTCTTCTACTTTTCATATATAGTTCTTGAAAGTCTCTTTTCCTTTGCCTAAAGCTCTCTTAATTTTCTTTTCCCTTTATGCTTATTTAACTGTGTAATTGTATTATTTAACTTTATAAATAATTTTGAGATTCTGTGTATGTAAGTCACAGTATGAATAAAGTGCTCCTTGTATTGGGTTTGTGAGTTCAGTGGAAAGTCTTACTTAAATAGCAGTTGCAATAAGTTTGAGTTTTTCCTGATGTTTACTTTTTGCAATTTAAGCCAATATGACACAGGAAAGAAACTTGCTCCTCTATGACCAACCTAAGCTTCTTTATTTTGCATATGAATTTAGCCAAGGATGTATCTCAGCTGACAGCCGTCAGAGATGACATACCATCCCTTTAACAGCTAGGCGAATGAGTGCCACAGTCCTGAAGAAGGGTGTGCACTGTGGTGGACATGGAGAGGCTCTGTCCAAACTCCCCTTTAGGAAGCATCTGTTTCTCAGCTGCTGGGAATCTATTCAGCAGACAGTCATCATAGAAAAACTCCTTCAGGTGTAAAGAACTTTCTTGGACAAATAAAGGGGTCTCCCAGAAACTTATCAAGGTGGGATACAAAATCCTGTCAATTTGGCCCAAAGCATAAAAACTCCCTGGGGCATTTCAGCTCCAGAGCTCCCCACAGAGTTGACAGAGACTGTTCAAGCCCACATCACAGCTTGACCTCTACTCTTACCCAAGCCTACTTCCTCATCCTCCTTCCCACCAGTGTGAATCCTAAGGGCACTCCCTAAGAAGCATTCTGAACACTAAACTAAGTTTCAGAATGTGCTCTCTGGAGAGCAAATCCTGCAAACTCAATTAACTTGCAACTTATTTTACTGTTTGGATCTACTTTGTATAATAGGAAATTATGAAAATAACTTCTCCAGAGATTCTGGTGAGCTCTTTTACTAAAACGAACCCCCCCACACCCTCCCCCCCAAAAAAAACCTTACAAAAAAAGTTAGTGGAAGGAATCGGAGCTCTATTTCTGAAACTGATTTGGGGGTTGCAATTGATTCTGACCTTATCCCTCCTCTATGCACCATTCTAGGTTTCCCTCACCTCATGATCACTTCTGCTGGTCTAGGCAGCTTACCTGTTAGGTGATCCAGGCCAATGTGTACTGATAAACAGGTTCTCTCTAAATACTCTGATGTCTCACATTTTCCAATTTCTAAAATGTAAATATTTTCACCTTTGCTAATTTCAAGCTACCAATGTGAGTGATATCACTCCATATGGGGTTCAGAAGAGTTGTGCAAAAATGGTTATGTTCCTATAAACCCTTCTTAGCTTATAAGCCAGTAAGTATACCACTGTTCCTGACCCTCAGGCCTAGATAGTCTCAATACCTGGTAACCATGCTTTTTGTTTATTTTTTTCACCATGGCTGTTTCACCATCTACTTACCATCAAAATTAAAATATCAAATACTATAGAGTATCTCACTGGACCAGAAAACTGCCTACACACTCTGTGTAGAGCATCCTGCCTCTTAGTAATGACCAGAGTCAATTTTCATTGACATGATTGTGACTCTTTTTCTTTTTTCTTTCTTTTAATATTTTTTAAATGTTTTTATTGATTTCAGAAAGAGGAAGGGAGAAGGAGAGAGAGATAGAAACATCTATGATGAGAGAGAATCATCAATCAGATGCCTTCTGCATGCCCTCTACTTAGGATTGACCCTGAATCCCAGGCATGTGCCCTCTCTGGGATTTGAACAGTGACTTCCTGGTTGATGGGTCTATGCTCAATCACTGAGCTACACTGGCCAGGTGTGACTCCTTTTCTTGATTCTGAATGGAACTCTTGTCCTGTTTCCTAGTGAAATTGTTTCCCATTGGCTAATTTCTATCTGTATACAAAATGGATAAGCAGGTGTATTGCCTAAGGTTCTTCCCATTGGGAGGTGTTCCAATCTCCCCTTATTCATGTCTTTCACAGAGATTCTTGGTGAGACTTTAGTATAGTAGCAACATATTACATTTTTGGGTTACACTCACATACTGGGCCAATCCACTAATGCAGTTCTCTCTATCAGTGAGTTATAAACATCCCCCCCCCCGAAGCCCACATGTTAGCTGTGAATTAAAGGAGAAGCCTCAATAAAGCAAAGATGGATGATATAAAACATTATTAGGTCATTTATTTGTACTGTTACTTGGAACCTCTGGTGTACCACTTCCATCCTACAGCATGGATTGCTGTTGAACTTATTATGACTTGTATCTGACAGAAGCTGGCTCTTAGCAGGCACTTCTGAACACAGTTAATCACCATCTCATGGTCAGGTACTTTATATCAGGTCCCAGGAGCAGATTACCTGCTCCACATGGCATGGCTTTCATCCAGAAAGCCAGGAGTCTAAGTTGTGATTCTCCTAGTATAGTTTGTTATAAACTCTGCACAGCATTTTTTCAGTTGCCAATTCTCTGATAAAATAGGATCAGAAGTAACAGCTGCATTGCACCCTGATCCTGTTGCAGAACGTGTTTCCCCCCACCGCCCTCTGGTTCCCATTCAAAGCTGGTAGCCTTTTGTATTACTTGGTATTGGGATGAAACAACAATATTTTCCCAAGTTGGAATATACTGCCTACAGAATCCAGGTGGGCCTAATAGGCATTGTGGTTTTTTAGTATGGAAGGTACCAGTGGCAATAATTTGCCTTTTCTTTTGTTCTGAAGTTCCCAGGAGCACTGAACTCATACTAATTACACTCTTTTCCTTCAATCAGTGGTCCAATGTTCTTAGAACTGGTTCAGTATCAGAAACTGGGCAAGGGATTATGGCTTTTTTGAAAGATGAAACCCTTAACCTTCTGATTATCTATTCTTGACTTATTTTATACATTGAGCAATATCCTTTTTGATTGCTAATCTATCATAACCAAGGGGTACAGGTTTTATTAGTTATCCCCATAGATTTCTTGGATCAAAGACCCCATGGGTGCAGGTTTAGAGAGTTCCAGGTGTTCTGTTCCTGTGCTTTGCATGAATCATCCTAGATATACTCCTAGATATACAAATTCCAGGGTCTCACACCTTTCTCACCAGAACATGATCTTGACATAGTATATTTTCTGGGGCAGGGATTTCAACTTTCCCTGGAGTATAATTATAATTTATAATTATAATTAAGTTCTGGGACCTGGCCCTCACCTTTTTCAGCCTTCAGTTGTGGGAATAAGTGTTTCATAATGTTACTGAAGAAGTACTCTGACTTTCACACCTTTTTTTTTTTTTACTTCACCTTCACTTGGTGATTCAACAACCTAAACGTTTCAGTCTTTTTCTATATACCCAGTCATTCAACAAGACCATCAGTGTCCTGTTAACCTTTATAATTAATATTCTTTTTTTAAATATATTTTATTGATTTTTTTTACAGAGTGAAAAAGAGAGAGATAGAGAGTTAGAATCATCGATGAGAGAGAAGCATCAATCAGCTGCCTCCTGCACATACTGGGGATGTGGCCGCAACCAAAGTACATGCCCTTGACCGGAATCGAACCTGGGACCCTTCAGTCCATAGGTCGACGCTCTATCCACTGAGCCAAACTGGTTAAGGCAATATAATTAATATTCTTTATTTTCTCTTAAAGGCCTGAGACATTGTACATGCTAGTCCAATTCCCTTCTACCAGTATCCCACCCCAGTTTAGCACTTGTGAAGATCCTGACAATTGAACTCCTACAACATTCCAAAAGCAATCAGTGCCCCACTTACACTATAGATGGATCTTCTTGCCCTATTGCTGGCTCCAAACCCCATTATCTCAGATCACTCCTAACATCAAATCTCTTAGTTTTATTTTCCAAAAAATCGACTCTATGATGGAAATTTATGTGCAGGAAGTTGATCAAAAGAACCATAGGAAAGAAAACAGTTGGGGAATAAAAGATATATGGTTTGGAAAAGGGAAGAGTCACAGTGCATATCAGTTGCAACAAAGAGAGGAGTTGCATTCAGTACAAATCCTTTTTGGGCTTCAACCAAATCCCCAGGAATCTCTGGACTTCCTGGCACAGTGCTTCACAGTCTTTTTTTTTTTCCTTGTGGCAATGAAGACAGGGTAATACTCACTTAAAAATTAGTCATTGGATGTGAATTGCCTCTGGGGAAGGGGTATGATCTCACATCAAAGAGGTATCTTCAGAGAAAAGACCTAGTAAGGGAAATTGTAAGAGAGGGACCCAGCCAAGAGTTATCGGTCATCACCCCTCCAAACAACTGAGGGAATGCGTGCCTTGTGCATGATGGAGGGACGGGGGCATAGCATTCATTGCATTCTGTCTGGACTCTGGGTTTCTTAAATCAAGTAATTTGACTTATTCATCTTCACACCCCCAAAGCCTACAACAATGCCTGGCATTTAGTAGATCAACAACTTCTGCTGAATGAATAAACAAACATATATTAACAAACGACTGCAATTGTTTGTTAGTCAAAGATATGAAATAGTTATTTATAATTTTTATTTAAATAGAATAAAATATGAAGACTTTTTCCTTTAAGTTCATTTATTCATTATTTATTATCTCAATACATACTTGTTGAATACTTTAATGTGTGCTAGGCATTAAATAACACATTAAGACAAATTATTACTTTTAATGGAACATATATTTTAGCCTTCTTATTTTGTTAAGGAAAACAGCTAGCTCCCGTTTCTTTTTTATAGCCTTGTTTGAAAAAGCAACATGGAAATTGATGTTATCTTGCGTCCTTTGGGTTTCCACTAGCCCTTATGATACTCTTCTCTGCTCTTAAATGGCTAACATTTGCTGTATGGAAGAAAATAATGATAATTGTTGCAGTAGCCACTCCATTACAACTGTGTGCTTACTAGTAGAGCACTCATTCTATTTAGAGTAGAATATAAACTAGAGATAGAAATAACAGCAATCTAAAACAGACAATCCTTTAAATTAAGACTTATCCTATATAATAAAAAGGTAATATGCAAATCGACCAAACGGCGGAACAACCGGTTACTATGACATGCACTGACCACCAGGGGACAGACGCTCAATGCAGGCACTGCCTCCTGGTGATCAGTGCTCTCCCACAGGGGGAGTGCTGCTCGGCCAGAAGCAGGGCCCATGGCTGGGGAGTGCAGCAGTGGCGGGAACCTCTCCTGTCTCTGTGGCAGCACTAAGGACCCCTCGGAGGATGTCTGACTGCCAGTTTAGGCCCGCTCCCTGGGCTGTCAGAAATCCCCCGAGGGGTCCTGGACTGTGAGAGGGTGCAGGCAAGGCTGAGGGGACTCCCCTCCCCGCAGTGCATGAATGTCATGCACCGGGCCTCTAGTTGATTATAATTCCTCAGTTTGGGCATGTGCTGATATAAGTATATATATTTCTTCTGAGAAATGAAATTCCTTTTCATAACCTGTTTTCCATGTTATAACAAAGCTACTACACGTGTGGATATTTGTTAGCCCGTGTCTCTTGCAGAGTTCAATAGCACAGCGTTGGACTAACTGACAGTTGGTTAGAAATTATATGATGACTTAGTATTTCTCACTGGTTTACCACTCATTACCTAGTTCGAAAAGATATACCATGCAGTTATTTAAATGTAAAAATGTTTTAAAATATGCTTTTTTCCCCTCCACAATAAACTATTGCTTCAGTAAACAGGTAACCCACTAGCTCCCTATATTAGATGTTTCCTAGAGCAAATTCAGTTAAAAATAAACAAATCTATTGCCATCTCAACATATATCTTTCACTATTTTTCTTTATTCATCTGAAACCTGTTAAAAGAAGAATTAATACTTTGTTCCATTATAAATACCAATGTGATTTTTGATTCATGCCAATATGGTAGAAAGGAAACTAAGTATTTCTTTGCCCAACCACATCCTGTTTGTGTTGAAAAAACCACTTGAGTCAGAGTATTCATGTCTAAAGTATACTCCATTTATAAGATCATGACATAGGAATTTATTATTTTAGAAATGATCACTTGTCAAAAGTATTTTTTTTTTTTTTTACATTTCAGTCTCCCACACTATTTCTTCTCACTTTCACCTATAATCTTATCCTGGAGTTGCCATTTTTCATTCTTTCAGTAATTTAAATTATTACTATGTTTCTGGGAACCTGTGTAACAACTGAGCATTAAAAAACAAAAATTCTATTTTGTTAACACAGATATTTCTGGTTCAGAGAAGACTAGAGTTTTGTTTTGCTAAAATTAATAACAGAATCAGCTATAAAAATAACCAAAAAATAATCTAATTCACTTATATTTGATGCCCAGGTTAGGTTGTCTCTTTTTAATTGATATTATATCTTACAAAATACTAGCAATAAAGGGGAATCTATCCGATTGTATGCATTTAAAGTACTTTTCCATTGGTATCTATATAAATTATTGACCTAGTTCAGTGATTTTTTTTCAACATTAATGTGAATGGGAATTACCTAGGAATCTTGTTAAATTGCAGATTCTGATTCAGGAGGTCAGGGCCTAAGGATATGCAATTACAACAAGTTTCCAGATGATATTGATGCTCCTGATCTATGGAACAAATTTTGTTAGCAAAGGTCCAATTGATATGTTCTCCCACTGAATCGTTACAATTATGGAAACATAATTTGATGGTGGGACATTAAACCTTTACTAACATACCACTCATGCCTAGTAAAGAAAATGAAACTAGAACAATCCAAGATATTTCATGCAGAATATATGTGAGTAAATGTGCAAATTGAGAGGAAAATATGAGGGAAAATAACTCCAAGAAAAAAAAATGTTTAATATTAGTAAAAGTTTTAGTCAAGCTCTTGTTCCATGTGAGCTCAATCTTGAAACTGGTTTTTGTTCTTGGAAATGGTGAGTGTGGACATCTTCATTGGTATCATTTTGACATTTTTTCTGAAATACTTAATGATAGCTAGAAGTATATCATAGAAATAGTAATGTTTTAAATAGGAAGATTTGGAGCAAAGCTTTATGTTTTAAACATATTTAATGTTTGAACAAAGCTAAGTAAAGCTCTTATTCAATTTCTGCTACAAAATATACATTTCCCTAAGGAAAACAATTCATCTTTATGGATAATATATTCTAACTTTAAATATGGAAATATTGTATTAGATATTCTCAAAAATCCCTTGCCACTTTAATAGCCTATGATGTTATGATTGTGTTATATATTAATGGAGCCATTTAATAACCTATTTCCTCAACCCTCACAAAAAAAATTTATTTTAAGCTGTGGAGGTTGATGCTAGCCAATATCAGCATATGGCAAAATATTTTCATATCTTTCTTTTTCCCATTTCTTTCAAATTCTAAAACCACATTTTTATTCTTCAATAAATAACCAATTTTCTTTATCTTTTCCCTTCCAATATCACCCATGTAATAAATCCCAAATTGCTTGGTCTGATATGCTCAGTTCTATGTTAATACTTAAGATCAGCCTGAATTCAAACTTCTCAAGTTCACTCCTGAACTGCTGGAGATAATAATGAAACCCTGACCATTTATTAGAGTTTCTTAGAATTAAACAATCAGGATAACAAATATTTTAGGTTTGAAACAAGTGCAACAAAGGTAGTAAAAATAAACTAACATAAATAAAAAATAAAGATATAATTTAAAATTCCTCAACTCCATTACAAACTAGTAAATTAAGAAACATTAAAAATGATTAAATTCACAAACACACACAAAAGTATTTTCTGGCTAATGCTTTAAAGTATAGGAATTCATTTAAAATATAATTGAATCTCAAAGACTGGCTGACAATGGAAGTTTCAAAAACATATCATTATATGAAGTAAAACAACATTGCATAATAAAAGAAAGACTGTCTTCCTTAGAGGTATAGGTAAGTAATGAAAACTCCTGGATTCATGGAAGATACAAACAAAAGAATATGCTCAAGCTTGGCAGTTATGAATTAAGACAGCAAGCATGACACTGTTAATGCTATTTACTAAAAATCAGATATCAAATAAGCTAATGAATAAATTAAATTTTACTATAATTTTAACTTTGATTTTTTCTATTTATATTTGTTTATTTATTTTTCTTTTTTCTTTATTTTTTATTTTTTCCATCAACATTTATCCCCTCTATGCCCTCTTCTACCTCCACCCACCTCTATCCCTCTGCAATCCTGCAATTATGTCCATGAATTATCTCTCTTTATTTTTTGCTCAATCCCTCCACCCCCTCCTATTATTGCCCCCTCTTCCTCCCCGCCCCTCCAAGCTCTTGCTCTCAATCCATGAGTCTGTCTCTATTTTGCTTGGTAGCTCAGTTTGTTCATTAAATTCCACATATTTGAGAATTATTTAAAATAAAACTAATATGGGATGCATTGTGATGGGACAATGATAATAAGCTACAAATTCCACTCGGAATATCATTTAAGTTTACATTTGATAAAGCCAATGCCGAAACACTAATAATTATTGCTCTGCTCAAAGTAAGTTATTTTATTTATAATTTACAAACTTTTATATTCCAGATAAATGTTTACATGTAAAAGCCAGAAACCAGTAATAATGTTAGCAACATGGCCAAATAAGATGTCCCTCACTCATAAACACCCTCACTCAAAAACATATATTTGGCATCCACTCGTGGACAAATGTTTCTTTCTGGGGGTTGGGGGACCCAGCATCTACACCAAGGGACTCCTGAGGAATCTCATCCACCCATGTGTTGTATAGATATATAGACTTCGGTCCTAACTGTAGAGGCCTATGAACTGGCTCCAGCTCTTCTTGGCCATGGCCAGGGAACCTCTGGAACACCCTGTCATAGACAATTGCCCAGAGACAAAAGTCTTTGTGGAAATCCAGATTTCCAGTGAATTTCCTGCTCATGGTCTTAAAGATGGAAGCCTATGTCAGTCCTGTTCCTCACTGGTCTTTGAGGTCTGTCTCTTTACTGTCTGCATTAAATCTATGGTCCTTACTTCAGTGATGGTCAATAACCAGGGGTCCTCAAACTACTGCCCGCGGGCCACATGCGGCCCGCCAAGGACATTTATCCAGCCCGCCGGGTGCCGCTGCCTGTCCTGCTTAGCAGCCGACTCGTCCCGGGCCTGCAGTGCGCATAGGAATTTGTTCATAGTTTTTTTTTTTTTTTTAAACTATAGTCCAGCCCTCCCACGGTCTGAGGGACAGTGAACTGGCCCCCTCTTTAAAAAGTTTGAGGACCTCTGGTCAATACTATCCACAAAATGTTTAAGCTGAAACTTAAGAGTCATTCTAGATGGTTTCTTTCTTCTCCCTCTCCTCCACCCAATTGGTATTTGAGTCTTGTTGATTCCACTTCCTAAATATTTTTCATATCTGTCTGTTGTTTTCCATCTTCTGTCCTAATTCAGTTTCTCATCAATGTTTAGTTAAAATTTTATATTATTTTGGGTGTCACAAAAGTGACCTTTCCAACAAGGAAACCTAATAATGTTACTCTCCTCCTCTGAATAATTTGTGGTCCCCCGTTGCCACTTTGTTTATACCATGTCCTTCTTGCCCTTTAGACTCCAGCCATATTAAATTCCTTGGTGGCTACATGCTTATTCAGACCTTCTTGCCTTTGCATGGTGTTTTCATTGTCTGAAATCACAGTTTAAATTTATACACTTGGCAAATTCCTACACATGATTTAAATCTTAGCTCATATTTACTTGTTCTGAGAAGCCTTCTCAAACTCCCCTAGGAAAACTAGGTTGCTTCTTTTTTTATGCTGCCACTTCTACTCCCATCAAAGCTGCTGTTTTATTTATTATGGGTTTATTTCCTTTCCGACTTCCTATAAAAATTCCAAGTTTAGAGGGACTTGGAGAGATTAAGTAATTTTACCAAGGCCACCTAGCTTGCTAGTTATAGAGCAAAAGTTGGAATCCAGATGGTCTGACTTCAACAATCAGGAATTTAACCCAAGAGTTATGCCAACTACAGTCATTCATTATAGACATGATTGATTACCTAATACCATCTAATCTGCTGTGTCAGAGCAGGTAGGCTAAATCTTTTTCTGGCTTTGATACTAAGAAATTAAATATTGGATTAAAAAGGGCTTTCCACAAGGCTTAAATTATCTATTTTAAGGACATTTACTGAATTTCCCCTGATAACTCAACTATCTTACCAAGTCTTTGGGGCTTTATTCTCTATATTCAGACTTCACCAACCACCTCAAAATGATCTCCCCTCACTCTTCCCCTAACTAAAAAAATTTTTCTGAGCTTTATTTCCATTAGTCTTACTCAAACCACTCTGCCAACTAATTGTAAAAAGAATTTAGTAAACCTGCAGTGTCAGTTAGCTAGAATTTACATTAAAATAGGACGCCTTTGAAAATAGAAACCCTGAAGAAGCAGAAGCATAGGTCTCCTGTGGAATGACAGGTTGTGTGTGTTGAAAAGAACATTCTGTCCAGAAGTTGTCTCAAATCACAATGCTTAGATAAATGTCTCGATGACTGGAGCTGGCTCTGCTTAGAAATTATCTTTTAACCCTGAACACCTTGCTAACAAAACACAGCAATAAGAACACAAGATTTTCTTCCAATATTTAATTCCTCCTAAGTATAGCTCATAGGTATATGAGTTTGCTAGTAAGTTGCTTCTACTTGAGAGACAAGATGAAACAAAAAGAATACACTTCTGATGCAAACTGCCTAACAGGAACTTCTAAATTCACTTCACTTCTCTGTATTCACCTCACTTCATTGGTTTAAAATTATGTGCTGTGATTTTATCTTTTATTAATCTCACAGAACTGATGAAAAATTAATCATATGCTGCCTTCTTGCATTCCTTTTAAAGTTAAACATCATATATAATCCAGTAGTAGTTATTTGTAAACTCCAAATTTAACACAGTGGTCTATAAGTCTTTTAATTGATAGAAAAGATTCACTTTATTTGCATATTAAACAGATTTAAAATAGTAAAGCAAAGAGAAGAAAAACTGTCTCTGCAATATTTAGAAATCTAATATTATTTAGAGGGACATAGCACAACTTGTCCCAAACCATGACACATGGATAAAAACTTGCCACCAAAGTTACACATTCTGGAGTTATGAAATATTTCCCTGTTCATAATGGTTCACAAAACACTGTTCAAAGTTGACACTAATAATAATCTAATAACTTTTTTATTAATTTCTTTATTGATTACGGTATCACATATTTGTCCTCATACTCCCATTCCCATCTCAAACCCCTCCCCACACATGCCCCCACCTCTCTTTTGTCCGTGACCAGTGGTCAGGCTTATATGCATGCATACAAGTCCTTTGGTTGATTTCTCCCCCTTACTCTCACTCTCCCCTACCTTCCCTCTGAGGTTTGACAGTCTGATCGATGCTTCCCTGTCTCCAGGTCTGCTTTTGTTCATCTGTTTATGTTGTTCATTATTTCCCCTAGATGAGTGAGATCATGTGATACTAGAAATATACTTATAAGAACCGAAAATGAGACAAGCAATAATGGTTATGCTGAGAGGCAAATGAATCAGTCTGTAGTGAGTTTCTTTCTGGGCCAACAGTTCTTTTGAGTCCCAATTTCAATGTCAAACAGTTCCTTATGTGTACATGTCAGCAATGATATTTCAGTTCTGGATGGTGGCAATGCAGGTCCGATCCTCTCTGGTTTTGTCCTGGGCAACCTGCCACAATGCACAGCTGCTGACTGTTGGTATGGCAATGCGTCGTCAGCATCTTCCATCTCTGGACTGTTTCTCTTCTGTCTTCATGGTTGGAGCAGACCTGTCAATTCCTCTCTGTTGCAGGAATCCATATGGTCTTGGAGGTGTTTTCTGGAAATATACAAACATATTCTCGACCAAAAGTTAATAAAGGAATCTTTTCTATAAATTTGACTTGGGATCCTTTTTCATTTTTTGCCCAAACGATTTTCCTTTGGCTTGTTTTGACACCATGTGTGTTTTTCATGGGTGTCTTGCTGTTAGCATTACAAATGAAAGTTAATTTTCTAAAGTAAAAATTTTCATGATGTAATTTACTTACAGGATATTTTTCCTTACATGATATTCTTCTACTATTCCCCCTTTTATGATTTAAATATTAGGAGGCTTTTGGAAATTTTATAATGTAGTCTTGATAGCTTTTAAATTTTAATTTTTTGCACTAAAATAATCTAATAACTTTTAATAGTTCAATTGAGAAAGTGTAAATATTAAGGATTACCTGTTTTTTAAGATGAAAATTAGCAAATCTGAGCATTCAGTCTCTGTTGGTAGGTCACTGGAATTTTAGAGGCATTGTGTTGTTTGATTTTTATGTCAGATGGAGCTGAGGATATATAGATGAGTGAGAGAAGATAGAACAAAATTATATTTACAAAAGCAAGTCCCTTCCCCCCAATGGGCTGCATGAAATTGGTTGAAATTTTCCGTGTAATCTTTGCTATAATCATTAAGTTGAAACATTAACCTCTCTCTGGGAGATCAGCAGATGGAGCCAAAATGGCCATATTTCATGATGCATACATTGATCTGGGAGAGGAGATGTCATAACAGAAGAGAATGACATTTCCCTTCAAGCACATTGTAGGATTGAAAAATCAGATTGCTGCTGAAAGACTAGTGTTAATACCAACAGGTATTATTGGTATACAACTACTCATTTTTACTCTAGTATACACCACAATTTTTAAATCTTTGTACGACTGTGCTTTTTTCTCTCTCTAGGATGAGATTCCCCAGCCACCTTCCTTAATTAATCCTTTTATAACCATCCTTCAAGATTCTGATTTAAAATATCTGCAAAGATTTCTACTAATGTATTTACCATTACATTGTGAATGTTGTTTCTTTTATATAATAAAGTGTAAATTATTGAGGATTATGACTTTTTCACCTTTATATTTATGAATGTATTCTATCAATATTTATCTAATGTATATATTCTCAGAACTTGTACATATTTTTGGTTTGCTGAAAATTTGTTTTATCACTTCTAACAAAATGTTCAAGTTACCTGTTTGTGACTTTGACCTAAGTAATCTGAACAAGTTCTCTTGAAGTAAATATTTTATATTTATTTAAATGCTGTTTAATCTAATATAGCATTTTCTATTTTCCCCTTTTTTCTTCATTTTTCTTTCCTCTATTTTTCTTTGTTTTACTTAAATATAACAGAGAAACTGCTCATTTCAAACTGCTGATTTTCTGCTCAGCTTTGGACAATTTCAGGAGTTAAAAAATCTTATAAAATAGTCTTTATTGCATAATAGGGAGAAGTGCATGATGTAGTCTTTGTTTTTCATGCAATTAGCAGTTTCTGACTTCCTAAAAGCTATGCTTATTTTTATTTTGCAACTTACAAGCTGAACTGTTGAAGTTTAACCATGACTTCTCTGTGCATAAGTAAAACAGTATATTCTGTTCAGTAAAACCTCTCCTGAAATTTACTCTATGTTTATGGGGCTGTTGTAAAATGTTATTGAAGTTCCCAATGAAAGAGAGAGAGACAGAGAGACAGAGACCTGGAAGACACAGTGATACCTACACTAAACTTCTTTCTCAACCTTCATATTTCTTCTTAAATGTTGCTGATTACTGGGTGAGAAACTCGAATCTTAAATCTGGTAGTTAGATGCAGCAATAGAATGTACTTACTTATTTATAAGCCTAAGCACTGAAATGGTTTTATGCCCACAAAGTAGAAATAAATATAAAACAAATTAAAAATAGGTCACATGAGCTTTATTTAGCCATTATTTATATCTTTTAATGTATGTCTAGCTTGGTAACGTAACATAGTCATCTATTACTGTCAGGCATTAGTCCAGTATATTCACCCCGCAAAAGACTACCCAGTTAGAGCCTGTCCGAAGAGTCACCTTTATAATAATGGCAGCATCCGGTTTCAAAGAGTGAGATGCTCTGGAATGGATGTATTTGGGGGCTTGAGAGATTATTTTAGTTTCTTTGATTGCTCAGCTGTTTGAATAAAAACATATAGAGATTAGAAGTTCCATACTGAAAAATCCAAGGGAGCTGGTGTGCCTTTGTCTTTAAAATCTGATTTTTAAAGGATCACAATTTCTGTAGGAGTAGAGATCATCTCCTTAGTAGTCAACATATTATCTTTAGCATTTAGCACAATATGTACAAAGGTGAAATAATGAAGATGGAAAAAGTTTAATGCAATTTATTTTGTTTAATTGTACAATTTCCTTAAGCAAAGTTTTATATATTCTCTTATCTAATGTAAGCCTGAAACAATTCTGTAAGTTAGGTTTTATTATTTTATAGATGAGCATAATAGGTTTACAGAGATTGAGCAATTATCTAATGTTAAATTTAAAGAACCTTTCAGACCTCCTTGACCCCAAGGACCAGGATATTAAACCAGTTCATTATAGTACCATCTTCTATGTTTTTTCACTAATTCTGGAAATTGTTTGGCCAAATGCAATTAATTCTCCCTTTTCCCTTTCTTTTCTACTCCCTCTTTCCTTTTTCCACTCAACTTTATGTGCTTTTTCTTGTTTTTTTTTTCAATTGATATATAATTAGCCTATAACATTATATTAGTTTCATATATATGATACAATGAATTAATATTTACATAAATTGCAAAATAATCATCACAGTAAATCTAGTTAACATCCATTACCATACATAGTTAACTTTATCCTATCTAATAAAGAGGGAATATGCTAATTGACCCTCACGCCTTCGCAAAGATGGTGGCGCCCACAGCCAATAAGGAGGGAATATGCTAATTGACTGCCACACCCTCAAAGATGGCAGCGCCCGAAGCCACAAGATGGCAGCGCCCAGTCCCCTCAGCCCTGATGGGATGGCAGGTGCAGCAAGGCCGGGCCCGGCTGCTCCGCATGCCTGCCTCCGGAGTCCCCTAGTCCCCTCAGCCCCCCAGCCACCCAGGGCTGGCCTGAGGTGCAGGCAAGCCTTGGATGGTGGCTGCCCAGCCATCCAGGGCTGCCTGATGCTCAGGTAACCAGGGCCAGCCGAGGCTTGCGCTGCTGGCAGTGGCAGCAACAGAGGCGTGATGGGGCATCGCCTTCCCCTAATCACTGGGTTGCCTCCCACCCCTGAGGGCTTCCAAACTGTGAGAGTGGGCAGGCTGGGCTGAGGGACCACCCACTCCAGTGCATGAATTTTCATGCACCGGGCCTCTAGTTTCCTTATAATGAGAACTATTAAGACCTACTCTCTTAGCAACTTTCAAAGTTGCAATATACATGTTGATGCATATAGCTTTGTTTGTTTATTTTACCAGGTGTACAGGATTCTAATATAAAATGCAGCACAGTTTACTTTCAGTCTCTTTTAGACTGATTACATTTTATTTAGCCAATAAAAATTAATGCTTCAGCTCAGCTGGTGTGGCTCAGTGGTTGAGCGTCAACTGATGAACCAGTAGGTCCCTGTTTGATTCCTGGTCAGGGCAGATGCCCAGGTTGTGGGCTCAATCCCCAGTAGGGGGTGTGCAGGAGGTAGCTGATCAATGATTCTCATCATTGATGTTTCTATCTCTCTCTCCCTCTCCCTTTCTCTCTGAAATCAATAAAAAATATATTTGAAAAATTACTGTTTCAGTGTGAGAGTTTCACAAGGATCTAAATGTTAAGTTTCTGGTCTTGTTTATGTACATCTACTAGATGTTACCACATTACTCTTTAAAGGTTAGCAGCTATTAATACTCCAACTAGTGAAACTTGAAAGTTCACATTTTTTATCCTTTGTCAATATCTGACATTATCAGATATAAATTATCTTGCCAATCTGTTAAATGCTAAAAAGTGTTTGCTGGTTGTTCAATTTACATGTCCTTAAAGAAATTTGAGCATAATTTTATGTTTATTGGTTATTATAATTTCCTTTTCTGTGAATTGTGAATTTGCCCATATACTTTTCTACTTGTTCACACTTTAAAAATTTAAACTGCATCTTTATATATTCTGGATACTAATTATTAAAGTATTTTCTTCAAAACTGTCTTGAATTTTCAGTTTTTTAATGGTAACTTTTATTATATATCTTCTATTATATGTGATATTAACATATATATGCAGTCACATTTACATTCTATTTATTTTATGATCTGTGGCTTTGTGTTTGACTTATAAATTTCTTTTTATCCTGAGATCCTAAATATGCGCTATATATTATTCTAAACATTTTTTAAATGTCTGTTCAATTTGTGGCCTTTTATACTACTATAATTTATTCTTAGGTGTGCAATGAGGTAAATATCTGATTTTCTTTCCTCGTAAATGAATATGAGTTGTCTCACTCTACTTTCTAAACTGACTGAGCACTTTGGCTCTAGGATAACTTGGCTTCTCTCCATTGTCCTCTGCCTCCTTCTTCCCTCTGTCCAGTCAGCTTCTCTTCTAAATTCAAATAAAAAATATGACATTCAAACCCACATTTCAAGGATGGGGTTCTCTAGACTCAATGACATTTCTGAAATTAATAGTTTTCTTATTTCAGCGATGGACAAAGAACAAATGGTCCTGAGGAGAAGATATCATCCTCCAATTTGAGCTGTAATTCCTCATGGGTAATAAGGTAAAGTCACTTCATCTCTAAGGTTCAGCTTTTTAACCCTTAAGTGTGGCAGCTGAACAGATTGAGCTTTGTTTTCTATTTGCTTTTATGGAAACTAGGTATATCAAGTGCAAGTATCTGAAAAGACTGTGGTCTTTTGCTTCACAGTACTGTAGCTAGTAGAAACTTTCCAAAAGTGCATGCCCATGATTTCTGAAACCCTGCAAAAGGAGAGTTGATGTACTGCCCCAAATCTCTTTTCTCCATTTCCCCCATTAGTTCTCTTAGAACTTCCCTCCCTTTAAAGCAGTAGGTATTCTTAGCTATTGCTGGTTCAAAATCACCTGGACAACTTTTTAAAATTTGTTAACTGGACCCCACCCACCCAAATTAAACTGAGATTACAGGGTAAGTGGAAGAGTGTTATAAAGTTTGGGCTTTTTGGTGGTGTTGTTAGAAAAACACAGCAAAATAAAATTCCGGTTTATTGTTAGACAGCATGTTTCACATGCACATTAAATAGGCCAATAAATAAATAAGCAAACAGCAACTTCGTAGAGAAAAAGGGGGCTGAGAAACCTTTTATCTGTATCTTTGGTCTTATACTAACCAACTACGATGGTAGTGCTAAATACATACACAAAAATGTTATTGGAGTTCTTAGAATAAGATTGTCTTTGTTGTTGTTGTTTTGGCTTCTTCTTCTTCTTCTCCTTTTTTTTTTTTTTTTATACAAGGTTTTGGGCTTTTTTTCTTAGAGATTACAATGAGCATGATCACAGCACAAGTGAAGACAAGGGTAGAACAGAGAACACTCCAAAGACTGGTTTTGTCAGCCCAAGATCTCTAAAACTGATTGATCCCTAACAATACGTAGAAAAATATACAACGCAAATTTAAAAATGTATATTTTCCTTTTTTAAAGTACTTTTAAGAAAAAAAAAAGCAGAGTCTTGGAAGTTTGGGTTATTTTTTCCTTCCATTTTGCAAATTCACCTTGTGATTTTGGTTGGGTGGTGGAGAGTGCCTGTCATCTGCGGGTGGTACTCTCTGCGGTGGGCCCACTGGACTCTCTACTTGAAGGACACAGGAAGTGGAGGGTGAATAGGTAACGGAAGGCTTTTTATTTTCAGTTTAATGTTTCCCTTTTTGCTGTGCAGTCATCTTTATTGGTCTACTATTTTGTGATGTCAACATCCTCATCATTTTTAGCTGCCTTTTGCCCGTAGCTGCCTCAGCCTCCTAAATTTCATCTCCATTCTCTTCCTTACCATCACCTCCATCTTCCACCTCCTCTTCAACCCCTCTTTCTTCTTCTTCATGTATCTCATTGTCAACCTTCCGTTCCCCATTTTTCTCACTAGTGCCTTCATTAGCAGGTGCGTCTCTTCCATTCTTTGCCTCCTCAACTACATTCTTCTTTAAGTTCTTGCTGGTGATCTCGGAGCTGGTGTCCCCCTCAGCGTCTGACATGGAGTGGCACGTGGGTGATCCCATACAGTGGATTTCTCTTAAGGCAAGAAAGTTCAAGGAGCCTGGCGGACAAAAGGTGGCAGTCCTGGGCTGTGGAGGGGGAGCGCAGCTGAGGTGGCTGCCTAACCTGGAGCCAACGCTGGAACAACGCAAACGAACAACGCAAACATGGCTTTCAGAGCTGCCAGTCTAAGCTTTTTCTTTCTTTCTTTCTTTTTTAAAATTCATTCAACTATTTCTGATGCATCAAGAAAATTGAAAAGCATTGATGTACAAAGCTCTGTGTGTTTTTTTGTTTTTTTGTTTTTTGTTTCTGTTCTCTGTGTTGGCTTTCTGAAAAATTAGAAAACAAAAATGCTGAGCCAATTTGCAACATTAATCCCTCTCTCTTCCCCCCACACACAGTGATTCACAATTTATGAACCTTCACATTTGGTTCAAAAACCACTCTTTTCATTTACACTAAATAGTGTAAATTCTGTTTCTGATCTCTTCTGTTTCTTTTGCTATTATCTTTAATTTTTCCTTTTGAAGTTTCTCTTGATAGTCTTTAAAAAAGGACTTCATGGTTCATGAACTCTTTAGTCACCACACAGATGTGTGAGTGTTACATATATAAGTGAGAAAAAATAATTTTTCCTCTCCCCTTCTGAATTCTTGACTGACATGCCTATAATAAAATAAACAGATTAATAACAGGAAAAAACCCAAGTTTATTAACATGTATAACATGTATACTTCATGTATAGATAGAAGATTCCCAGGAAAAAATGAGTAACTCCCAAGGTAGCTTAGAATTCGGAATTAAATACTAAGTTAACAGGGAAAGGGGAACAGGGATGGAGCCCTCTTAGATGAGAATAAATGATTTTTAGGAAAACAAATGGACCCTTAGAAGAACAGATAGGAGATATGATGGTTTGTAACAGAGTTTGGTGTGGTTTGGATATTTAGGTTTCTCTCCTGTGATGAAACTCCCCTAGTAGGAGATTTATGACAGTTCAGTTTTTTTTTTTTTTGAGGATCTATCTTTAGGTGGGTAAGGGAAGTTCAGAGAAAACCTCTCTCTGCATTTGCAAGAACCTGCCGTTCAAAATACTTAATATAACAAAGTGGCATATTTTGGGTGGCACATCCTCAATGTCTATGGACATTCTTGGAGCAGGTATATTCTGCTATCTTTCAATACCCATCACAAACATACACCTACATTACACTTTTAAAACATCACTTAGCACACTAAGCTCCCACACTCATATTTTTCAAGTTTACAAAATAGTCCACAAATATCTGAGGTTCTTATCCTCTTAAAAATGTCAAGCAATTTTCAGATTATTTTATTTGAGGAACTAGAGGCCTGGTGTATGAAATTCGTGCACGGGGGTGGGGGTGTGTGTCCCTCAGCCCAACCTGAACCCTCTCCAATATGGGACATCCCTCTCACAATCCAGGACTGCTGGCTCCCAACTGCTCGCCTGCCTGTCTTCCTGATTGCCCCTAACCGCTTCTGCCTGCCAGCCTGATCACCCCCTAACCATTCCCCTGCCAGCCTGATTGATGCCTAACTGCTCCCCTGCCAGCCTGTTTGCCCCTAACTGCCCTCCCCTGCAGGCCTGGTCCCCCCCACCTGCTCTCCCCTGCAGGCTTGGGTCCCCCCAACTGCCCTTCCTTGCAGGCCCAGTCACCCCCAACTTCCCTTCTCTGCCAGCCTGGACCCTCCCAACTGCCCTCCCCTGCTGGCCATCTTGTGTCCACATGGGGGCAGCCATCTTTGACCATATGGGGGCAGCCATCTTGTGTGTTGGAGTGATGGTCAATTTGCATATTACTCTTTTATCAGATAAGATAATTTGAAATTATTTTTGTTTTTCTTTTTAAACAGCTTTATTAGTTTCACATCATGAAAAGATATTTTCCTGAAAACTGGGTAAAATTTTCCTTCTGGACAGAAAAATTTATACTTAGACAAAAACAATATTTAATTAGAAACTGGAAAGCGATAACACCAAAAAGTTTACAGAAAAGTAAACTACAAAACTAAAAACATATAGTGCCGAAGCCACATTATTCACCTCAGAGAAAACCTTAGGATTCAAAGGTTAAAGTCATCATGATGATCAGGTTCAGGAGTTTGGACATGCATATGATGTTTCACTGGCTGCTCCTCATCGTTCTCCTGATTTCCATTTGCTGCACTATGATCTTTTCTACATTATCTCCCACTTCATTGTGATCAACATGCCTGTTAGGTATGGCCCATCGAAAACTTGGGACAAGTAGTCTAACCCTTCCCAGCCTGACATTTCCTCCAGGCTTCTGGGCTTTAAGCCTCCCAAATGGTGTGTTGATTTTTTACTGCTTGTTCCTCTTTTCTGTCTCCTCTTCATCCTGATTCTCAATTCTTCCAGTGGATTCCCTGCCACAACAGTTGGACCTGCAGATCCGCTACCTGCCTGCCTTCACTTCCTACTCTTAGGGCCACCCCTGGCTTCAGGGAGTAAAAACCGAGAAGGGACCAAGCCACAGCCAGGTCAGAAATGACTTCTGATGAAAGTCAAAGAAGAAAGCAGGACTGTATTTGAACACCAAGAAAATAAAAATCATGACTACACAAGAAATACACAACTCTGAGATAGACAACGTAGACATACAAATTGTTAAAGATTTTGCTTACTTTGGTTCAGTCATCAATTCAAATGGAAACTATAGTCAAGAAATCAAGAGAAGCCTGAGACTTGAAAGGGCAGTGATGGGAGAATTAGGAAAGAGTGGTGTGAGCAAAGAAATGGCATTGGAAACCAAGGCTGTGGTCATCCACACCCTCGTATTTCCAATAGCTATGAAAAGATGTGAAAGTTGGACAGTGGGGAGGGCTGATGGAAAAAAGAAAATGAATCATTTGAAATATGGTGTTGATGGTGAGCTATATGGATACCCTGGACCTCCAGAAAGAAAAACAAGTGTTCCTAGAGCAAATTAGGCCTGAAACATCACTGGAGGCAAAAAGTATGAAACTGAAGCTGTTCTACTTTGGGTACATCTAAAGAAGGCAAGGTTCTTTGGAAAAGACAATAATGCTGAGAAAACTAGAAGGCAGCAGGAAAAGAGGAAGACCAAGTTTAAGATGGACTAACTCCATAAAAAAACCCAACAGGTATGAATCTAGAGCTGAGCAGGACTCTTGAGGACAAGACACCGCAGACATCACTCATTCATAGAGTTATCAGAAGTTGAGGCAGACCCAACAGCATGTAACAATAACATAGTAGAAATAATTGTTCTAGAGAAGAGAGATTGGCAAGAAGACCACTTGTTTTTCTCTTTATCAGTTTTCTCCTTGGCTTTTAAAATTAGATTAAGAGGCCATCCTCCCAAGAGCAATAAAGAACTTACTTTGTGGAATAATCAGTATCAGATGAGTCTAAGCATAATGTTAAGGTATTGAGTGCTTCTGAGGTCACAGAAAGAGGCAAATATGCCCAGGGATAGAGCTGAGCTAGCAGCAGAAGCCCCAACAGAAAGTGGAAGCAATAGGGAAGAGGTAAATTCCTCCCCATATTCAATGTGAGACTCATGCCTTATATTTGTAATATTACTTGTTCAGATCAGAGGGATACTTCATTATGTGTTGCAGTGGTCCATAGTCTGCCATGTTGGTTCATCTTGCTGTCTCTAGTGAGTGCAATGAAGCATAAAATAATTTTATTATTCCTAATCATTAATCTCACCTCCTGAGTCATGGATAGTTCTTTTTTACTCCCTTTTGTTAAAAATTTCCAAAAGAATTGTTTAAGGAAAAATCCAACTGGAATATGGCATGGAGTTTGCATTTCAAATGAGGCACCTTCTGCATGGGTTTGAGGCCTCTCTTTCTTACCATTGCTCCTCCACCAGAGTTTTGGCAGTTGGTTAGCAGCTCCTCATCTTGTGTTCTGTCTCATAGCCGGCTGTCTATTTGGCTTTTCCCTCTGCTCAGTCAGACACCTCAGCAGAGACAATGGCCTAGCAGATGCTGATATTCATCCTGGATCAGCCTATGTTGATTTTCTGCTTATTAGTCTGAGCTAGTCACAGCCAGCTGGTTGGTGTTTGCCTTGACTGAGCAGTAGAAATATACACAACTGCAATGGCCCCTTGTGTACATGTTCACCCAGGTGCTGGCTGCCATAACAATTTTTCCCATAGTATGAGGAGATAATTTTGATTACTGAGGTTTTGAGGTTTTTATTTATTTTTATTTTTTTGTTTATATTTTATTCTTGGGACATGTACAGATAGGGACTAGAAAGGATGCAGTTTATAAGAAAACGATATTTAAAACAGTCCCGGTATTTCACTCTGTAGTAACTGGAGAAAAAAAAAAAAAAGCTAAAGTTTAACTTTGCTTATTAGTTTCCTCCTAATAGCAATGAGAAGCCAGTACAGATTTTTAAAGACCCATAAGCAAGCTGCCTTTAAGGCATCGCAGATGAAATGTTTCCTGGGCAGCAGGTATCACACTGGCTAGTGCTTCAATATTCACAGCTTTCTCTTTTATGGGTCCCAGGAGTGAAATGTTTTGAACCAGGGCTTGCTGGGACCTGCTCCACTTCAGAACCAGAAGCTGCTGACTGCTTTAGGCATTGTCCTACCAAACAGTAAAAAAAAAGGAAAGTCCTTTTTAGAATTGCAGTGTAGTTTTTCTGCTCTAGCTGATGTTCTTGCTTTGATTTGTAAAATACTTCAACATTTTTTTAAAGTTTTAAAATAGTTTATTGGCCTATAATATAATCTCTTTTTCCCCAGTCACTGTCTGGCATTAGCAATTTTTTTCTAATGCCTTTCTCCCCTTAATATCTTAGCCATACTTCCTTTTACCCCTTTATATTGAATAAACAACAGTATTTTCCAAGGTAAGTCTATGTAATTATTCTCCTCACACTTATATTTCCATGAAATCATATTAAAAAGGAAATTAGAGTGACTGGACATATGACTTGTTTATTAGACCTGTTCCTAGATTGCTATTAGATATACCCAACAGATGAAATAATATTTGCTTTCAATTCCAGTTTAAGAAAAATGTGAGATATACTAGTATATTATTAAAGTATTAAAATATCCTTATTCTATATTTAATGGATGATTGGATAAAGATACAGTTGTTGGGCTTATCAAATATGTGCATCATGTATAATAGTAAATATATTTAATGTCAGAATCAAGGCTTGAGAATAGGTCAACATACTAGAATGATGAACTCAAAATAATAATTAAAAACCTACTAATTATAAATGTAAAATTTCTCATGTGAATTAAAAAAAATCAATTGTGTAATTTCAGTATTGGAATGATTTTGGGTTCAGAGGACATTAGATTAAAAATAACAAATATGTGTTAAGTGTAGACTACTTCATATTCCTTACCCAAGGCAGACATTTCTGATAGTCATCACTCTTTCCCTTGGATCCAGGATAAAATTTTAGATCTTGATCAACAGGGTGCCTAGCAATTTATTAGAGTTGGCACAGGAGTTTAAAGACTGGCTTGCAGATTTTAGATTTAGGGCTTGACCCTGGCCAAACAATGACTAAAAAGTTAAGCTGTGTGACCTTAGAAAAATTCTCTCTCTTCTGTAGTACTCAGTTATTATTTCCTCATTTATTAAAAAAATGGGATTTGAACCACTTGATTTCTAAAACATTGTTAGCCCTGATACTCTTCTATTCTATCTTTTTATGAGAAAATAAAAACATAAAAATGTCATGCTCTAGATTTAGAATAATTAATGCTTGAACTGAATTAGATCAAAAGGAATAGGATTTCTAATACGAAATGATAAGTGTATATAACTGGATATTTTATATAATTTTCTAAATGTAATATTTGAAGAGTGATTGATATCAGTGAGTTGGAGTTATACAGAGAGTTTGAAAAAAAATGACATGTGAAGAAACTTGGTATGCTTCATGCCACACACAAAACAGGAGTGGATATGAGCACTGCTTCATAATTAAGAATAGCTATTAAGTAAAATTGGCACTAAATTTCTTCCTTTGAAAATATAAATAGGAGCAAAGTTTCAGAAGGCAGGTTTGATTCAATATAAGGAATAATTTTCCATATTAAAAGCTATACCACAAAGGATAGGACAATCTTTTGAGCACTCAAGGTACACTCCTAATAATGGCTAAAGATTTTGGAGACTACACTTTGTGTCAGGCACTATCCTAAGTACTTTACTAATTTAACACTGTTATTGACCCAATGAAGTAAGAACCCTTATGTTCTCTGTTTTTAAAATGAAGAAATAGTGAGCCAAGAGAAATCGAGTGGTTTGTGCAGTATTCCAAGTATAGATTTAGTAAATTGTCCAAGGTTATCCAAGCTGGAAAAGGCAGGACTTGCCACAAAGCCTCTGTTCAGAACCAAGGTTGTTATCCATTAGTCTCTACTGTTCACACTAAAAACATGATTCTCAATTATTTCTGCACCAGTAAGAAACTTTGTCTGAGAAAAAAAAATGGTGGTGGAATAGACGGACATGTCCCGAGCCTTGTTCCAGAGCAAATAGAAAGAACAGCTGAGGGTCGCACGGGGAGTGTTTGTTGGTGAGTTAAGGGACAGCTATACTCCAGGAGAAGGTGGGGGACTGCTGGACGGGGCTCCCCTGACCGGGCAGCCCCCACTGCTGCTGGGTTCCCTCCCGGAGCCACCGGCTCAGACGTGGAGGCCACGCCATCTTGAAGAAGAAAGTGGATGTTATCAGAAGCCTGAAAATCTACAACTACAGCACCCACCGAACAGCTGTGAACCCCAGAACACCAGTCCCCAATTGGCATAAACACGTGGATTCAGAGCACCTCTACACTCCACCACGGAAAGGTCAGATTTTGCCTGGGATAAGGTGAGCTCTCTGGTCCCCGCAGGACAGAGAGGCGCATGCACTGTGGGAGCTGGAGGACCGGGGGAAGTCTGCACCTAGAAAAATCCGTGGCTGTTGGGGCTGGCGTGATCCATGAATGTGGAAGGGGGTCCTCAGAGCTGCTAACAGAGGGGATCCATTTTGATCTGGTGCAGGACAACCTAGAAATTTTAAAAGTGTGCCGGCTGCTTGGACACAAGGGGAAAAAAATGACTGCGCAGACTTGCACACAGCCCCGGAGTTCACACACTTGTGCTTTTTCCTCTTTAAACCCTTGCTTCTGATTACTAAGCCCAATATATAGGATCACCCAGTTGGGAACACCCTAGGAGACTGCAGGGGAAAGTTGTGTTTCTGGAACCGGTGGATCAGAGCGGGGAGTGACCGTTGGAGAACCAGCTCTGGGGCAGCCCACTCCCACAAACCGGTATTGAGTGCCACAGGGAAAGCAGGATCTAAGCACAGGCTAGAGAGGACCTATAGACCCGGAGGTGAATCCAGAAACACTGCCACCCAGGGGTTGAATCACAAATTGACTCTTGTGTAATCACAAATAAAGGAATACAAGAAAATAAGATACACTGTCTGCTTAAAAATCAGGACTGGCTTACAACACTGAGGAGCAGTGGAATGCAGGGAACTGCAATACTGTCCTGACTGGGAAACAGGTGTGCCAAACAGAAAATAGAGGAAGTGAATGACCTTCACTACTGCACATTTATTTTTTATTATTTTTATTTTTTTTTCATCTTTTACTTAAGAAACTAATTTTTTTCCTCACTTGATTTTACCTTTATAATTATTACATTTTTATTTTCAACCAGTATTATTACTACTACTATTTTACCTTATTTTTTTAAAAGTGTCATTTTATTTTCTCTTTATTTTACTTTGGGATTAGTGTTCTACATTCTATTTTCATCTTTCCTTTAGCATCATTTTACTCTACCTCAACTCTACCTTTATGCCATCACTCTCTTCCTAACTTTTGCCCTTTTGTTGTCCTGTTTCTCTTACCCTCTTCCTGCTTTAGATTTTCCCTATTCTTTCTCTTTACCCCCTGTTAAAATTTCACCCTACTTATATATCTAATTTCCAATCCCCTACTCCTAGTCCATACACATCTCTCTCTTCTCTGTCTTCACTATCCAAAAATTGTTTTTCTCTCTGTCCTTTTGTTGTTTGCTTGAATGTTGATTATATCCATTTTTTATGCTTGTTTGTGAGATTGTTTTGCTTATTCTTTTTGTTTGTTTTGTTTTTTGTTTGTTTTGTTTTTGTTTGTTTTTTACTTCTGTTTTCCTTCGCCTCGCTTGATATTACCTGTTGTTTATAGTTTGTATTCATCTCCAGGTACTTGTTCCTGGCATTTATTGGAATTAGTGGCTGTTCTATTGGAGTTTTCTCCCCATATATACAGTTTGTTCCCCTTTTCTTTCTTATTCTCTTTCTTTTCTCTCTTACTTTCTTTTTCCTTTTCCCAATTTCATTATTGCACTCCTTTCTCTTTTTTCTCTCTTCTTCTTTCTCTCCTATCCTCTAATTTGCCTTTCTCTAGTGGTCACCTTTATTGGAGGTTATTAATATCATGAATAAATTTCTGTTCAGTGTGTGGTGCATTGTACCTGGTTGTGTTGTATTTTGTGCCTTTAAATCAACGCAGGAGAGAGAGAACTACATAAGCAGACACCAGGATAAGAGAGACCATGGGGAGACAAAGAAAGAGCCCGCATATGAAAGAAAAGCAGACGTCACCAGAAAAGGAAGTAAACAAAATGGAGGCAAGTAACCTGTCAGAGAAAGAATTCAGAGAAATGGTCATAAGATGGCTAAAAAGAATGGAAGACAAATTTGACAATATGAGTAAGAACCAAGAGAAAATGAAGAACCAAGAAGAAATGAAAAATGACATCACTGCTATAAAGAACTCAATAGAAAGCATCAAGAGTAGACTAGAAGAAGCAGAGGACCGCATCAGTGAGCTAGAAGACAAGGTAGGAAAAAATACCCAAGTAGAGCAGTTTCTAGAAAAAAAAAATTAAAAAGCAGGAGGAGAGCCTAAGGGAACTTTGGGACAACATGAAACAAAACAACATCTGCATAATAGAGGTTCCAGGAGGAGAGGAAACTGAACAAGGAATAGAAAACCTGTTTGAAGAAATAATGACAAAAAAAACTTCCCTGATATAGGGATGAAAATACCAACACAAATCCAAGAAGCTCACAGAGTCCCAAGCAAAATGAACCCCAGAAGACTGACACCAAGGCACATTATAATTAAATTGGCAAACACCAATGACAAAGTAAGAATCTTAAAAGCAGCAAGAGAGAGACAGAAAGTTACCTACCAAGGAATCCCCATCAGACTAGCAACTGATTTCTCAACAGAAACTCATCAAGCCAGAGGGAATAGAATGAAATATACAAAGTCATGCAAAGGAAGGGTCTGAATCCAAGAATACAGTACCCAGCAAGGCTATCAATCAAAATTGAAGGTGAAATCAGAAGCTTCACAGACAAAAAAGGACTAAGGGAATTTATTACCACCAAACCAGCAATGCAAGAAATGCTAAAGGGTCTGGTGTAAAAAATAGAAATAAGAAGCAAAGAAGGAACACAGGGGTAAAGAATAAAAATGGCAACAAATAAGTACCTATCAATAATAACTTTAAATGTAAGTGGATTAAATGCCCCAATCAAAAGACATAGGGTAACAGATTGGATAAGAAAACAAGACCCATAATCTGCTGTTCACAAGAAACCCACCTCAGAAAAAAAGACACACACAGACTGAGGATGAAGGGATGGAAAAAGGTTTTTCAGGCGAATTGAAATGAAAAAAAAGCTGGGGTAGCAATACTTATATCTGACAAATTAGATCTCAAAGTGAAGGACATAACAAGAGATAAGGAAGGCCACTTCATAATACTAAAGGGAGCAATCCAACAAGAATAAATAACTCTGGTAAACATATATGCACCCAATACAGGTGTACCAAATAGATAAAAAAAAAACAAAAAAACTCCTGGAGGATATCAAGGGAGAGATTGAGAGCAATACAATCATAATAGGAGACTTTAATACCCCACTATCACCATTTTACAAATCCTCTAAACAAAATATCAGCAAAGAAACATCAATCCTAAATGACTCACTAGACCATATGGAATTAATTGACATCTTCAGAACATTTCACCCCAAAGCCACAGAATGTACATTCTTCTCAAGTGCACATGGATCATTTTCAAAGATAGACCATATGTTGGGTCAGAGGCAAAGTCTCTTCAAATTCAAGAAGATAGGAATCATATCAAACATCTTCTCAGATCACAGTAGCATAAAACTGGAAAACAACTACAATAAAAACAATCCAAAAAAATCAAACACATGGAGACTAAACAGCATGCTATTAAACAATGACTGGGTTACCAGAGAGATCAAGGAAGAAATAAAAAACATCATGGCAACAAATGACAATGAAAACACAACAATCCAAAATCTATGGGACACAGCGAAAGCAGTCTTGAGAGGGAAGTTCATAGCTCTACAAGCCTACTGCAAAAACCAAGAAACAATGATAATAAATTACCTAACCCTACAACTCAAAGAGAAAGAGAGCAACAAGAAAAGCCCAGTATAAGCAGAAGGAAGGAAATAATAAAAATCAGATCAGAGATAAATGACATTGAGACCAAAGAAACAATACAAAAGATCAACAAAACCAAGAGCTGGTTCTTCGAAAGGATAAACAAGATTGATGAACCTCTAGCCAGGCTCACCAGGAAGCAAAGAGAGAGGACCCAAATAAACAAAATCAGAAATGAAAGAGGTGAAATAACAACAGACCCCACCGAAATACAAAGGATTATTAAAAAATACTATGAACAACTCTATTCCAACAAATTGGACAACCTGGAAGAAATGGACATATTCCTAGAAAAATATAACCTTTCAAAACTCAATCATGAAGAATCTAAACAGCTCAACATGCCAGTAACTATGGAAGAAACTGAAGCAGTCATCAATATTCTTCCAGCAAACAAAAGCCCGGGGCCAGATGGCTTCACAGGGGAGTTTTACCAAACATTCAAGGAAGAACTAAAACCTATCCTCCTCAGACTATTCCAAAAAATTCAAGAGGAAGGAACACTTCCAAGCTCCTTCTATGAAGCCAGCATCACCCTAATACCAAAACCAGATAAAGACAACACAATGAAAGAGAATTACAGGCCAATATCCCTCATGAACGTAGATGCCAAAATCCTCAACAAAATTCCAGCAAATCAGATTCAGCACTACATCAGAAATATCGTACACCATGACCAAGTAGGATTTATCCCAGGAATGCAAGGATGGTACAATATCCGCAAATCAATAAATGTGATACATCACATAAACAAATTGAGAGATAAAAATCACATAGTCATATCAATTGATGCAGAAAAAGCATTTGACAAAATCCAACACCCTTTCTTGATAAAAACTCTCAACAAGGTGGGAATAGAAGGATCATACCTCAACATAATAAAAGCTATATATGATAAACCCACAGCTAACATCATACTCAATGGGCAAAACTAAAACCATTTCCCCTAAGAACAGGAACATGACAGGGATGCCCACTCTCACCATGCCGGTTCGACATAGTACTGGAAGTATTAGCCACTGCAATTAGACAAGAAGAAGAAATAAAAGGCATCCAAATTGGAAAAGAAGAAGTAAAGCTGTCCTTATTTGCAGATGACATGATAATGTACAAAATACCCGAAAAACTCCATCAAAAAACTAATAGACTTAATAAATGAATTCGGCAATGTAGCAGGATACAAAATTAATGCCAAGAAATCTATGGCATTTCTATACACCAATAGTGAACTCACAGAAAGACAGACTAAAAAAGCAATCCCATTTACCATCGCACGAAAAAAAAATTAAGATACCTAGGAATAAATTAACTAAGGAGGTAAAAGACCTATATGCGGAAAACTACAGGACACTGAAAAAAAGAGATAGAGGAAGACGTAAACAGATGGAAGAACATACCTTGTTCATGGATTGGTTGAATCAGCATCATTAAAATATCCATAATACCCAAAGCAATCTATAGATTCAATGCACTCCCCATTAAAATACCAATGGCATATTTCACAGACCTAGAAAAAACTCTCCAAAAATTCATCTGGAATAAAAAAAGAACCCGAATAGCCACAGCAATCCTGAGAAAGAAGGAAAAAGTAGGTGGGATCTCAATACCAGATTTCAAGCTGTATTACAAAGCCACTGTTCTCAAAACAGGTTGGTACTGGCAAAAGAACAGACATATACACCAATGGAATAGAATAGAGAATCCAGATATCGACCCAAACCACTATGCTCAATTAATATTTGACAAAGAAGGCATGAACATACAATGGAGTCAAGACAATCTCTTCAATAAATGGTGTTGGGAAAATTGGACAGATACATGCAAAAAAAAAAAAATGAAACTAGGCCACCAATTTACACCATACACAAAAAAAAAAAACTCAAAATGGATACAGGACTTTAAACATAAGATGGGAAACCATAAAAATACTAGAGGAATTCACAGGCAGAGAAATCTCAGACATATGCCAAAGCAATTTCTTCACTGATACTGTTCCTAGGGCAATGGAAGCTAAAGAGAAAATAAACAAATGGGACTACATCAAAATAAAAAGCTTTTTCACAGCAAAAGAAACCATCAACAAAACAAAAAGAAAGCCCACTGTATGGGAGAACATATTTGCAAATGTTATCACTGATAAAGGTTTAATCTCCAACATCTACAGGCAACTTATACAACTTAATAAAAGGAAGATAAATGATCCAATAAAAAAATGGGCAACGGACCTAAATAGAATCTTTTCGAAAGAAGACAGAAGGAAGTCCAAGAGACACATGAAAACATGCTCAAAGTCACTAATTATCCGAGAGATGCAAATCAAAACGACAATGCAATACCATCTCACACCTGTCAGAATGGCTATCATCAACAAATCAACAAGGGACAAGTGCTGGCGAGGATGTGGAGAAAAAGGAACCCTCGTGCACTGCTGGTGGGAATGCAAACTGGTGCAGCCACTGTGGAAAACAGTACGGAGTTTCCTCAAAAAACTAAAAATGGAGCTCCCATTTGACCCAGTGATCCCACTTCTAGGAATATATCCCAAGAAAGTAGAAACACCAATCAGAAAGGGTATATGCACCCCTATGTTCATAGCAGCACAATTCACCATAGCTAAGATTTGGAAACAGCCTAAATGCCCGTCAGCAGATGAGTAGATTAGAAAACTGGTACATCTACACAATGGAATACTATGCTGCTATAAAAAAGAAGGAATTCTTACCATTTGCAGCAGCATGGATAGACCTGGAAAGCATTATGTTAAGTGAAATAAGCCAGGCAATGAAAGAACAATACCACATGATCTCACTTATTTATGGAAAATAAAGAACATTATAACCTGATGAATAAATAGATAGATACAGAGGCAGTAAAGCACCAAACAGACTGTCAAATTACAGCGGGAAGGCTGGGGAGTGTTGGGGAGGGAGGTAAATAGATCAACCAAAGGACTTGTATGCATGCATATAAGCACACCAATGGACACAAGACACTAGCGGGGTGGGGATGAAGGCATGTGACAGGGGTTAGGGGAGGCTGGGGGAAGGTCAATGGGGAAAAAAAGGAGATATAGGAGCTAATACATGTAATACTTTAAACAATAAAAAAATAAAATAAATAAAAACATGGTTATCATCCTCTAAAGATATTTAAGAAAAAAATGGGAAACTAAAATGTAAACTATCTTAGGCCCCTTCCCACTCTATGATTAATACTGACCTGGAATTGCCTATATTTCTCATTTGAGAAATCTCATGTAATATAGAGATTTGAAAGACTATTTAAAGTTAAACATTTTTACTTTCTTGATACTGGACTTTAGTTTTATTGGTACAGTTACTGAAAAACACTTAAAATATAAATAGTGGTAATGTTAATCTCATATGAGTAAAATTATCTAAATTTATCTAATTTTTATACATATTTTCCTCTGTTTGATGACTTTTGATAATCTTAACTAGGAAATTCAATTTAGGAAAGTACAAAATATAGATTTAAAAAAGTAAAATGGAGCAGTCTAACATATAATATCCCTTTTCAGCAAAAAAAAAAAAAAATCATCTGTATTGCTCAATGGTGGCACTTATACTCATCACAATGACTGTTACTAAAAGTCATGCTTACTTTCTTAATTGCTTATCTCAGTAGCTATAACACGTAATAATAACCCATAAAGATTATAGAAAATCAAACCAATGAAGACATGAAGATTCTAGAGCAAATATAAGACTGGG
The DNA here is from genome assembly GCF_963455305.1 of Plecotus auritus. Taxonomy (NCBI): domain Eukaryota; kingdom Metazoa; phylum Chordata; class Mammalia; order Chiroptera; family Vespertilionidae; genus Plecotus; species Plecotus auritus. Next base: position 151,998,204 of record NC_137771.1, on the reverse strand, counting down.
GTCTGCTGTTTTTTCCATGCAAAAGTATAGCCTGTCACTCTCTTTAGATATTTAGCCCTTCATTAGTTCCCCTAAACTTCCTAGGACTTTCATGATTAAGCAATTCAAGACAGAAAAGCTACCTAGGACATTCTGGCTTTCATATAGGCTCTGCCCAAGGAAATGAAATTGTATTTACTGATTTCTCTACATCTTTCATAATTATAGGTATTTCATTGTTTTTCTTTTATATACAATTTAATCAATAACTCAGTAATATTAAGTAAGGTTATTATAGCTATAATTTCATAGGTAATCCACAGAATGATAAAGACTTCCGTTCTGTAATCAGATTGAGTCTGTCAATATTGGTGCTGCAACTCTTTTTCCCAACCTTTTTATCCCTCCTGGATCATCAATAAGCCTCAGTGACCTCTGTGGATGAAGCTAGGACCAGAGCATCATTCATCAAGCTGCTTCATCTGTTGCTACTCAGAGACACAGAGTAGTTCTCTGGCATCTTTCCAAGAGAAGACAAGTCTGTGTTATGCTATGATATTTATTTTTACAATATTGCTCTTGCTTTGTGATGGTTTTTTATTCTTTGTTCTCTGATTTTCTAACTCCTCCTGGGCACATTATCTCTTGATTTTTATATCTATTTACCTATTTATTTCACATGTACATCCAAGTGTCTTTTGCTCACAAGTTAAAATGTATTATTTATTGTTTGTATTATGTATAACTTACCAGCATTTCCTCTCCTAACAATTGATCACTAACAGGTGAAGGATATGTGGTTTCTCCTCAGTCAAAATAACAATAAACTTGATTGATATATAAGTTTTGATGATAACATTGGCCTGAAAGATTGCTGAGAGAAATGAGTGGCAAAAACAACATAAAAGGATGCTGTCTGAGAAGAAGTATATTATAACATTCTAGGGGCCCAGCGCATGAATTCGCGCACCTTGAAAGGAACTGTGGACCGCAAGGCTGTGGTGGGCACAGGGGCGGGTCTCAGCCCATACTCTGCACCCCTGCCTGATCCCTCCCACCTCGGTCCCTGGTCCCCTGTCTGCTGGCAGCCTTGCTCCCACTGCCACCACTCCCACACGCTGATGGTGCCAGCCCCGCTTGCACTCACTGACAGCGCGAAGCGATTGGGGCCAGCACCAGCAGTGAGTGTGAATGGGGCCTGTACTGTCAGTGGGTGTGAGCTGCAGCTGCTGCCCTGATCACCCTGCAAGAGCAGGGGGAGGTAGAGAAGCCCTCAGGGGCAGTGGGGGCTGGCAGCCACCACTCACACCGGCCTACTGCTCCAAGCGATTGGGACTGGTGCCAGGTGCCAGCAGCGGATGTGAGCATTGGGTGGACCGTGGCATGTGGGAGCAAAGAATTTTCAATAATCACCAGAGACTCGCCCGATGACAGAGACTGGCACCCTGCCTTGGTCTGGCGCCCCTGCTCACCTGCTCCACCATCCCGCCGCAGCCGACACCTGCCATGTCCAGCGCTCTGCTGCCTGCTGCCGACATTCGCCATGTTCTGTGCACCCCACTTGGTTGTTCGGTTGTTTGGATGTTCGGTTCTTCCGCATTCGGTGTATTTGCATATTAGGGTTTTATATATATAGATTGTGTATAAAGAAAGAAATGTTTATTATTAGAAAAAATTAGCTAAAATAATTGAGTTTCACTGAAAGATTCATACTTTATATACTAAAGTTAAATACTTAAATCCTTGAAGTAAAGGATTATGTTATTTGTAGCTGAGTCCCTCCCAATCCATGTATAGTTACTGGCACCTAGTAAGCTCATTAAATTAGTAGAATGAATAAATGAATAACTAAATGAGTTTATAAGGTATACAAAGTCATGGCATGGCTATTCTTATACCCTCATGCCCTTATGTCCTTATGTTGGTATGCAATATCAATTATTGTGCCTGAAGAATAAGAGAATCAGTCAGGAAAAACATATGATATGTGATTTTAGTCAGCTATCCTGATACAAATTTTAAATATGTTTTACTATGCGTTTTTTTTTAAAAAAGGTTTTGTTTACCATAGTTCTTAGACAAGAACTTCTTCATATTTGCACATGAAGAAAACACGTACTCTTAGGTGTTTAGTCTTATTTACTGCTAATTGTTCATATTCATAAGTGTCATGAAATACACTAGACTCTTGGCCTTTAATTTAATTTGAACATGGAATATCTGATAATTTTATGATATAAATTTTTCCAGTGGGAAAGATGTAATAAATGTTTATGAAAGGGTTGAAAATCCCAATCATATAAAATCAAGGGAAGTTAGAACTTTACCATATTTTAGTGTCCATGGTGTTCAAATCTTTCAGTTGTTGAGTAGGAAAGTAAGGTTCCTGTGGACTCAGTACAAGGCTGGAGAGCTACAGAATGAGGCAGTGGTAGAACTTTATTTTTATAGTACTGGGATTATTTTCATTATTTTTAATTAGATTTGTTCTTCCCATAGAAATTCCACTGACTCTTACAAATTTATTTCAGAAGACTGCCCTAGGTGTTTTGTTTTTTATGGTGTGTGTGTGTGTGTATGTGTGTGTGCGTGTGTGTGTGTGTGTGTGTGTGTGTGTATGTCTTTCTTTTTACATCAGTCAGAAAGACCTTGCATTCGTCCAAAGTAGCCAGTAAATTTGAGTTTAGTAACTCCTGGCTTGGGCAATAGCATGTCAAGAGTCCGGTATAGTAAATCTATTAAGGCTTTGCTTCTCTACTGTCCCTTCAAGGTACCCTTTACTAGTTTTGGATTGCCTGCTAACATTAAGGCTACCCCTAATCCATGTTTGTGTGAAAGTGTTTATTATACATATGAAGCCTGTTTCCTACTAAATTTTCAGCAGCTAATTAGGAGATGTTAGAACAAAAGCTGATCTGTGGCTCTGGACTGGCACACATCTTAATGGTCTTTTCACCCTTTTGACTTTTGATCAGTCAACCAAAACAGTCGCTAATACCTGCTCTAAATTCATTCTGGATGTTTCAGAGGCCTAGGAAAAAGTAAAAAATTGCTTAGTCGCTTGTAAAGAAAAGAGAATCCCTGGTAAATATTTGATGTTTTGCTAATTTATTTCCTTAGAGAGTGAAAGAACAAATGTTTAAATATATTAAATCTCTTTATGCCCCAACATTTTCTTAAATTTTCTTGAGTTGTAATGCAAGCTATGTAAAATCACCTACTTTTACTCAGATTTACATGTGTGTGTCTTTCAGGATTTAGGGGTTGTTTCCTTCTTTGTTTTTAGCCAATCTTAATCTCATTTCCTGAGCAAATTCCTTCTCTTAATTTTAATATTATTTCTATTATTTATATTTAATTTTTCTATTTTCAGTATTTTTATGAGACAGATTTGACATGCTTCTCCTTTCCTATGTATCTATTTTAGTTTTGGAACTGGTACTTAACACTTGACACCATATCCTTTAGGATCCAAGATGTAGAGTTTCATCATCAGAATCTAATTTGGAATGTGTTGTAGGAGACCATTGGTATTGCCAAACTTGTGTACTGGACAAAATAAGCTGTTATTGTTGTTTTTTTTAAACAATGACATATTTACTTTAGGTTTGCATGAGCACATATCAATTTACATTCATGAGTAATTTGTGAGAGAATATGAAACAAAAATATTTCTATGGAATTTGAGGATAAAGAATTGAGTCCTAGCAATTAGAAAGTGCCAAAACACACACACACACACACACACACACACACCACCACCACCACCACCACCACCACCACCACCACCACCATCACCACCACCACTATAACTATCACTGGGCTTCAAAAGATTTCCCAGGCCATTTTTCTTTTTTGGACCCATTTCCTTTTGGAGCTCTCTTAGTTCTATGCTAGTTCTCTAAATCTTGTCTCCACCAACTCTGGATATCTGGGAATAGAAACAGCTTTTTAGTGGTTGAGGGAAGAGATAAGATATACAATGCATTATTTTTGGTAAAATAACTTACAGGCTGCTGGAAATTTTATCAGGGGTGAATAGTGCAGATTCAACTGGGGAACTTGGAGCAGCTGGGAAATTTTTTTAAATGGAGGGAAAAACTGAAGAATTTACAGAATGAAGAAAGAAGTCTCTAAATATTGTTGAAGAGATCATTAGCAAGTAAACTGGAAATTGATGCAGATTAAGCCCAGAATTCTGCTAAAGGTCGGTTAGTCAGATGGTACATTAAGTCTGGTAACGCTTCAAGGAGAACTTGCAAATAGTGTATTTATCACATAGTAACTTTATATAAACATCACAGAGGAAAAAATTAAAACCACATACCTTCAGTGAATTTGGCATAATTTTACTAATTAATACTTCATTATAAATCTGGATGCTATTGAGATGAATCTTATGTTCAAATGAAGACAACAAGGAAATAAAATTAACATGATTTTTCAGCTACAAGACTTGAGGTGTGATTCCCCAGGTGCAGTGAAACAGGTTTCACTGCACTCAGTTCTCTAATTAGCCAAAACATTAAACCACTGCAAGAACGTTTCTCCCTGTTTATTGTTTTCTGTTTTGGGTTTGTTGTGTGTGTGTTTTTTTTTTTTCTTGTTATTTCTCCCAGCCTCTTTGCATCTGTCTAATGTATTTTAGCTTCCACTCATCCTTCTGAAATATTTTGGATAATTTTGAGGGAAGTCCTAGAACCAGGGTTAAAAGCAAAACAAAAATAATTTATTTTTTAGCTAGGTGTTGATTTTGTCCCTGTTTTACAGTGTGAACTTTAATGAGTTATATCTTTTTCACTTTCCTCTCTACTCATAAAAGTTTGGAAAAGTACTCAAAAAAATGGCAGTAATAGCTTTTATAAATATACATAACACATATGAGCTGCCTATAAAATATTTGATATTTGCTTAATTTTTCTTTAGGCCATCTCATTACTTATAATTATATTCCTTTATATTTTGCTTACATTCTCCAAGTATTAGAATATTACTTCCCTTTGCCTGATCCTATCTAATTTGAAAAGCTTTACATTTTACAACTTTACCATTACTTTCCTTTTCAGTCTTTCAGCCTAGCCATTTTTGGTACATTATCTCAGTGCTGTTATTAATTTAAATACACATTTCCATTAAAGTGCATGTTATTATCAGGAGTCTTCATGCACCATAGACTTGCAAAAAAGAGCCCATTACTAGAATCGGTGATGCTAACCATGCTAAAGAAGCAAACCAAGATGTTGCCTATTTGATGAGCTCTGAACAGTCCAGAAAAATCCAGCTGCCTTTCAGAATATCACTCAGTATGTGCATTGTCATGGTCAAAATAGTTTAAATCCACTGGGAGTCTCATTTATATTGCCACAAATATAACAAATATAGCAAACAAGAAGCAGATGAAAAATGCATCAATCATTAAAAAAAGAGGCTTTTAATACAAAGTAAATATTCAAACATATAACAAGAGCAGATCATTTAAAAAAAAAATCCAGGTAGAAAATAGACATCTGGTAACATGAATAGTAACAGGAATACGTTCTCTAGTAGTTAAAGATTTGCAAATTAAAACAATAAAAAGGTACATTTAAAACCTATTAAATTAATGAACATAATACCCAATGCTAATGAGGTTGGGGTAAACTGGTACATTCATGCATTAACTGGTAGCATTGTAAATTGTTACAAAGCTTTTCAAAAGCAGTATCACCATTCTGAAGACATTGAAAATTGATTCTACACATTGATCTCTTAAACCCATTTTTACATTAAGAAATACAAAAGCAAAGCAAACATATCTTTAAGATGTTATTTGTAGATTTTTTTTAAAATACCTAAACAGTGGAAATAATTTAATGATCAAAGGCTGACAATTTAATAATAAATAAGAAAAAAGGAATAGAGTCCAAAATTGTATGGACATTATACGTATATGTATGTGGTCAAATACTAAAAGGAACACAATTTACAAAAGCAACTCTTCACCTAATGTACTGTAATGATTATTTAGTTGGTTTTATTTTTAAAATTCTCTTTGGTTATATTGTTTTAATGATAGTTTATGTAAAGAGACACAATTTTAATAATATGTAATCTTATTAAAATTTCAACTTTCCAAAGTGATATAATAAAGTTAGCAGGACATGTTGACAACAAACTGGAATCAAGCTACCTGGTTTTGAAAATTCAGAAGAGAATTCAGAAAATCATTTAGGAAAAGAGTAAGTTTCAGAAAGAGAAAAAAACTATTAAAAGAAAACTATTAGTAAACCAAATTCAGACCTTTTACTTTAAAATTTGGCCTAGGACTTAGTAAAGTCAAAGAACTAATTTTATCATATATAATAAAAGGCTAATATGCAAATTGTCCCCTCGACTGAGAGTTCAACCGGAGTTCTACCAGAGGGCAAGGCCAGCCCACCAACTGCCCATGGCCCCTCCCCCAGGCTGGCCCGGCCTGATCAGCCCCAATGGGGGCAGATGGGATGGACCCAACTTGTGCACAAATTCTTGCACTGGGCCTCTAATATGGTATAAAACTGGCTTTATTTATTTTGCAAGAATAATATTTTCTGAAAGGACCAGTCTGTATTACTGAGTTCATTGCTTCTATATTTTCAAGATGCCTAAGATCATCTAAATGGCAAGGTGTGAATGAAGATATCATAGAGCAGCACTTTGAATATAACAAACATTATAAGCTAAATCTGTATCCTTTCATACATAAAAATAGTTAAACTCTAAAACTCACAATTCTATAATGGAGATATATATATATATATATATATATATATATATATATATATATACATATACATATATATATATATATATATATATATATATATATATATATGGAGGAAATATGCAAATTAGGCCAGGGTGCGGTAACAGGTCACGACCAGACAGGAGGAGGTTGCGCCTGCAGGTGAGGCCTGGAGTGGACACAGACAGGGACAGGGGTCCGGCCCGCAGCCTCCACAGCCGAGCACAGGCCTGGAGAGGAGATGGTGGGTCCGCCTCCCACGGAAGCAGCACACTCCCTCCAGCTCCCATGGGTGCCGGCAGCTCACTTCCGCCTCCCGCGGAAGCAGCGTTGCTCCCAGCGGCAAGCTGCCGTTCCAGCCGGCTCCCTTGGAAGCAGCGGGCAGCGCGATATCGTGCAATGGGCTACTAGTTATAGTCATAAAATGAATGAAAATCAGCTTGTTGGTATTGTTGAGTTAGCTGTATTTTACCAATTGAATGTCAATGCTTTCTGGTATGTCCTTTTTTATCCATATTTATTTGTAAATTTTCTTCCAAGTTATTTTTTTAGGTTAGTTCAATATCAAAGAATGAATGTATGAATTTTTACATATGTAAGTATTTATGTATAAATATTTTAAGCATGATACTTTGCATTCTGAATATTCCTTTATAATTTCATATACATTTATTGCATTTTTTCACTTACTGAATATCCTGTGATAAAATCATTTTAGTTGCTATTTGAATTAATAGACTTCTTTTCCAGTATGAATTAGATTTTTTTCTATCTATACTTCCATATAATTTTAGATTATGAATAAGTTAACCAAGGTGACAGCTTTGATGAGCACAATGCTTTGGGAAATACATGTTCATATTTTTATCAATATCATTAATACAATAAAATGCTTTTTGGTGTTCTTAAATTCCTAAATTATGATTGACCTGAATAAAATTTTAAAACCTTAATAATCTCAAGTATGTTATTTTCTGAAATAAAGATCTGAGAAAATATTCATGGAAGGCAAAGTCCTTCCTCCATAGTTCTGACCTTGGAATTACCATGAGAGTTTTTACATCATACCTATGAAACAGTTTCTATTCACTCGCAGCCTTTCTCAGATGGTTCCTTAGCATGGAATATTTTTAGGCATTAATATTCATTTTTTTGTGTATGTGCTTGAAAAGTTTATAACAGCAAATATCTCTTTCAAGATCATGAATGAAAGTAAAAAAATGTGTTACTTTCAAACACATCTGTTTATATAAATATAATTCATAAGATCCCAGTGAGGTCAAAATAGATCAATTCATTACTATAGGGCTCCATCTCCACATGAGGCCATATTACTATTGGGAGCTTAGCACTGTTATGGAATAGCTTTTATCCATTATTAAATATGAAAGCATGGGCTAGTCTAAATAATGTTTGAACATTTAAATGTATCATTTTCATGTTGATAGCTCATAAGCAAAGTTTAAGTGACTTAACAAAGATATAACAAAGAAAGAAATATGCTCTAAGATTCCACAATCTGTACAACACTATCTAATTATAAACAAACTAGAGGCCCAATGCATGAAATTCGTGCATGTTGGGGGGTCCCTTCAGCCTAGTCTGCACCCTCTCCAATCTGGGACACCCTCGAGGGATGTCCAACTTCCAGTTTAGGCCCGATCCCACAGACATCCCTCTCACAATCCAGGACTGCTGGCTCCCAACTGCTCACCTGCCTGCTGTCCTGATTGCCCCTAAATGCTCCCCTGCCAGCCTGTTTGGCCCTAACTGCCCTTCCCTACAGGCCTGGTCCCCCCCAACTGCTCTCCCCTGCTGGCCATCTTGTGGTGGCCATCTTGTGTCCACATGGGGGCAGGATCTTTGACCACTTGGGGGCAGCTATCTTGTGTGTTGGAGTGACAGTCAATTTGCATATTATTCTTTGATTAGATAGGATTAGATAGGATAGAGGCCTGGTGCACGGGTGGGAGCCGGCTGGTTTGCCCTGAAGGATGTCCCAGATCAGGGTGGGGGTTCCCTTGGTATGTGGGGTGGCCTGGGCAAGGGGCCTGTGGTGTTTTGCAGGCCGGCCATGCCCCCCGGCGACCCAAGCAGAGGCCCTGGTATCTAGGATTTATTTATCTTCTACAATTGAAACTTTGTAGCCTGGAGCGGAGCCAAGCCTTCTGCTCGCTCCGTGGTGGCAGCCATTTCTGTTGGGATTTATTTATTTTCTATAATTGAAACTTTGTAGCCTTAAGCAGAGGCCAAGGCAGGCCAGGGCTGCAGAAGCTTGGCTTCCTCCATTTCCAGGGGCAACCCTAGCCTCCTGCTCTCTCCAGCTCCGTGGCTGCCGCTATTTTTGTTGGGATTAATTTATCTTCTATAATTGAAACTTTGTAGCCTTAAGCGGAGCCCTGAGCAGTCCAGGGTGTGCAGAAAGCTTGGCTTTCTCCATCGCCAGGAAAACCCAAGCCTCTCTCCTACTTTCTCTGTGGCCGCAGCCATCTTGCTTGGGTTCACTTGCATACTCGCTCCTGATTGGCTGGTGGGTGTGGCTTTGTGAGTGTGATGGAGTGATGGTTAATTTGCATATTACTCTTTTATTAAATAGGATTCCAAATGTGGTAAATTAAAATACTATTTACCTATCACAATGCTAAAACTTTAGACACAATTTAATTTCATTTTAAAGAGGGAAAAATGGAACCCACTGCAATGGTCAGTAAACAAGACCTCTCAGGAAAACAGGTAATTCTATACCTTCCTCCCCCAAAAAATTATAGAGTAATTCCAAGTTAATATCTCTCTTCTCTGCTTTGTTATTGACAAAATCAGATTTTAAGTATTCTCTCTCTCTTTGCTCTTACATTTATCTATAATTTTTTACCCAGTAAATGTAAAGATCAATTTCTGTTAGCTTTAGTATCAAAGAGGATTTACATTGGATATTTGTTTAAAACAGCAAGATAGATTTTATTTAAGCTATTGCTGTTGGGGAGAGAGACTTCAATGTAGAACTGAACTCAACTCCTAATACAACAAAGACTGCTGGGAATTTATAATCAATTTACAGAGTGGGGGAGTCAGAAGATGGAACATTACTAAGAAGAAATAGATTAAATATTGGGGAGGGGTGGCTCAGGAGGACAGAAGGATACCTAGTGAAGATGAGGATTCAAAAGAACCTGACTTAGTTTTGTTCAGGAAAGAATCCTGTTATCAGGTAGCCATCTTTATTTTTGTGTGTGTTTGGGGAGAGAGTCCTAACATTAGATACTCATTTGCTGTTAAAGCTGGAAAGGGCTTCAGTGATCATCTCTCACTCTATGGATGAGAGAACTGAGAGCCACAGAGGTTAAGCAATCTGCACAAAATCACAGCCTTACTGAACATAGGTCCCTGGAACCTAAGCAGAGGGAGATCTTTTCTTAGGTGTTCTTTCTTACCTATTGTAGGAGATATTCCCCCTTTTTTTTATTTTAATAAACAACAAACTTTTCCTTTAATAAAAACTCTTCTCTTTCACAGAAAGAGTTATGTACATGCCATCTAAAGTCAATAAACCAAATTTGTCTGTGTTGACTTCTAAGTATCCCACAATTACTAATCTGCCACTACACAATTCTAAATACAAACACAAGTATTGCATGAGTTAAATGAATGAATAAATGAGTGAATAACTTTCTCCAAAACTATTCTAAGACATAAAAAATACATTATTCTTTTGTTTAAAATTTATTTATTTATTTATGTACTTATTTATTTTTAAATATATTTTTATTGATTTCAGAGAGGAAGGAAAAGGGACAGAGAGATAGAAACATTAAAGATGATAGAAAATCATTGATTTGTTGCCTCCTGCATGCCTCCTACTGGGGATCAAGCCTGCAACCCCGGCATGTGTTCTTGACCGGAATCAAATACCATACACTTCAGTCTGCAGGCCAATGCTCTATCTACTGAGTCAAACCAGCTAGGGCTAAATTTGTTTTTTAATTATAGTTTACATTCACTATTATTTTGTATTGGTTTCAGGTGTGGTTAGACAATCATGTACTTTACAAAGTGTTCCCCCTAATATTTTCAGTACCTACCTGGCACCATACATAGTTATCACAATACTAGAGGCCCAGTGCATGAAATTGGTGCACAGGTAGGGTCCCTAGGCCTGGCTGGCAATTGGGGCGGATCGGGCCTTCTGGCTGCCGGCTGGAGCCTTCCTTCATTCTCTGCCATCCCCTGGTGGTCAGCACACCTCATAGCGAGTGATCAAAATCCCAGTCTCCCAGTTGAACTCCTGAGGGAGCACTTTGCATATTAGCCTTTTATATATATAGACTAGTGGAACGGTGCACAAAATTTGTGCACATTACAAGGGAATTAATTAGAGGAAATATTTTAATATTGGTATTTGCCCTTTCTCTATAATAGAAGTATCAGAGATGAAAGAAAATTAGTAAAATGTATATGAAAATCTTCCTCCTGTCAGAGTCTGGTGCGCACTGTGGGACCCAGAATCAAGTCCCCACCCACACACACGCACCTCAAAATAGCTTGAGACCCAGACCCAGCCAGCCCTACCCCCATCAAGCCCAGCAGGGCAGGTGGCGCAGCCTCACATCCCCTGTCAAGCCCCACTGGGCAGGGGCTGCAGTCTCAGGTCCCCCGTTAAGTTCCGCCAGGCAGGGGGGCTGGGGGAGGGTCGCAGCCTCAGGTCCCCATGCCTGGTGCAGGGCGGGGGGTGTAGCCTCAGGTCCCCTGGCCCTGGCGCCGGGGTGGGGGGGGGGGCGGCCTCAGGTCTCTTGGCCCTGGGGCCAAGGCAGGGGGGCGCAGCCTCAGATCCCCCAGCCCTGGCGCAAGGGTGTGCGGCATGATGGCGCAAGGGCGCCCGGGCATGACGACCATTTACATATTAGCTCTTTATTATATAAGATTACTGACCATATTTCCTATGCTATACTTTATACCCCTATTACAGTTTTGTAACTACCAATTTGTACTTCTTAAACCCTTCTCCTTTTACACTCAGTCCCCCAACCCTGCTCCTCTCTGACAACTATCAGTCCATTCTCTGTATCTGTTACATTTTTTTTTGTTCATTTTGTTCTTTTAGATTCCACATATAGTGTGATCATATGATATTGGTCTTTCTTTGACTTTGTTTACTTAGCATAATATCCTCTAGTTCCATCCATACTGTCTCAAATAATAAGTTTTCATTCTTTAAAAAATACATTATTCTTTTATGAGTTAATTTTCAGTTACAAATATCTCCTAATAAGCTTAGAGTAGGTTCACTTTAAACTTAATTAAAATATCCATGTTGTGAATTTTAGAGCCCATTATCATTTTTATAAGAAGACTCTTATCCAAAGATTCCCCTTATCAGAGATACTGTTGCTTTACCCAGGTGAAATAGGTTGTTCCTACATATGTACAAATTTTTCACCTCTGAAATCATTATGTGTGCTATTTCCTTACTTGAAATTCTTCATGTTTCAAAACACAGTCTTCTCATTTTGTATCTTTTATTTTTTAGTCTTACAGCCTTGATCGGCTTTGATTTTTCTTGCCACCACAACTGTGACAAAAAAGAAAAAAAGAAGGCATCTCACACACACACACACACACACACACACACACACACACTCACAGACACACACACGTTTATTGATTTTTGGTCACTTTCTCATCTCACTGTGTTTAGACCATGGCATCTGAAATCCAGTTCCAAGCTGGTCCAACTTATTTGCCTTGATTAAACAGTTTAACATTTGTATTCCTCAGTTACTCATATCTGTAAAGGAGATGATAATAGATTCTATCTCATAAAATTTTGGGAAAGTTATTTCATAAGAAGTTCTTAAATTAGAACCCAGCACACACTAAATTATTCCAGAAATGATATTTTTGTATTGAACTCTGAGTAAATTATCTTTTCAAAGATTGGGAACTATGTTCAATTGTACTCCTATAATATTTTAAAAAATTAGTGCTCATAAAAGTTTTTCATTAAAGACTGTTTGAAGCAATATTGTTTCCGTTTCAAATTCATACTGTTCTCATTCTTTACTCAAACCCAGGAAAACATCTGCCTGTCTCCTATGGATTTCCTATCATAGTTCTCACAGTGGCTGTTCCAATACTTTCTAAGACTTCTCCCACTATCTAATCACACCACTTCACTGTCATTACGTTCATCTTTAGCTTTGAATTATTTATATATCAAAATTTTCTTGACCTACTCACTTCCTTTTTGATTCATAAGAAAATGTTCCTCTGCTCTTGCAAATCTACCCCAGGTACCAACCTTCTTTAACTGCTCACTTTCCATCCACAGTGTTTGAGGCATCTAATAAATTCATTTGCATCTTTAAGATCTCCTGTCCTGGCTGGATTATTCTTATTTATTCACAAGTTTTCATATTCTCCTGGTCTTAAACTGACCCTTTCTTCCATATTACCCTCTTTTTCTTCTATTTCTTAGAGATGTATTTATCTGCCTCCCTGCTTGACTGAAACTGCTCTCTTGGAATTTATGGGTATTAATTAACAAATCCTTTCAGTTCCAAAATATATTAGTGTTAACAGCCCAATATTTTAACCTTTCTTTCTTTCTTTCTTTCTTTCTTTCTTTCTTTCTTTCTTTCTTTCTTTCTTTCTTTCTTTCTTCTTTCTTTCTTTCTTTCTTTCTTTCTTTCTTTCTTTCTTTCTTTCTTTCATTTTTCCCCTCAAAAATCATTTTTTTAAAAAACCAGACAGGTACCAGTTTCTATAATTAAGAAGGCACAATTATCTGTAACAAATGATCCCTGACACTCAAGGATTCCCTATCTAGAAGGTGAGATATATGATTAATTTCTCTGTAATACAAGAGTAAAGTGATCATTCCACTGAAAGTAATGTAAGAACATTTTATTTCCTTGCCATAGAAAACTTTATACCTTTCTTTTCAAGATTGTTATTTGAGAGCTGTATTAGATGATGGTCTTTTTATTTTGGCTGGAGTTGCAATGTGACGAAGTTATTTTATCTTAGAAAGTGTTCATCAGCTTTGCATAATGATTATTGGTTGCACTGTGCTCAGGAGTAAAGGACACCTTTGAGAATCCACATATGTGGGCATATTCAAAGCTGCATGGATGCTTTTATCGGATTTATTTATCATTGTGTGTGTTAATGTGTACAGATAGGAAACATATGTTTACATTTTAACCCAAGGCAGGAACTAGTTTATTGGAGAGAGCATTGGCTGGAGATTAAGGCGATTACATTTCTAATCCTGGCCCTGGAGATCATCAGCCGAACTAAAGGGAATCTCTTAATTAGTCTAGACTTCAATATACTCATCAAAATAAATTAGCTCAAAACTTGCACATTTTCTCTTCTTTGTTTACATTTGTGTCCTAGATGACCTCATCCAGTCATATGGTTTTAAATACCATAATTGCACCAACTACTTTCAAATATATAAATCCAACACGGCCTTTTTTCTCCTGAAATCCACTTCCATGTATTTAACCTACTTTTTTTTTTTTTTTTTTTAACCTAACTGCCAATGTAGTTCATGGCAAAAAAAGTTTTATTAACCTCCAGTTTTATTTATTTATTTATTTATTTATTTATTTATTTATTTATTTATTTATTGTGTGTGTATGTTTTACATTTTCCCTGCTTCTATTATATATTTTTTAAATTCTTCATTGTTGAAAGTATTATATATGTCTCCTTTTTTCCCCATTGACCTCTCCCCGCCTGCTCCCCCACAGCACATGTCCCCAACCCCCTACTGTCTGTGTCCATTGGTTATGCTTATATGCATGCATACAAGTCCTTTGGTTGATCTCTTACCCGCTCCTCCCACCCTCCCCTGCCTTCCCTCTGAGGCTCGACGGTCTGTTCAATGCTTCTGTCTCTGGATCTATTTTAGTTCATCCATTATGTTGTTCATTATACTACACAAATGAGTGAGATCATGTGATATTTATCTTTCTCCGACTGGCTTATTTCTCTTAGCATAACACTGTCCAGGTCCATCCATGCTGTTGCAAATGGTAAGAGTTCTTTCTGTTTTACAGCAGCATAGTATTCCATTGTGTAGATGTTGCCTCAAACTGAATATCTGTTAGAATTTCAGGAATTTCAGAACTCCTGGTAACCCCGAAGCCTTCCCCATGTTGGCAAATAGCAACTCCAGGCTGTCTGAAGCAATCGATGTCTACTCTAAAACCAACTCTTGCTTTATTCTAGCTCCGAAAAACTTGTATCTATCTCCTGTGAACTTCCTGTCACATAAAATGGCAACTCTGTGTTTTAGAAGTATAGACCAAAAACCATGGAGATATCCTTGATGCCTTATATACTCTTAAAACTCATATCTAATCTGAGAGCACACATTCTCTATTCTATTTTCAAAATAAATCCAGAATCTGACCTCTTGTTACCACTTGCTAAAATCAGACAAAGCTGCCATCATTTCTTATCAAAACTCTTGCAAGAAAATTCTATCTGGTTTCCCTAATTCAGTTTTTGCCTTCCTCACCAACCAATGTTTACACAAAATAGCTTTAGTGATCCTTTAAAAATGTAGGTATGATCATGTCATTCTGCTGTATTCACAATTCATTTATATTCACAATAAAAACTTAAATCATAAATCACACCTACAAGACTGTAAATAATCTGAGCCTTTACTACCTCTTCAATTTATCTTTAACCATTCTTGCCCTCATTCACTTTCACTGGCCTCCTTGCTCTCCTCATACATACCAAATATATTCCCTGCCCAGTGGAGGTAATTTACCTTCTTTCCTCCTCTAGCATATACGTACGTTTTCCACTTTATTACTTGGCCTTTTTCAATCTTCCCCTAGGTCTATCCTCAAATACCACTATCACTGAGAATGCTTCCCTAACACTCTATAGGACTCTATATAGCTTTTATTTTGTATTCTATAGAATGCTGAACACTGTATATTTATACATATATAGACAGTCATATACATATATATATACACACACACACACACACACACACACACACACACACACACACACATATATATGGCTAAGCGACCCACAGACCAACCAGTAGGTATGACACGTACTGACCACCAGGGGGCAGATGCTCAATGCAGGAGCTGCCAAGCGACAACAACTTTGCAGAGTGCCCTCTCACACTCTGGGACTCCTCAGGGGGATGTCGGACTGCCAGTTTCAGCCCAATCCCTGCAGGCCAGGCTAAGGGACCGCAGGAGGTTGGCTCCAGGGTGTGTCTGGCCTGTCTTGCCCAGTCACACCCCGCCAGCCACCTTCTAATTAATTTCCTTTCAGTGTGCACAAATACTTGAAAACTGTATGGAAACAGAATTATCTCCTTTGTTTACTGCCAGGACAGGAACATAATAGTATTCAACAGAAATAAATATTTTTTAATTCACTACTCAAGGAAATCAGAAAGGCTTTCACAAAGAAGGTGGTCTTATACTTAAAGCTTGTGTTTACCAGATAAAAAGGGGGCCTTTATAAGAGGAAGGAATAGTAGAGAATAATAGTGATCCTATTTAGTCCCATATTTAATTTGGAATAATAATAAATAATAAAATATTATTGTAATAGATACATATAATAAAAAACAACAACAACATGCATTATTACTGGCTTTCTTTAAAGCTTTATGAAGGCAATAGCCACAGGAGAAATACCCTGGGTTTAAACATAACATCATCTCAAAGATCTTCTTTTTTTTCTTTTACTCCAAAGGCTAATCAAGATAATTTTCTTCCAGAATAATAATACCTAGTAATATGTGAGAAAATTCTCCTTTTCTCATAGAATTAAGTGTAGCTAGTAGAGTTTTAGTATACACATGTGGTGAGAGAGAGCCACACTTAGCCACTTCAACATGTCTAGTCTCCAACAAGCAATAATAAACAATATGGTGTCTTCCATTCATAGAGCTCTCTATAGTTTTCAAAATATATTCAAATTCATTATCTCATTTTACATTCCAACAGTCTATTACTAGGTATCATAGAGGTTACCACTGTGTGTGTGTGTGTGTCAAGGGAAAGCAGTGGATAAATTAGTTCATTAATGAGAGAATAAAAAATGTGAAAGGAGTTATAAGTGAGATGCTACTAGAAAGCAGATGGACCAAAGGCTATTAGACTGCCCTAATCCTAGAGAAGGTTGAAAATATGTTTAATCAGAATGGCCTTTGAAGTTTTTGTTTGTTTGTTTGTTTGTTTGTTTGTTTTCCCTTAGCAGGGCTATCTTACTGAGAAGATTAAAAATGGGTAGGAAATTTATATTATTGTGCATCATGACTGACATTTTATAATCTTTAAGAATTTTGAGTATACATTTATCATCCAAATTATTTAGAATATATGCATTACTGTGAAATATCTAATAAAAAATTCCAAGGATGGCCCTAGCTGTTTTGGGTCAGTGGATAGAGCATCAGCCTGCAGAATGAAGGGTCCCAGGTCCGATTCCTGTCAAGGGCACATGCCCAGGTTGTGGGCTCCAACCCCAGTAGGGGGTGTGCAGGAGGCAGCTGATCAATGATCCTCTTTCATCGCTGATGTTTCTAGCTCTCTCTCCCTCTCCCTTCCTCTCTGAAATCAATAAAAATATATTTTTTAAAAATTCTAAGAATGTTGGGCACTCATATTAAAGTCTGGAGTTGACATGGTTTACTCTATTGCTCAGGATAGGTCAATGTTAAGGTGTGTTTAAACATTCATTAAAAAAGCATAGAAGATATGAGATAAATCATTTCTTTTCAGATATTGACAAAAAATAAAAGATATTAAAAATAATACTTGCAATTTGTTGAGCATTTACTATGTGTCAGACACCATGCTAAGAATATTATAAACATTATTTTATAACCAACCTACAAGCAGGAACTATTATTTTCACATTTAATGGAACTAGGACTTAGAAAGATTAAAAAGCCTATTCAAAGTCACAGAATTCAAACAAAAATCAATATAACTAGAGAGTCCAAACTCTTAGATATGACGTTAATCTCTTGATGGCCTAGGTCAGTGGTCGGCAAACTCATTAGTCAACAGAGCCAAATATCAACAGTACAATGATTGAAATTTCTTTTGAGAGCCCAATTTTTTAAACTTAAACTTCTTCTAATGCCACTTCTTCAAAATAGACTTGCCCAGGCCGTGGTATTTTGTGAAAGAGCCACACTCAAGGGGCCAAAGAGCTGCATGTGGCTTGCGAGCCGCAGTTTGCCGACCACGGGCCTAGGTGGTAGATAGAATACTGCCTCCTCCTCCCAATTATATCTGTTTTAATCTCTACAATATTTATTTGCTCACAGTTCTGAAGTCTAGCGTTCAAGATCAAGTTGTTGTTGCCAGAGGATTGGGTTGGTGGGATTCCTCTGTTGCTAGTGGGAGTGGGCTTTTTATGATATCTTTTAGAAAATGAGTTTTCTAAGACTCCCCTGGGAGAAAGAATGGTTTTTGTTGGTGTGGAGTTATATTCCTCAATTTGTAAAGTCCCATGGTCTTTAAACCAGTCCTGGAAAATGTGCTGCTAGGGCTCTAGTAGAGCCAAAAGCAGGGCCAGTGTCCAGAGTTTCCATTCCATGGTGGAGCTGGGTCCAATGTAGTATCAGGTTAGTTAAAAGGCCATTAGTCCACTGTGTGGGTCCACGTGGTTGTGAGCTGCACAGGGGAATGCAGGGGAGCATGCCCCTTGCAACAAGAGTCCCAAGAGAGCAAGAAGGCCAAGAGCACAAGAGCAAGAGCTAGAGCAAGAACTTTCTTTGTTCAGGAGTTAAGGACCTCAGATTTCTCACCTTTGCAGTGGCCACACCTTTTCTGGCCATTGACTCACTCCCAGGCATGACTGAAGGTAAGCATCTTCGAACGTCACCCAGATTTTACTGGGCATGCGACTATTGTCCAGTCCCTTCCCCCAGCGATCTGGGGGGAACAGCCTTGGAGAATATTAACTGCAACTTTCTGGCAAAGCTGTATAAATGGCATGCCTCTATTATCTAGTCTCCCCTTTGCTCTTTTCCTATTAATAATAACCAGGTTGTGTGGTAGCAGTGTCAGTAGGTTTGTTTTTTCTGGAGGCTTCTTCTTGGCTTTCAGATGGTTGCCTTCTCCCTGTATCCTCACATGGTCTTTTCTCTCTGTGTGCACCCCTACTATCTCTTTGTGTGGCCAAACTTCCTCTTCTCATAAGACCAGTCAGATTGGATTATGCCCACCAAAATGGTAAAAAAATAAGTAAAAAGAAAAAGTGTTACATAGGCATTTTAGGTGGGAAATTGGTACAAATGTAGTGGAGTTTTTTGTTTGTTTGAGGGGAAATTTTGTGATGTTTAGGGTGTGTGAAAGTTTTTAAAACATTATATGGCCCTAACCAGTTTGGCTCAGTAGATAGAGTGTCGGGCTGTCAACTGAAAGGTCCCAGGTTTGATTCTGGTCAAGGGCATGTACCTTGGTTGTGAGCACATCCCCAGTAGGAGATGTGCAGGAGGCAGCTGATCAATGTTTCTCACTCTCTATCCCTCTCCCTTCCTCTCTGTAAAAAAATCAATAAAATATATTTTTTTAAAAAAGCATTATATGTTCTTATCATTCTTTTTTCCTCATTAATAAATATTTATTTTTAATATAATTTGCATAGCTGTGTTTGTTTTCTTGAGGAAGGCACCCTAAACTATATAAACTTTAAACACTATAAAACCTGCATATTTCACTGCCTAATAGGAAAGCAAGAATCATAAAATCAGGGAATTTTCTATATTTAATCCAGAGGCATTTTAAAGGAACAGTGGGGAAAAAAGTAATTTGGTTTGATTGTGTCACAAATCAAACTTGTTAAACACACTGCTATTCTCTAGTGCTACTTCTCTCTGAGCATCTTCTCAGGGTTGATTTGAAACGGATCTCATAGGCTCAGTAGCATGGAGTTTCACCTGGGGTGGAATTTAGTCTACTGAAACTCTATGTCATGACAAAAACATAACTAGCTCCTATGGTAACTGATGAAACTGAGTTATTTTTCTTCCCTTTCAATATATAGTCTATGTGTTTTTAACAATTTTTGAAAATGCCACAAAGACCTGTATGGTTTAATTCAAAATCTAGACTACCTCTGAAAACTGGCAAGTGATTCTTTTTTTTTTTGTTAAGTCATTTATTTGTTAAAATTAGAAGGAGTTAAGTTGAACACCAGATGATTTCAATCACAAAGAAAATGATTGCCTCATTACTCAAGCACAAATCTATTGATTTTAATAAATTCAAGAATTCAATGCAAATTCAAGAATTTAGAATAGTGGGGGTGGTTTCCAATCTTGTAGAGACAGGGTATGCTTTTGTAAATCATTATCACACCACCTGAACTTGTTTGTTTTTCCAAATTTGTACTTCTTGTTACAGGATAGGAGAAAACTATTTAACATTAGGTTGTTTCACATACTTCTGACAATATTAAGAAAAAAAATTAAAGTTTTCTGTATTTCAAAGATATGTCAGAGCTATTTAAAAAGATGGAAAGTTGGATGTGGAATTCTACCTATTAGGTGAAAATTAGGCCACAGATTATTTTTGAAATCTTGATGAAAACATACCCTATTTTCACTGTGTATGTTTGCACAATAAATCCATTAATCTGGTCAAAAGTAGCAAAAAAGTTATGTATTAAATTATTTGAAAGACTTTTTTTCCCCAAGACAAATTTATTGATTTATTTTACTACTAGAGGCTCAATGCACAAATTTGTGCACCAGTGGGGTCCCTCTGCCTAGCCTGCCAAAACCGGTTCTCTGACATCCCCCAAGTGGTCCTGGATTGTAAGAGGGCACAGGCCAAGCTGAGGGACCCCACTGATGCATGATCGGGGCTGGGGAGGGATGCTGGAGGTTGGCCAGCCAGGGAGGGACCACAGGAGGGCTCCAGGGTATGTCTGGCCAGTCTCACTCAGTCCCAATCGGACAGACCTCCTGCACACCTCCTACTGGGGATGTGCCCCCAACCAAGGTACATGCCCTACTGGTCAGAGCATCTGCCCCCTGGTGGTCAGTGCACATCATAGCATGCAGTTGAATGACCTTAGCATATCATTAGCATATTATGCTTTGATTGGTTTAACAGGGTACTGGTCGACCAAACACTTAGCATATTAGGCTTTTATTATATAGGATTACTGATTATGCAAGTTATTCTTCAAAGAGGAATAATGCATTTATAATAACGATACACCAAATAATCTAAATTGTGTTAGAAAAGTGCTCTTATTTTGCATTACTTAACTTAAATTTAATCTTGAAATCTTGCCTAGCTTGTGTGGCTCAGTGGTTGAGCATCGATACAGGAACCAAGAGGTCACTGGTTGGATTTCTAGTCAGGACATATGCCTCAGTTGCAGGCTCGATCCCCAGTAGGGAGCATGCAGGAGGCAACCAATTGATGTTTCACCCTCCTCATTGCTTCTCTCTATCCCTCTCCCTTCCTCTCTGAAATCAACAAAATAAATAAATAAATAAAATATTGAAATCTCTTTTTATGAAACATTTGTGCTGCTGAAATTTGCTTGCAGATCACATTTATTACAAACATGTTAGGGGAATAGTTGAGAGGGCAGGTTTGGGAGCTAGGCATAAATAGGTTGGATTCCTGACTTCTATTATTACCAAATCATTTTGCCTTTTTGAGCTTCCATTTTGACATTAGGAAATGAGGACTATGAAAACTACCATATTCCGCTATTGTCAGGATTAAATGACAAAAGGAATATGCAAAATGTTAGAAGTAGCTGTCATGAAATAAATACTAATTACATAAGAGCTCTTGTTTTTCTTCTCACTTTATTACTCTTTTCTCACTTATTTTAAACCCAATTGTATATGCATTTCTGGGGACAATGTTTGCATGATTTAATACTGCATGAAAGAGGGTGTGCTTCAAAGTACCCCTTAAAAATGGAATATTTTAATATAACTAATTTTAAATCTGTGAAGAAATTATTTCACATTTCTCTTTAAAACCACTATTATATTTTGAAATTTAAGTTCCCCAATTCTCCAGGTTCTTTTTGTTTGTTTGCTTGTTTGTTTTGGTGGAATTTGCCCTAGGTTGCTATTTTAAGAAAGATTGCCTCTTTGGCAGAAAGTACAGGCCAATCTCATATCTTTATTTGGAGATAATACAAGTAATAAATGAGTGAACTTAAATCATGCAAAATGTGCATGGTGAGAAAAAATAATTGACGTTATCTTCCCCTTTGACACAAAGGACAGTGATAGGTCAAAAACTCCTTTTTCCCTCACACCACTCCTATCTTGTGTCATGTTGTAGAAGTTAATGGATTTTTAAATGTGAACTGGACTCTCTAGGCTGAAGGGAAGAGGAGACAGAGGAACAGCGGGACATATTAAATATTCAGTATTTTAAATGGACAAATGGAACTCATTTACTGTAAGAGAGAGCTAAGATTCTATAAAGTGATCCTTAAAGTATCAGATTCTCTCTATGATTTAGATATTACATATAAATAAACTGTCTTTATATGTAAAGCAATATTGAAAAGTACAGTCATTCTAAAGGTAATTATGAAAATAGACATTTAAATAATCTTATTTTGCTTTTGGCATACATAAAATGTCTAAGGGTAAAACTTATAGCTTGTATGACAATGTTTTTTAAATGAATTTTAGGTTTTTATATGAAATTTAAATTTTTACAAAAGTGACCAAGCCTTTACTTTCTGCACTCTGCTTTTTAGCTATATTTTAAACACTGCTTTATGTCTTGGTTATTCACTATAATTTTCTATTGTTTCTGGATAGTTCTTTCTTCCTTTTCCATTAGAATTTGGACATTTGTTATGTAAGAAAATGGATATAAGATTCTATCTGCAAGGTCACCTCACTGATTGGAGATAATGAAAGTCTTGGCCCTATATGCAGCTCATTAAGCTACTCTCTTCGCCAGACTGTGGACAGACTGAATGCCTAAGTTGTATTTTCTTCACAGATCATAAGTTACTAAGTGTTTTTGTTCCCACTTGAGTCTGGATTTGCATCCCATGTTCTGAGTAAGATGATTACAGAATGCTGATCTGCCAGTGAATAATTACTGTTGAAAGGCTTCTGAGATTTAAAAGGATTTAGAAAATGTATCTTTAAAATTAAGCTGAATGTTTTTAAATCCTTAAAGAAAGGTGGAATCTCAATTCTTGAATATTGGTAAGATAAAGTTAAATACTATCTATGAGGAATCACATTACAAAGGAATTTGTTTTAACAAATGTCTTTTATTATATATTTCTAAAGAATCAGACATTTGTTAAACAAAAACAGAAACTACCAGGAAACCTTTTATTTTAAAAATCATAACAAGATTATTCTCTCTTATCATCTTGTTATGATTTTAAAAATTGAGATAATAGAAACATTATTATATTTTTTCTGCTAGTCACTGAATTACAATTAAGGCCCAAAGCTGAACACTGAAGGTGTCAAATATCCAATATTCTAAGTTAACAGGGACTGCAGTAGTTGAGGACAATTCTGTTTCCTTTTGGACTTAAGAGGTGCCAGAAATGGTCATACAACCCTCAACACCCCCTCAAAACCAAATCAATGGGAAAGGAGAACTGGAAAGAGAGGAAACGGCAGTCTTTGAGGTGTGCACGAGTCAAGGTAACAGCACAAGGAAGAAGACCTCAAGAGACATCTGTTTGGCCAGCAAGCTTGCTGACCGGCTCCTGCATTAGTTAAGCAGAGGAAAAGGACTAGAAAAGAGATAGTGGAGTCAAGAGCAAAGAAGGCTACACTCCTCGCCAGAATTGCTATTTAAACTTGGATACATGAGGAGTTTTCCCGAGTCAAATACCATTGAAGATAGCTGGGCTCTGTCTTCCCAATTTTCCACCCAATATGGATATCCACTGATTCAAGATACCCAAGCAGCAAGAAATGGTGGAGTAGAGTGCTTCAAGACTGCAGCAGGGAGGTCCTTTATCATACTCTTCAAATAAATCCACACATTTCCCTAATAGTCAGGACTTGGATGGCTGCCACGCATAGCCATTCCTCTGTTGTATGAATGTCCTGAAGTGTGCTGCCAGTTTCAAAAAGTGACTTTCACTTTATTTTTTTAACTTTTGGTGTAAATTGACACCAAAGTAGAAGTAGAAGTGTTAGCAGAGAGATGTTTGAAAGCTCACTGGTCATCACACCAAAACACTGAGCACTGGGGAGAATGCCAGTATAAGAGTGGATAGGAGCGGGAAGAGATGCACAACAGTGTCTTCCTGAGGAGAACTACTTAGGGAAATCCAAAGCAGGAGGAGAAACAAAAGCAAGAATACCAGAATTTGAAACGTTGGTACCCATAGCCAGAGCACTCAGTAAATACAGCCCAGCTCCTAGCTGGTTTAACAGAAAACCTTACCCAAAGGCCAATTTAACTCAATCCCTAATACTGAAAACAAAACATCTGGTTTTCAACAACAACAAAAAATCATTAAGTGTGAACTCCAGACCAAAATTCTATGTGTGATATTTTGGGCTCAGCCAGAGGCAATTAGAAGCTTTGCATATAAGATTGGTGGGGTCAAGAGGCTGCCCTCCCCACGTTTGAAAGCTCACTGGTCATCACACCAAAACACTGAGCATCACACAGGGAGAACGCCAGTATAAGAGTGGATAGGAGCGGGACTCAGGTGCACAGCCAGTGAATTGCGTTTCTCTGGGAAGAGTTGCAGTCACATGCTGAGAAATCCCCTCCCTGAGTCCCTATCTGCATTCCTAGCCCAGGCACCTCCAGTTTGAGACCTCCTTGTTGGAGGCTTTGCTGATGCATTTCCCAGGTGCCTCCTCTAAGACCTCCTTATCTCACCACCTTGGCTGAGGCACTATTTCCTCACTCGGAATTAAGGTAGCCCTTCTCCTTCAATCTCTCCTTCCTCCTGCCCTCCTAGTTTCATGAAAAGGGGCCTTTTGTTCAGGGGTCCTTGACAATGAGAGAATCCCCCTACCTGGGCTGTATATCCTGTACCATCACTCAGTGTCATTTAACGGAGAATACTAGAACACTAGAGAGCCAGCATTTATTTCTGCCTCTTGGTCACACTCTGGAAGCAAGTGAATAAAGCTTTAACAAATTTGAAATAATTGAAATTGTATAAAATATGTTCTCAGACCGCAATGGAATTAAAGTAGAAATCAACAACACAAAGGTAATTGAAAAGTCTCCAATATTTGGAAATTAAACAATACCTTTTTAAATAACATGAGTCAAAGGAGAAGTCTTAAAAATTAATAAAATTTTTGAATTAAATGAAAGTTAAAGGCAACATATCAAAATTTTTAGAATGTGGCAAAAGCAGTGCTTAGAAAAATGCATAGCATTAAACGTACACATAAGGAAAGGAAAAATACCCAAAATTAATAACCTGGTCCTGGCTGATGTGTCTAAGTGGTTAGAGTGGTGGTCTGTGGACTGAAGGGTCACAGGTTTGATTCCTGGTTAAGGGCACTTGCTTGGGTTGCTTGTTCCCTTCCCAGTGGGTCAGGGCATGTGCAAGAGGCAACTGATTGATGTGTCTCTCTCTATCTCCCTCTTTCCCTCCCTTCCACTTCTCTAAAAACCAACAGGAAAAATATCCTTGAGTGAGGATTAACAACAACAAAAATTAATAACCTAAGGTTCCATATCAGGAGACTAGAGAAAGAAAAGCAGTTTAAGTTTATCTAAAGAAAACAGATAAAAAGAAAATAATATTTAGAGCAAAAATCAATGAACTTCAAAACAGGAAAACAAAGAGAAAAATAATAGAGGCTAGTTCTTTAAAAAAGATAAAATTTATAAAACTATGGCTAGGCTACCAAGAATAAAATAGAAAAGGTACATATTAATAAAATCAGAAGTGAGAGAGGTCATTACTAATGATCTGATGAACATAAAAAGGATTATAAAGTAAGTTATAAATAACTCTTTGCCCACCAATTTGATAACTTAGATGAAATGAATCAATTCCCTAAAAGACACAAACTGTTCATATAAGAAATAGAAAATCTGAATAGGCCTATCTTCAATGAATTAAATGAATAATTAATAACTGTTAAAAAAAAAAAAACTCACTAAGCCCATTTCACAATATTTCACTGGGGAAGTCTGCCAAATACTTATGAAGGAAAGAATGCCAATTCTCCAAAATACCTTCCAGTAAACAAAAGCATAGTATAATCCCTAACTCATTCTGTGAGGTCAGTATTACTCTTAAAATAAAACCAGATCAAGATGTTACAAGAAAGAGTAACTGCAGTTTAATATCTCTAATGAAATATCTCTAATATTAGTAAATCCTACAGTATATAAAAAGACCAAGTGGGACTTATCCCAGGTATGGAAGTTTGCTTTAACATTAGAAAAATCAATAAATGTAATGCACCATATTGATAGGATAAAGAAGAAAATCATGTCAATTGATGAAGAAAAAGAATTTGGCAAAATTGACTTACTTATTATTTATGATAAAACCTCTCAACAACTTCTGTGGCCCATATGATTCAGTTGTTTAGAGCATTGTCCCATATGCCCGAGGGTGATGGGTTTGATTACTGGTTAGGACACATGCCCAGGTTGTGGGTTCCATCCTCCATTTGGTTCCTGGGTAGAGGTGTGTACATGAAACAACTGATTGATGTTACTCTCTCTCTAAAATCAACTAAAAACAACAACAACAACACTCAATGACCTATAAATAGAGAGAAGTGTTCTCAAATTTATAGTAAAGATTTACAAAAAGGCACAACTAACATTGTTTTTAATTAATGAGGAGAAGTTGGGCACATGTCCTCTAAGATCAGGAATAAGGAAAGTTGTCCCTCCAACTCAATGTTATACTAAACTTTCTAGCTATTGCATCCAGATATGGAAGTCAACTGAAACCATGGCCACAGCTGGAACAATCTATACTAATAAAAGGGTAATACGCAAATAGGTCAGGATGCCCTCACAGTAACGACCAAACTGCGCCCAGGCTGGCAGGAGGTGCAGTGAGGGGTGACTAGGCTGGCAGCAGGGGCAGTTTGGGGTGACCAGGCCAACAGGGGGCAATTTGGGATGACCAGGCCTGCAGGGGGGCTAGTAAGGGGTGACCAGGCTGGTGGGGGGACAGTTAGGGGCAACCAGGCCAGCAGGGGGGGGCAGTTGGGGGTAACTAGGCCAGCAGGGGGGACAGTTGGGGGCGACCAGGCTGGTGGGGGGGGAGCAGTTAGGGGTGATCAGAGTAGTAGGGGGGGAAGTTATGGGTGATCAGGCAGGCAGGCAGGTGAGCAGTTAGGAGCCAGCAGTCCTAGATTGTGAGAGGGATGTCCGACTGCTCCCGAGGGGTCCCAGATTGGAGAGGGTGCAAGATGGGCTGAGGGGACCCACCCCCACATGCATGAATTTTGTGCACTGGGCCTCTTGTCCTATCTAATAAAAGAGTAATATGCAAATTAATCATCACTCCGCTACACCCACAAGCCATGCCCACCAGTCACGCCCACCAGCCAATCAGGAGCAAATATGCAAATAAACCCAACCAAGATAGCTACGGCCACAGAGAGCAGGAGGGAGGCTTGGGTTTCCCCAGCAATGGAGGAAGCCAAGCTTTCCGCCTGCCTTTGCCGGCCTAGGCCTCCACTCAAGGCTACAAAGTTTCAATGATAGAAGATACATAAATCCAAACAGAAATGGCGGCAGCCATGGAGCTGGAAAGAGCAGGAGGCTAGGGTTGTCCCCCACGATGGAGGAATCCAAGCTTTCCGCACACCCTGGCTGGCCCAGGCCTCCGCTTAAGGCTACAAAGTTTCAATTATAGAAGATACATAAATCCCAACAAAAATGGCTGCCGCCATGGAGCGAGCAGAAGGCTTGGCTCCACTCCAGGCTACAAAGTTTCAATTGTAGAAGATAAATAAACCCCAGATACCAGGGCCTCCACTTGGGTTGCCAAGGGGGTGTGGCCAGCCTGCAAACCACCACAGGCCCCTCACCCAGGCTGCCCCACGCCCCAAGGGAACCCCCACCCTGATCTGGGACACCCTTCAGGGCAAACCAGCTGGCCCACACCCGTGCACCAGGCCTCTATCATATCTAATAAAAGAGTAGTATGCAGATTGACCATCACTCCAACACACAAGATGGCTGCCCCCATGTGGTCAAAAATCCTGCCCCCATGTGGACACAAGATGGCCACAAGATGGCCAGCAAGGGAGGGCAGTTGGGAGGGACCAGGCCTGCAAGGGAGGGCAGTTGTGGGCGATCAAGCCTGCAGGGGAGGGCAGTTAAGGGTGACCAGGCCTGCAGGGGAGGTCAGTTGGGGGGGACCCAGGCCTGCAGGGGAGAGCAGTTAGGGGTGACCAGGCCTGCAGGGGAGGGCAGTTAGGGGAAAATAGGCTGGCAGGGGAGCAGTTAGGCATCAACCAGGCTGGCAGGGGAGTGATTAGGGGGTGATCAGGCTGGCAGGCAGAAGCAGTTAGGGGCAATCAGGAAGGCAGGCAGGCGAGCAGTTGGGAGTTAGCAGTCCTGGATTGTGAGAGGGATGTCTGACTGCCCGTTTAGGCCTGATCCCAGTGGGCTTAAATGGGCAGTCGGATATCCCTCAAGGGGTCCCAGATTGGAGAGGGTGCAGGCTGGGTTGAGGGACACCCCTCCCCCGTGCACGAATTTCGTGCCCCAGCCTCTAGTTTTAATAACAAAATAATATAGCCTTTTATAAAATAAATATGTATGAGTGCCAAACTGTTATAAATAAATTGATTAAATTCATAAATAAGTGGAGAACAGACAAAATCCTGTATAGAAGAACCACCCCCTCAAATGTAGATATTCCACTCTAAAGGAGTTTACGCTTAAATCCCACTAAAGTGTATGTAGTATATAATGACTTCCTTGCAAAGAGCACAGTATGTAAAAGGGCATACTTAAAAGGGCATTGTAAAGAACAACTTTACAGTGGAGAAACCCGAGAAACACTGCTGTAGCCGGGTGATTAACTTTAATATCAACCATAATAAGTAATATTAAAAATAAGTATCCATGACATGATGTAATGAGAATGGCACTTCACCTCTTTTTTCTTCTTCCTAAAACACATAAATGCAGTTTAAACAAAAAAGACACATCAGTCAAATCCCAGCTAAGGGACATGCTACAATATATCTGACCAGTCCTACTCACAACTGTGAAGGTCAGCAAAATAAGACTATCATAGCCAAAGGAACTTAAGGAGACATGAGAAATAAATGTGTTATGATATCTGGAATGTAATCCTAGAAAAGGAAAAGAACATGAAGTAAAAACTAAGGATCTATGAAGAAAGTACATATAGTCTTTAATTGATAATAACGTATCAATATTGGTTAATTAATATAACAAATGTACCATCTATACATATAAAGAGCTAATATGCTAATTTGTCTGTTATGGTGTCTCAGTCATGACCAGTCTTTGGGCGGGGATGGGGGCGTGGACTTCTGCCCTCAGCGCTAATGTCACGCTGCTAATGTCACACTGTGTCCCCGCCCAGTGCTGAGGTGCCCCAGCTAGGGACGTGACACTGCCTGCATGCATCCCCGTTCAGTGCTGATGTGACGTTGCGGGGGGGGGGGGGTGGAGGGGACTGGGCTTGACAGGGGACCTCAGGCCATGGCCCCTGCCCCAGCACCAGGCCAGGAGACCTCAGGCCATGCCCCCCGCCCTGTGGGGCTTGATGGAGGACCTCAGGCCACGCCCCTCGCCCAGCAGGGCTTGACAGGGGACCTCAGGCCATACCTCCTGCCCCAGTGCTGGGCCGGGACACCTCAGGCTGTGCCCCCTGCCCCGGTGCCGGACCAGGAGACCTCATGGTGCACCCCCTGCTCCAGCGCTGGGCCAGGGAACCCCAGGCCGCATTCCCCGCCCTGCAGGGCTTGACAGGGGACCTCAGGCTGCACCCCGTGCCCCAGCGCCAGGCCCAGGGACCTGAGGTTGCACCCCACACCTGGAGGGGCTTGACAGGGGTGGGGTTGGCTGGGTCTGGGTCTCACCCAATGGGGGTGGGGCCGGCCGGGTCTGGGTCTCCTGTGTTTTTGAAGTGTATGTGGGTGGTGGGCAGAGACTTTACTTTAGGTCCCACACCGCACCCCAGACTCTGACAGGAGGGAGATTTTATATACATTTTACTAATTTTCTTTCATCTCTGACACTTCTATTATAGAGAAAGGGCAAATAGCAATATTAAAATATTTCTTCTAATTAATTCCCTTTTAATGTGCATGAATTTCATGCACTGGGCCACTAGTAATGATATAAGATACTGATAATAATGGAAATTGTGTGACACTTTCTGCAATGTGTTCACAATTTTTCTGTAAAAATTTAACTTTAATAAAATAAAACATTAATTTTTATTGTAAAAAACAAAATCAGTATGAAAATGACTAAGAGAAGATGTGGAATGCATGCCATATCCCTTTCATAGCATAACCCAGAAGTTGCTCAAATCATTTCAGCTAATATTTTATTTTCTGGATTTTTGTCATTTCGCCTTACCTAACTGCAAGTTTAGGCTATGAACCTACTTGAAAATGAGGAACTTTATTGAGGGGGTGGGAAAGATGGAAAAGAGGAAAGAAGAATGGAAGGAGGGGAGGGGAGGGGAGGCAGGGGAGGGGAGAAGAGGAGAGGGGAGAGGAGAGGAGAGGAGAGGTGAAGAGAGGAGAGGACAGGAAGAAAATAGATTTTGAAAAAATTCTAAGTCTATTCCAGAACCTCATGAGATTATTATTTTGCAGAATAAATGTAAGTTGAAAATCCCACAAAAGGAGACCAGGATTTTGGAGGATAAGAAATGTTTTATAAAACTCATGAAGAATACTCTAAATGAGGGTTATGTTTAATTACCTAGATTGGAAACTAGGTCATTGCTATCATGTTTGAGAACAATAAATCTAGATAATAAAAGAGGATTATTTTAGATTCTAAATGGGAATAATAGAGGATAGATGAGCTTTAGCAGCTCATCATAGGTAGATGTGTATTTCTGTGTGGTGTGGAGAAGATATGGAAATCAGTGGACCATAGAATCACAACCCTTAGTAGCAAAGTCTAGCCGAGGCACCTGGACTATTTGGAATTGATGACAGAGATTATTCACTGTATTAAACCTAATTGAAGTAATCTCAATTAGGTAAAATGTATAATTGCTCTCAATTATATTTAGATTGGATCTCATAATTCCCTTCCATTGTAATGGCTTCCTTCCCATCTCATACACACACACACACACACACACACACATGCATAGATGTTCACACACATACATACACTCACACACACACGCACACACTGAATGAAGGTAAATTTGGGGCAGTTGTTTTTATGAGGAAATGGACTCTAAACCTAAACTATGGTAAAAGTAGGTGACAGTTAAGACCATGATTATTAACTAGCACTTTGGTTAGTTTAATAAAGGACAGGTGAAAATTGGCTTACAGAACAGATTAAGAAGCCAACTAAAACAAGTGTGATACAAGTCAGGGCAATAGACTGGTATCAGGGACTGATGAAGATAAGTGAAACGAAAGTAGAGATAATCAAATTTTTCTCAGGGGAATTGGTTGGCTTGTAGTGGTTAGAGTGTCAGGAAAGGAGCTGATGAGACTCAATGCCTCCCACTTTTACTCAACTAGGAAAGCTTTATTTATTTTTTAAATATTGGGGTTACCTGTAAGGTTTCTTTTGAGGAATATGGCTCATTTTCTTTTTAAAAGGCTAAAAATAATAACTAAACTTAAAAACGATGTAGGCACAAGCAGACCCTCAAATTTCCAAGGAGCTATATTCTAATAATATTTTAATTCTATTCTGTTGAATATATATTGATACTCTTTTCAGAGTGTACTGAGATTACAGTAATAACAAGTCTGGAAATGAGTTCAGAGCTCTTTTCTTCATCATCTTGTGCTCATTCAGTTGGTCTCTATAATGTCTTCTTCTTATTTTTTGTTTTGTTCTGTTTGATTTCCACTGATTTTGTGGAATCAAAGGTTCTTCCTTTATCTGCCAATCAGTCACAGTTAGAAGGTGGGTCTTCTAGCCTGACTGTAAGCCTGGATTTCCTGGAACACAGCTGGCATATGCTTACATTCTAGAAGGTAAGGAAAGTGAAATAGAGCATAGTGTTCTTTCTTATCCTCATTATTAACTGAGAGATTAAAAATTTAAAAGATAATGTACTTTGTAAATGGGCTTAGTAAGAGGCAATAATAAGGGTGGGGTGGCTGGGGAGAGGTCAATGGGGGGAAAGGGAGACTTATGCAATACATTAAACAATAAAGAATTTAAATTAAAAAAAGAGGCAATAGTAAGTCTTAATGGTAAAAGGCATTCAAATTTAATTTTGTGTTAATGTCAATGTGCCAAATAAGCAAAATATATTAGAGTATTAAATATGGCACTAACTTCCCATATTACCTCCTATGGACAGTTTACCTCATTAGAACAAGGACAGGAACATGATTTGAGTGGATGCTTTATTGGATCAGTTGAATAGACTCAAACTGCACTATAAGGAAGATGATGGTAAACATATTGTTGCAGGAGATGGTGGTGAGAAGGAAAGGGTCAAGGTGCCAATTGCTTGATAGTGTCAAAGCATCACTGACAAAATTTAGATTGCTGAAGACTGAGACCAATAAGTCCAATGGAAGGCCAGACAGGAGAAGCAGAGGGGTGGACAGGCCTGAAGAATTTTCAACAGATAGTTATCAAAGTAGTACTACTGAGATCCAGACATAAGAATATGTGTCTTAATTTATGGCATCATTGTCAAAGGAATGTTATGGAGCCAAATCAGGCTGATGATTAGAGAAAAAAAAAGAAGAGGATACTTATTAAATCAGAGACCATTTAGTAAGAAAAAAATCAACAGGACCCTAACTGGAGAAATAAGTATACAATAAGATCAATAGTGGGGGAAAAATAACTGATAGAGCAAAGTATAGCTCTGATTTTGTCTTCTGTGGTCCTTCTTGTGAAAGTCAAAGGCCCAAGAACTTCCTCTAGTGCTTTGACATCAGTGGAACAAAATTCTTGCTTGGAGGCCATGCTAGCAACCAATTGGCTGAGGCAGAGATATGCTAATAATGTATGTTCTGGCACTCATTTGGCTATGGTAAATTCCCACTGTGACCATGGATTTGCAGCTACTTATTCTCTTGGAAAAAGGAAGACTGGAAGAAAACCATGTAGCAAAATTTCTGGCATTATCAATTGAAATGGAGTTGGTGAAAATGTACTTATAGGAGAAGGCATTGTCTAGAGAGCTTAAGAGACATTTGGTTTAGGACTGTCATTTCTCAAATAATAGTTTCCTTTGATCTTGGGTTAGGTATAAAATTCTGACTCCTTGCATAATTTTCCAAAGTGGAAATGTTTATTTTTACTACTTCCATAAAAGTATAATGTAGAGCAGGATAACATCTATAAAAGAAAATTGGGTTCTACTGATAAATAATTACTATGTAAATATTGATATTAATGCTATAATATAATTGCCATTGGGAACTGTATAGAATTCAGTGAGATTGTTAGCAGGAGATTTTTTATTAGTAATTAACAACCTATGTTTTATGTGATATTTTTGCTCACTTTTTTAGTTTAATTTTTTCTAGGAATGATTGAGGGAATTGATTCTGATTTAGTTTTCTTGAACCAAAAATATAGTTGGAACATTATTAATAGGCATCATCAAATATTATTATGAGACATTGTATATCCTATTATAATCCACTACCATACATCCCAATAGTGTACATCAATTTTTGTAAAGACAGTTTGTAATCTAAAAGTGTAATACATTAACATATACAATATCCTTCTAGCTTCTCTTCTTGTACATACTGTTTGATAAAGATTGAGTTTCACAACTCCACTCAGTCCAAATTTCATAATTTGCACTCTGTGACTGGAGATATTGAATCTGTCTGAAGTAAACCTATTTAATGGTGATTTTCAGTATGAGTCTAGGTCCAGTCATATTCTTGGAATGAGTGCTACAGAGCTGCAGGCCTGTCAGTGGGAGTGTGGCCATCTAATTACCATCTCAGCTGTACTATTTGACTAGATGTAATGACAATAATTCTGTAAGTCCAGTGTCTTTCCATTTCTTTTTCTTTATATGTATTCTCTCAATTTTCTTTATACACATGTATATATGTATCTGCTTATATATACACACATATGTATTTATGTACATAAATATGTATATAAGTATGTTCATATGTGTGTGTGTGTGTGTATGTGTGTGTATAGAGAAGACTGGGGATGACTGCATATAGTATTGACCAATAAAATATAACATGACATTGCCTCTTCTAAGTGTTATTAATTTTTGGTAATTTGAATTTAAATAGTTATTCATTTTCAAAATAAGTAGCATAGTGAAGGATTACTATTAACTGGACTGGAGAAAATAAATTTTATGATATATGAAAGTTGCTTGTTTAGGCATTTAAAAATATATATGAGTTTTCAAGTTATGATACATTAAATGGTTATCTTATGATAATCTTTAAGATTTTCTCTCTAGATTTATTAAGGTGTAATCTATAATAATAAAAATGTAATATGCAAATCAACTTAATGACTGAACAGCAGAACTCGATGACCTTCTGGACAACCATGCTATGACACCCACTGCGATTGGTAAGGGGCCCAGCCATCGCCCGATGATCACCCTGCAGAGGGAGGCCCAGGCCACCGGCCAGACGGGCGATCCATCAGTCGGGGGACTACATGATTGCCCCAAAGAGGGAGGACCAGGCTACCTACAGTGGTGCTGCGCAGGTGGGCGGGGCCTCCCTCTGCAGGGGCCATCCATTGCGGAGCCCCGGCCTGGTGGGCAGGGCCTACCTCTTTGGGGTGATCAATTGTGGGGCTCCCAGACAGAGAGGGCACAGGCTGGGCTGAGGGATACCCCCCTGAATGCACAAATTCCGTGCACTGGGCCTCTGGTTAACAAATAAAGTTGTAAGAAATTTAAAGTATACAACATGATTATTTGATATATGTATGCATTGTAAAAGGAGTCAGATCATTAAGTTAACTAACTCCTTTATTACTTCACATATTTACCTTTTTTAAAAAATTAGACCATTTAAGTTCTACTCTTTTAGCAAAATTCAACGATACAATACTGTATTATCAACCACAGTCACTATGTTCTACATTAGATCCTCAGACTTTATTCATCTTATATCTGAAAATGTGCACCCTTTTACTGACCTCTTCCTATTTCACCCCCTCCCCGACCCCATGCTCTGGCTGTAAGTCTGAATTTCCTGGGACACAATTGGAATACTTGGTTTCTATGAGTTCAGGATTTTTTTTATTGTTTTTTTACATTCAGCATATAAACGATACCATACATGTTTGTCTTTTCTGCGTGGCTTACTTAGCATAATGTTCTCCAGATTCATCCATGTTGTCACAGATGACAGGATTTCCTTAAAAAAAAAAAATACAAAGAGTTTTAGTAAAACACAAAACAAAACAATGAATTTGCTTCAATTCTATAGTATAAGACCTTAATGAGTTCTAAAATATGGTTCTTTAAAGATAGATAAAGAAGAGTATAAATGAACAAATAAAACAGAAACAGACTCATAGATATGGAGAACAAATTGATGGTTGCTAGAGGAGAGGATGGGTTGGGGAACTGGGTGAAAAAGTGAAGGGGTTAAGAACAGATTGGTAATTACAAATAGTCATGGAGATATAGAGTGCAGCACAGGAAATATAGTCAATAATATTATAATAACTATGTATGGTGCCAGGTGGGTACTTAAATATCAAGAGGGAGCACTTTGTAAAAAATGTAATTTTCTAACCACTATGCTGTACACCTAAAATTAATACGAAATAATATTGAATGCAAACTATAATTGGGAAAAAATTAAATAAAAATTTTAAAATACTTAAACATTTTTAAATAGAGTGGTGAAGGCCTGGGAAGGGAAGGTACAGGGTGAAGGGGGTCAATGGGGAGGAAAAAACACAAAAAAGAGGACATCTATAATATTTTCAACAATAAAGATAAATTTAAAAAATACAAAGTAAAAATAATAAAATAAGTACATTGTAATTTACTAATGCAATTGATGCATACGTGGCATACCTAACATTTCTGGACTCTCTCTTATAGTCTGCAGTTTCACTTATTTTTATAGTCTGCAGTTTTACTTTTTATGTTTTTATTTTTTAAATACGTTTTATTGATTTTTTACAGAGAGAAAGGGAGAGGGATAGAGAGTTAGAAATACCGATGAGAGCGAAACATTGATTAGCTGCCTTCTGCACACCACCTACTGGGGATGTGCCCACAACCAAGGTATATGCCCTTGACCAGAATCGAACCTGGGACCTTTCAGTCCACAGACCGACGCTCTATCCACTGAGCCAAACAGGTTAGGGCTGCAGTTTTACTTTTTAAAGTGCTCTTTTGGGTAATAGAAAAATGTCTTCAATTATCTATATTCTGCATTTGTATGGAAAGTGTAAGAAATAATTTTTAAATCTGAATGAAGGAAAATGTTAATTGAAAACCAAAAGTTTAAAATAATGCCATATTGTATCTCCAGCCTAACATAAAGTCAAATGTTTGGGAGGATAAATGCAAATATAAAATGAAAAAAAAAGTTGAATCTTTTTTTTTTTTTAATCCTCACCTGAGCATATTTTTTCCATTGATTTGTAGAGAGAGTGGAAGGGATGGAGAAGGGGGAGAGAGAGAAAAACACTGATGTGAGACAGATACGTCTATTGGTTGCCTCCTGCACAGGACCCGACTGGGCTGAGGAACCTGCAGCTAAGGTATATAACCTTGACAGGGAATCAAACCCAAGACCCTTGGGTCTGAGGTCTGACGCTCTAACCACTGAGAAAAACAGTCAGGGCCATATAGTTGAATCTTAGTACATTCTCACTTGTGCCATTATTAATAATTTGGTTACTTAGAATGATTCTTCTGCAACAAAGAACCACAACTTATCTTGAATTAGTAAAAAGCATATATTTACATCTATACCATATCTTCTGAGGCAGATTATCCAGTCAGCAGATGGCCTCCAACAATTTCTCCAATTCCTGTCATCAAGATAGGAAACTTTGTTTTCCATCTCTTGAATTGTTACTTTCCTATGATTTTTTGACTGATAGAATGAGGCAAAAGTGAGGTATAGTTCTGGGGTTGGTCCTTAGAGACTTGGCACCTTAGTCTCCATTGCCCTAGGAGCTGTTGTCGGTAAAGATATTGCTATGACATACGTCTGCTATTTTCCTGACTATGGAGTCTTGTAGGATTTTTATGGTTTCCTGTCTTACATTTAAGTCCTTTAGCCATTTAGAATTTGTTTTTGTGTATGGTGTAAGTTGGTGATCTAGTTTCAATTTTTTGCATGTATCTGACCAAATTTCCCATCACCATTTATTGAAGATACTGTCTTGACTCCATTGTACGCTCTTGCCTCCTTTGTCAAATATTAATTGAGCATAATGGCTTGGGTTGATTTCTGGGTTCTCTGTTCTGTTCCATTGGTCTATATGTCTGTTCTTGTGCCAGTACCAGGCAGTTTTGAGAACCGTGGCTTGGTAATATAGCTTGATATCTGATATTGTGATCCCTCCAACTTTGTTCTTTTTTCTCAGAATTGCTGTGGCTATTCTGGGTCTTTTTTTATTCCAGATGAATTTTTGGAGAGTTTGTTGTAGATCGTTGAAATATGCTGTTGGTATTTTAATGGGGATTAAATTGAATCTGTATTTGCTTTGGGTAGTATGGACATTTTAATGATGTTGATTCTACCAATCCATGAACATGGTCTGTTCTTCCATTTGTTTATGTCTTCCTCTATCTCTTTTTTCAATGTCCCGTAGTTTTCCGAGTACCGGTCTTTTACCTTCTTAGTTAAGTTTATTCCCAGGTATCTTAATTTTTTTTGGTGCAATTGTAAATGGGATTGTTTTTTTTTTTTCTCTTTCTGTGAGAAAATAAACAAATGGGACTACATAAAAATAAAAAGCTTCAACACAGCAAAAGAAACCATCAACAAAACAACAAAAAAGCCCACTGCATGAGAGAACATATTTGCCAATGATATTTCAGATAAGGGTTTAATCTCCAAAATTTACAGATATCTCATACAACTTAACAACAAAAAAAAAAAAGATAAACGATCCAATAAAAAAATGGGCAAAGTAGACATTTTTTGTAAGAGGACATACAGAAGGCCCAGATACATATGAAAAAATGCTCAAAGTCACTAATCATCCAAGATATGCAAATCAAAACAACAATGAGATACCATTGCACACCTGTCAGAATGGCTATCATCAACAAATCAACAAAGGACAAGTGCTGGCGAGGATGTGGAGAAAAAGGAACCCTCGTGCACTGCTGGTGGGAATGTAGACTGGTACAGCCACTGTGGAGAACAGTATGGAGTTTCCTAAAAAAGTTAAAAATGGAACTCCCATTTGACCCAGTAATCTCACTTCTAGGAATAAATCCCAAGAAACCAGAACACCAATCAGAAAGGATATATGCACCCCTATGTTCATAGCAGCATAATTTACAATAGCTAAGATTTGGAAACAACCTATGTGCCCATTAGCAGATGAGTGGATTAAAAAACTGTGGTACATCTACACAATAGAATACTATGCTGCTATAAAAAAGGAAGAACTTTTACCATTTGCAACAGCATGGATGGAACTGGAGAGCATTATGCTAAGCGAAATAAGCCAGTTGGAGAAAGATAAATATCACATGATCTCACTCATTTGTGGAATATAATGAACAACATAATTTGATGAACAAGAATAGATCCAGAGACAAATGGCAGGGGAGTGGGCGGTTAAAGAGCAACCAAAGGACTTGTATGCATGCATATTAGCGTAACCAATGGACACAGACACTGTGGTGGGGACTTGCCTGGTGTGGGAATAGCTGGCGGGGGCGTCAATCAGGGAAAAAGGAGACAGACATATGTAAAACTTTAGACAATAAATAAATTTTTAAAAAAGAGAGACTTAGCACCTTTCATTATGGTTCTCTTGAGATTACACCACAAAGTGTAAAAGCTATGGCAGGATCACTGAGTGATGAGTGGTAATAAGCCCCAGACAGCCCATAGGCATTGCAGACCCAAAGCGAAGATGTAGTGAGTGTAAAGGAAGCTATCTTGAATGTGTGTCCTAATCATGCTCCCAGCAGCCAAGTGAGTGCACATTTGTATCCTCAGCCAACAGCATGTGGCACAGAAAACACACACACACACACACACACACACAAACAAACAAACAAAAAAAAAAACAACACAATCCAACTAAGTCAGCCAACTCCAAAAATTATAGAAAGTAATGAGAAATAATACATCATTGCTATTTTAAGCCACTAGGTTTTGGATTAATTTGTTACACAAGAATTTGTGACACATGATTTCTTTGAACCAAACAATTATTATTCCAAAAAAAAAAGGATCACACTATCCCACCTCCATTCTCATAAGTTGAAAGTAAAGATAGTTAATTATAAGAGAACTTTGAGGTGATTAGTAATTTTATCAGAGTATTTTCAGCTGCAAGTACAAAATTCCTTATCTATACTTGTTTAAAACAATGAAGACATGAATAATGCCCCATGAAAAGAAGTCTAGACATAGACAAACCAGTATTGATATGGTGGCTTAACAATATCTTCAAATAACTTGACTCATTTCATATATCTGTGTATCATCTGCAGTGGCTCTCAACCTTTCTAATGCCGCAACCCTTTAATACAGTTCCTCATGTTGTGGTGACCCCCAACCATAAAATTATTTTCATTGCTACTTCATAACTGTAATATTGCTACTGTTAATGAATCGTAATGTAAATATCTGTGTTTTCCGATGGTCTTAGGCTCTACAGCAGCGGTTCTCAACCTGTGGGTCGTGGCATTAGAAAGGTCGAGAACCACTGATAGCAAGATACTCTCTGTATCATGAGAGTAAAGTGACTTGTTTCAGGCATTACATTCACATTCAAAACAAGAAAGGTGCTGCCATCTGTATGCTTCTTTTTGATAGAAGGTAAATTTCCCTAGAAACAACTTCAATCACATAGTAGTCAAGTGCTTTGTTCCATTTGTCAGAACAGGTACACAGGGCCATAGCTGGCTGCAACGGTAAGCTGGTAAATTCCCTAGCTGACAAAGAAATGCAAGATTGTCATGACCGCTTAGCCTGGTTTTGCTTCACTATGTGTAGACAGTTTAGACCGATTTTGCTTCACCAATGCTACTCTGAACAAAGCTGGATTTTACATATACACACACACACACACACACACACACACACACACACACACACACACACACACACTAGAGAACCAGTACACAAAATTCATGCATGGGGGGGGGGTGTCCCTCAGCCCAGCCTGCACCCTCTCCAATCTGGGACCCCGCAAGGGATGTCCGACTGCCCGTTTAGGCCCGATCCTAAATGGGCAGTCAGACATCCCTCTCACAATCCAGGACTGCTGGCTCCCAACTGCTCACCTACCTGCCTTCCTGATTGCCCCTAACCATTTCTGCCTGCCAGCCTGATCACCACCTAACCACACCCCTGCCAGCCTGATTAATGCCTAACTGCTACCCTGCCAGCCTGATTGCCCCTAACTGCCCTCCCCTGCAGGCCTGGTCACCCCTAACTGCCCTCCCCTGAAAACCTGGTCACCCCTAACTGCCCTCCCCTGAAGGTCTGGTCACCCCTAACTGCCCTCCCCTGCAGGCCTGGTCACCTCCAACTGCCCTTCCCTGCAGGCCTGGTCCCTTCCAACTGCCCTTCCCTGCCAGCCATCTTGTGGTGGCCATCTTGTGTCCACAAGGGGGCAGCTATCTTTGACCACATGGGGGCAGCCATCTTGTGTGTTGGAGTGATGGTCAATTTGCATATTACTCTTTTATTAGATAGGATATCCCTAATATGCAAGGTGTCCCCTCGGGAGTTCGGCCTACCAGGAGTTCAATCACTCGCTATGACGTGTGCTGCCTGCCAGGGGGCAGCGCAGAACAAAGTAAGGCCCCAGTCGGCAGCCAGCAGATGGGGAAAGGAGGCCCCAGCAGGTGGCCAGCAGCCACTAGGGACCCTACCCACACACAGATTTCATGCACTGGGCCTCTAGTAAGAAATAAAGGGTAAGCAATCAAAATGGTCTGGCAAATTGAATGAATTCCTTCATACTAGTACCCTATTAGTCTGAATTTAGAAAAAAATAAGTTTGATTTTGTTTTCCTTTTAAATTTATGATAAGTATTGCTTATAAAATATTGGCAACAGTGACTACAATTTTTCAGATAAATAAAAGAAAATTTCTTTATATTACTAATTTGTTGAGATACTTTTGAAAAAATGTAAATAATACCAGAATTTATAGAATTTATTTTTACCTATTAAGTTTATTTTGAAGAATCACAGTAACTGATTATTTTACTGAGAAACTAACATTGCATTTCTCAGATGAATCTAACTCTGTTGCTCTCTTATATTTTAAAGTATTTGTTTTGTTAACATTTTGTTTAGAATTTGTATATCCATGTTTATGAATGAGATAGAGCTCTAGTTTTCTGATTATTTTTTAGTGTCCTTTTCTGATTTGGGGACTCAGATTATTATACACCATAAAACAATTTGTGGAGTATTCTTGTTTTCCTTTTCCCAGAATATTAAGTATGTAATTAGACTTATTTGTATTTTTTAATGTTGACCCAAGCTTGAATTAAGGGAATAATTTTTGTCCAGTTTATTGTGATATAATTTATTTACTCTAAAATGGACTCATTTGGGGGTACAATTTGTTGAGTTACATATGTAATCAAATATATTGAGTAGTGGTAACTGTCACTACAATTAAGTATAATTTCATCATCCCCAAAGTACCAATTTTAGTCAATTACCTATCATGCCGCCTTCATTCCCTGGTAAGAATATCCAGAATTATACCTGGAATTCTAAGGTATGCCTCTCCTCTTATTCCCACCCTTCCCTGGGCTAACATAAAACAACTCTTCCTCAACACATCCAGGTGTTTTCTCACTAATTCTATGCTTGGATGAGAGGTAGCCTATAACAAGGGCCCCAGTGATTCCCACCTCTTGCTATGCATGCCCTGAGCAATATGCTCCTCTTGAATGTAGGCTCACTTCTAACTAATAGAATGCTGCATATGTGATTAAATTTCACACCTGAGGTTGGCTTCGATGTGTTCTCTTGCTCTCTCTCAGATTGCTTGTTCTGAGGAGGCCTATTGCCATGTACTGATGCATCTATGTGGAAATGACTGCATGAAGGAGTTTGGAAGCAAATTTTCTGAGACCTGCCAATAGCTAAACAAATTAGTTTGGAGAGGGATCTCAGCCTTAAGGTGATTACAGACACCTTGGTCGCAGATTTGTAAATTATCTAAGCCAGACCAGTACAGCTAAGCCATTCTTGGAGTCCTGACCCAAAGAAACAGAAAATAAATGTTTGTTGTTTCAACTGCTAAATTTTAGGGAAGTGTTAGTTTACTACTGTCTCTGTAGGAATTATTGAAAACTTGGTACTTTAAAACAATAGAAATTCTTTTACAATTCTGGAGTCTAGAAATCCAAAATCATTTTCACTTGTCAAAATCAAGATATCAGCCAGGCCCCAATTTCTCTGGAGGCTTTAGAGGACAATCTGTTTCTTACTGCTTCTAACTTCTGCTGTTCCACCCACTCTTTGTTATATATCTCCTGTTTTGGAAATTACATTTTCTAGTTATGTTTTTCTTTTATAATTTCCCTAGAATTTACTGTAACTATTTAGCTTATCAAAGATTAAGGTTAATATTTACTATTTACTCTTCACCCAA
This sequence comes from Plecotus auritus, assembly GCF_963455305.1. NCBI lineage: Eukaryota > Metazoa > Chordata > Mammalia > Chiroptera > Vespertilionidae > Plecotus > Plecotus auritus. The sequence goes on along the minus strand of NC_137771.1, from coordinate 151,955,514 downwards.
ACAAAGACTTTCAGATGTTATAACTGTAATTATGCGTTTCCCCAATGATATTGCTGCCTATAATTTCAGTTTTATATCCCTTGATTCTCTTAAAAGTACAAATAAGGCATTGCATATTTATTGTTTTATATATTTTAATATTTAGACATAATTTTACTAATATCTTTGCACATAATTTCTTCTTAAATTATATTCTCTAGAACTGGTTGTCCAATACATTATCACAAGCCATAGTATTTATTTAAATTTAAAATGTAATAGTTCCTCAGCAACAGTATCCCACAACTCAAGTATCTTTTCACATGTGGCTTACCATATTGGACAGTACAAATGTAGAGTATTTCCATCATTGCAGAAAGTTCTATTGGATAGCACTAACTTTGTATATTCTTTAGTGATACTTTTTTTAATAGTGAACACAACATTTGTTATTTTGAAAATGACTTTATTTGGACCTCTTTCCTGAGAGATATTTAAAAATATATACAATTCTAGTTCAGTGGTTATTTTCTCTAATTGCTATAAATATATTATCTACTATATTTCTATTTCCATTATGATATTGAAAAGGCAACTATTGGGCTAAATGTCATTTAGTTGTAGGTAAGCCATCTTATCTCCAACTGCTTATAATATTTTCTCTTTCTCTTTGGTGTTCTGCCATTTCAGCATACTCCATCTAGAGGGACATCATTTACTTGTTCTCTTTGGACTTTGCTTAGGTATTAGCATCTGTGATTTTATCTTTTCTCAATTCTAGAGTTATTAGCCTATTTCTCTTCAATAATTATCTCTACAATTTTCTCTTTTATGTACTTCTGGTATTTGATTTTTAGTATGTCTTTTTCTGTTCACAGTGCCAATTTTTCTTTTATATATTTTTCAGATGTCAGTATGCCTTATTTTACATAATTTCTTTATATATATAGATAGATAGATAGATACATACATACATACATATCTCCTATCTAATAAAAAGGGTAATATGCAAATTGACCGTCACAAAGATGGCAGCACCCATAGCCACAAGATAGCAGTGCACAGTCCTCTCAGCCCCACCAGAGTCCCCCAGTCCCAGGGGGGTGGCCACTGAGAGCAGGCAGCTTGAGCAGCCTGGCTGAATGCTTGCTTTGTTGCCATGGCAATGAGGCAAGTGTTCTGTGCCCGGCTGTGGATGGGCCTCTGGGCCACAAAAGCCTCTGGGCAGTGGGCATGGAGCGGCCAGGCCCTGTAGAGAGCTACTGGCACACGGATTTGTGCACAGGGCTACTAGTATATATATAGCCTATATAATAAAGAAGTAATATGCAAATTGACCCTCATGCCCTTGCACAAGATGGCCACCCCCACGTGGATACAACATGGCTGCCAAAAGATGGCCAGCAGGGGAGGGCAGTTGTGGGTGATCAGGCCAGCAAGGGAGGGCAGTTATGGGCAACTGGGCCTGCAGGAGAGGGCAGTTAGGGGTGACTGGGCCTGCAGGGGAGGGCAGTTGGGTCCAACCAGGCCAACAGGGGAGGGCAGTTGGGGGCAACCGGGCATGCAGGGTAGGGCAGTTAGGGGTGACCAGGCTGGCAGGGGTGGGCAGTTGAGGGCGACCAGGCCTTCAGTGGAGGGCAGTTGGGGGTGACCAGGCCAGCAGGGAAAGCAGTTGGATGTGACTGGGCCGGCAGGGGAGAGCAGTTGGGGATTACCAGGCCAGCAAG